>NW_012115255.1:891780-897167 GCF_000951035.1 Colobus angolensis palliatus | reverse complement strand
GACCCCTCTTGTCACTTTCTTCCAGCCGTGTCTCCTTCCCTGGCCACGTTGCCTCTGGCCACGTCTCCTCCCCCCACCATGCCGTGTCATCCCCCCACCACGTCACCTCTGGCCTCACTGCCTGTCTCCCTCCCTCCTGGTGGCCTCCTTGGCTCCTGCTGACTGCCCTCCTGAGGGGTCTGTTCGAGGCTCCTTCCCCATTTTCTGCTCCTGAGTGGGTCTTGGGACCTGGATGTTTCACAGGATGCAAGTTTCTTCCTTTCCAGCCATGGGTCTCAGGGCGACAGCTCCAGAGAGGGCACTAAGCTCACCTTACCCACCGGGGGGCCTAAGCCCTGACCGCCAGGGTGGGCGACAGCTCCAGAGAGGGCACTAAGCTCGCCTTACCCACCTGGGGCCTGAGCCCTGACTGCCAGGGCTTTTTTGCAGGGTGTGGGCAGACTCAGGCGTGAATTGGACTAAAAAGGTGCTTCCCGGAATCCTTGTTTTAAGTGCCCTGGAGCAGAGATGGGGAGAGGGGACCACCTGGTTTGCTCAGAATTTGGTCCTGATCACAGCCAATGAGGCAACATAAGCACCTCCTAAACGAAGCATTTCAGACTGGTTTTACACATGACAGTTGTGATGGCTGGAAAAGGCTTCACACAATGAGTGAGTTTGAGCTGCATTTGAAGGAAGAACAGGTCCCTGCAGGTGGAGATGAAAGATAAAGGTGACCCAAGCCATCAGCAGCAGCGGGGGTGGGGTGGTGCAGACTCCCCATGGATGGTGGGCATGGCTGAAATGCAGGAGAGGGCAGGGGTGCGAAGGAACAGCAGGGCGGCATTAAAATCCCTCTGCAGAGAAGGGACGTGACTGAGATATTATCACATGTATACAACTGAGAGATGATTTGAGGAGGGTTTCTGGGAGCCTGTGGGAAGAGCACATGGTCATCATCAGTTCTCTGGATCTCTTTTTATGAAGCAAAAACAGTCGTGCCTCTGCCTATCTTGTGAGCTGTTGTGAAGATCAAATCAGATAATCTTCAGCGAGCCTTGTAAATGCTAAAGCTTGTGACAGACTGTTCCAGCCCCCTTGTCTCCACCCTCCTTTCCTCCTCGGTAATGCCAACCCTGCTGGGTACCTCACTATCTGCCTGGCTTCCTTCTCCATAACGCGACCCATGAGTACTTGCTGGGTACCTCGCTGTCCACCTTCCTTCCTCAGTAACGTGAGCCCTGAGTACTTGCTGGGTACCTCGCTGTCCACCTTCCTTCCTCAGTAACGTGAGCCCTGAGTACTTGCTGGGTACCTCGCTGCCTGCCGTAGAGCTGGCTGTAGCCTTGTCAAACGCACTTGGCTGGCACATAAGCAGACGTGCTCGCCGGGCCTTGGGAGGGCTTCCTAACATGTGGGTGCCTGCTTTTCCCTGTAGGCTGGAGCTGCAGGAGCCCCTCTAGACCAGACAGAGGACCAAGGCTGTGGCCTCGGGGTGGGGGCTGGGGGAGCTCCCTGGGTCTATTGTGTGGGTGAGAGCAAACTTCAGTCCCGCTGCAGCACCGGAATTCAGGGTTCCTTCTGGAATGTTTTGAGAAACAGGAAGTGTGCACAGGTGCGTCTTCTGAGGATTTTATGGTTATCTTGAGAGAGCACTGGTGCCTCTGAGCTATGAACCTGCAGAACCACTTCTTCCACTAACGGCCTCCTTTATGTAAAGAATGACTTACAAACGATGCCACTTCAGATGGAGGTATTTTCAGGTGTGGCCTGATAAAATGAACAAAATGACTCTTTCGTCTCAAGGAAAATACCTTACATTATTTCCAGTGATAGACATTTGGCTTTCCAGTGAATATTGAAATATAAAAATCTTGCGTCCACCACTTTCTCATGTGATCAATGATGACATTGATGTGTTTTTTTTTTTGAGATATAATGAAATGTGGACGCTGCTCATAACTCTGAACCAGTGTTTTCTAACCAATGTGTTGATTACAAAATCATGTGCTGGTAAAAGCCATTCAAGTGCAGGACGGGACCAGTCGACTTAGAAGGAATTAGGGCAGAAAGGCCCGTCGACCAGAGCGCAGACTCTGCGTTACAGACAGCCTGTGCGGAGGTGCCACTTTGTTGCATTCCGCAGCAGAGAATACCTAAAATGATCTGAAAACACAATGAAAATACTGCTTCCTAATTGTATATCAGCATGGGGTCGGACTTTCTTCCTAAACTTCAGCCACGGCTCTGCAGCCCACTGAAGGCAGATGTGGGCATGAGAACCCTGCTGTCTGAGATGCAGAGATGTTAGGTGTTTTCACAGCAGCATAAACTGCTGCCATGCTGCTGCTTATTTTGGAAAATGGTTTCTTCTTTAAGACTGTGTTAAGATGTAATGACTTTATCATTGTAAAATGAACTAAAAAATTGTTACTTATTTATTTTTGGAGATGGAGTCTTGCTCTGTCACCCAGGCTGGAGTGCAGTGGTGTGACCTCAGCTCACTTCAACCTCTGCCTCCTGAGTTCGTGATTCTCCTGCCCCAGCCTCCCCAGTAGCTGGGACTACAGGTGTCCACCACCATGCCCGGCTAATGTTTGTATTTTAGTAGAGACGGGGTTTCACCGTGTTGGCCAGGCCGGTCTTGAACTCCTGACCTCAAGTGATCCACCTGCCTCTGCCTCCCAAAGTGCTGGGATGACAGGCCTAAGCCACCGCTCCCGGCCTCATGAGAAAGGTTTCTGTGATCTTTAATAAAGTGCAAAGGGTTCCTGAGACCCAAAAGTTTGAAAACCACTGGCTTAAACCGACAAAATTATCCACGATTCTTCAGTGTATCTTCTAATCTGTTGATGGAGAAAGGACGTAAGGGTCGCTTTACTTTTTTCCTTTCACAACTCGATGGTGCTGGGACATCTGGGGTATCCACATGGAAAAGGATGGGCTGGACCCTTCCTCACCCTACACGCAAAGCTCAACATGGATCCAGCGTAAGGAGCCGACTGTGAGACCCATTCTGTCAGTCTGCTGGGTACCATAACGGACACCGCAGACTGTGTGGCTTAAACAGCATCTTATTTCCTTTGTTCTGGAGGCTGGAAGCCTGGGGTCAAGGTGCAGGCAGGGTTGGATTCTCTGGGGCCTCACCCTATGCTGTGTAGATGGCGTCTTCTCTGTGTCCTCACAGATTTCTCTTATGTGCGTGCAGCACTGAGGACTGTGTCTAAATTCTCTTAAAAGAACACCAGTCATACTGGATCAGGGCCTACTCTTAAGATCTTATGGGACCTAAATTGCCAAGTTAAAGTCACTGTATCTAAATACAGTGACTTTTTGAGTTTCTGGGGTTGTGACTTTAACATGGGAAACTTGCGGGTGGGACAGTTCAGCCCATGGCACCTTTAGGGGTGAATCTTGGTGAAACTGTTACGTTGGATTAGGCAGTATTTCCTTAGATGCGATGTCTAAAGCATAACAAGCAACTGAAGGGAAAAAGACGGTATCAAAATTAATAAATGCATAACAAGCAACTGAAGGGAAAAAGACAGTATCAAAATTAAAAATATTCATTTCAGAGGATACTATTAAAGCAAAAAGACAACCCACAGAACAGGATACGTTATCTAGATAAGGGCTGATGTCAAGAATATATTTAAAAACTCTTAAATCCAATTTAAAAATGGGCAAAGGATTTGAATAAACATTCTCCAAAGAAAGTCATAAATGCCTTAAAAAGCACATGAGATGTTTAGCAGAATTTGTCATCTTAGAAATGGAAATCAAAACCACCGTGAGATACCACTTCACAACCACCGGGATGGGTAAAACCCCGTATTGGACAGTGCCATGTTGGTGAATTTGGGAAAACTGAAATCTTGATATATTGCTAGTGGGAGGGGGAAGTAAAATGGTACAGTTGCTTTGGAAAAATCTGGCAGTTCCTCAGAAAAGTTGAGCATAAAATCGCTGTATGACCCAGCAATTTCACTCCTAGGCGTATGCCCAAGAAAATTGAAAACGTTTTTACAAGAAATCTTATCCAAGAATCTTCATAGCAACGTTATTCGTAATAGTAGAAACAGCCCAAGTGTCTGTCAACAGATGAATGGATACAGAAAATATGCACACAATGGAATATCAGCTGTAAAAAGGAACAAAACATGTGCTCCAACCTGAATGAGCCTTGGACTTGAAAGATGCCGGCACCAAAGTCCACACCAATGGTCACGCACTGTGAGATTCTACTCACCTTGGACGTGAAAGATGCCAGCACCGAAGGTCACACCAAAGGTCATGCACTGTACGATTCTCAACAGGTGTCCAGAATGGGCAAATCCAAAGAAATGGAAGTTAGCTGGCTATTGCCAGGTGCTGGCGGAAGGAAGGAGCAGGTGCTGATTCTTAATGGGTTCAAGGTTTCTTTGGCAGGTGGTGAAAAAGTCCCGGAATTATATACTGGTGGTTGATTGCATGTGCAGCTTTGAGAATATGCTGAAAAGACTGAATTGTATCCGTTAATATTGGGGCTTTTATGGTTTGTAAATTGCTTTTTAATTTAAAAGGGAACTCAAGAACTACTTTGGTGTTGATACTTAGAATGTGAAAGAGACAGTATCCAGAACACGTTACTATGTAACTCACGTCCCCAGAGAGTTAAACTTCATTCTCTGAGGATCTTAAAGGATGTGTTTGAGCCTAGGAGACACAACGATCCTATACTGTATGTTGCAGCCCATCTTACTGGTTTCTATCTCACATAACAACCATGTTCAGGGAAAACCGACATGTAAACGTGAGCTGAATGCTATGCAGAGGCACACTCCTCTTACCCGGATGGTCTTTAGTGGTGCAGTAAGAGATGCGGTCATAGCAACGTTAGTTGAATTTCCATGGCAACAGGAATTTGGCACATCTGATGAATTAGATGTCCCTGCACAGCTCCTAACGGGGTTACCCGTTACTGTATGGTGTCTGTGTACGTTCTTGCTGTGGAAATAAGTGATAGCACCTGCACAAACACACTTGCCCAGAAATGCGCACGAAGCTGGTGAAAGCAGGGGACAGGCGAGAGGGAAGCATGGCTCAGCCCTGGCAAAGGAGACTGTTATTCCAAGGTTCAGGAACACAATCCTTGGGAAGACTGGTGATGTCCATGGATCTCACTGCTGTCGGGTTGTGTCTGTGCAGCCAGTTACTGGAGCCGCCGGAACTGCGTGTGTTGGTATTGGTGTCATCACTCAACGTTTCTGACTTGTCCTGGTGCTGAGGATGACTGCATGTGGCGGAAGCAAAGTGCTGACTTAGCACAGATCATCAGATCCCAGTTCTTTTCTATCAAGGGGGCGGGGTTAGAACCCTCCCGCCCCCACTCCCCAATCCTATAAGTGGGATCTGATTATCTGCGCTGT
>NW_012115255.1:837193-891387 GCF_000951035.1 Colobus angolensis palliatus | reverse complement strand
TCCTATAAGTGGGATCTGATTATCTGCGCTGTCCAGAGAGGCAGGGTTAGAACGCCCCACTCCCCAATCCTATAAGTGGGATCTGATGATCTGTGCTGTCCAGAGAGGCAGGGTTAGAACGCCCCACTCCCCAGTCCCATTGTTGAAAATAATAGTTGGCTTGGGAGGGTTTTTACTCCTAAGGTTGAAACCGTGCGTTTCTGGAGCCTGGGCTGTCAGCTGCGGTGGCTGGGGAATGCTGGGGCTGTGGTCGTCCAGCTGCTGGCAGCCTTGCTGGTGGGTCCTGCCTCTTTGACACCGTTCATTTCTGAAGCTTGCTTTCCCCAGTGTTGGAAGTAGCAGCACTGGAGGAATGGCTGCCTTCCTACAGTGAAGCTCGGCCAGGAGAGGAGAAGACACGGAGCGTCTGTTCAAGGACGTGACGTTCTGGGCACCGCACCATGTGTTCTGCTTCTCAGCGGTGCCTCCTGGTTGATGTTACCATCACCTGGCATTGCCCAGGAGGTAACTCGTAGATGCCACACTGATGGAAAGCCACAGCAGCGTGGTTCGAGTCCAGGGCCAGCTGGAGCATATCAGCAAGGTCGGGCTGGAGGCATGTGCTCCACGCAGTGGGTGGGTCTGTGGAGCCTGGGGTGGCGTGAGAGCCACAGGGTCCTGGTGGAACCCTGCCAGATGACAGGAAGGAGGTCCATGAGGAGAGGAACAAGTGGATTCAAAGCAGGGGATCAAAGGAGCGAGTCATCACAGGGTGGGCGGCTCGGGAGCCAGCAGGCGAGTGGGATGTGGCCTCAGGGTGCTGCTGGGTTGATGAGGGGCCTTCTGTGACTTCTGAGAGTGCAGTCAGTTGTACGGGTGGGTGCCGGCTCCCGCAGTTAGAGCCAAGTGTCCTGCAGGAGACCAACGTGTGCACTGGGAGTTCCCAGGTGCGTGTCCTGGCACGCGGCCCAGAGGCCCCTGACAAGGCTCAGTGCACCAGGCACACAGTGGACTGTTGGTGCCTGATCTAACGAGGGAGTGAGTGAGGGCTGAGATACAGGTGCGGGGATGCACGGGATGGGGTGCAGTCAGGTAGAGAGTCATGCTGTGGGGTCCGGGAGAGACGGGTTCGAGAATCAATGGGACGGGGGTACATTCAGGTGGAGAGTCATGCTGCTGGGGTCTGGGAAATGTGTTTTTGCTTTTCTCTGAGAAGCTGTACTTGAGCATGTCTGTGCTTTGACGTTTAATCTGTGCACTATCCTCGGCAGGGCGTGTATCTGTGGCAGAGGACACCCCGGGCACAGTGGATGTTAGCGGCCGTGGCTGGACTTGGTCCGTGAATGTTGCGTGATTTAACGTGTTTGGTACATTCTCAGCTCCTGCCCAGGTGCCTCCCGAGCATCGGGTGTTGTGGCTCCCCACACGCTTCCTATCTGCGTGCAGCATGACCACCACCTTCCTACCATGTGTTTGTCCCACCACGGCTGCCGTGTCTAATGGACGCTTGGCTTTCCAGCTCCTTTTCTATAATCAAAACTCTTGACTTTGCCTGCGTTTCAGAGACGACAGGGTATTAGTCTTTCATGATTGCTCTGAGGATTTCCAAAAGCAAACGCACCTTACAGGATGCATACAGTAATTGTAGATGACTTTTCTCAGTCTTTTTATTGTGATAAAATTGCATAGCACTCTATTTTTAAGTGTATGGTTTGGTGGCATTAAGTGTCTTCACACTGTCGTGCCGCGATCACCGCCATCCATCTCTAGAACTTCCTGGTCTCCCCACGCTTGAAACTCGGTCTACGAGACACTAGCTCTCCTCCCGCCCCAGCTCTGGTAAGCACTACAGATTGCTTACAAAGTAGGCTTTTTCAGTAAGAGAAGGGGCAAGGAGAAGAGCTCTCAAGACTGTCTTGGGATTTGAGGAAGTGTTTTAGGTTTTGCTGTCTGGTTCCCAGTGTAAAGGAACTATTGAAGATGTGGGAAGGCGAAGGTCTGTGATCTCAGGAAGTGCTGGGCTTGGCAGCTTTCCCACTGTGACGGGGGCACTTGCCCTCAGACCCACCTGAGATAATCGCGTGAGGATGGTGCTGCATTGTGACAGCTCTGAACTTGGTCTCCTTGAACGTTGCCAAGTACATAAGCTTTGGCGGTTACCATCTAGTGTCTGCGTGGGACCTAGAATTTGAACACTGTTGACTTTAGAACACACTCATTTTTATAACATTCTACCTGTCCTCATCAATAGGAAATATGCTGTGTCTTTGTTTTTTTTTTTTTGCCTTAATATTCCGTGTTGCAGTAGCAGTAGTTGCAGCAGACACTACTTCTGGTTCATAGTCATTGCCAAACACAAGTTTCTGGAAACTGTGTGAAAAATGAAGGGGAAAGTGCTTTTCTGCAAAGGGGTTTTTTGAACATCTTGTTTTTTTCTGGAATATCTGTTGTGGTATAAAACATTTTCATATTTAGGGGTTTGTAATGTGTTTTATACTGGTTAGCTTTGAACCCCATGTTTCTGCATGTCATGGAGCTGCTTCATCCTGTTATTCTAAGATATAGCTGGTTTTCAAAACTATTGGTTATTTCACTTCTGTAAGAATTTAATTGTAAAAATGATTTGTGTTCAATAAACTTACTGGAATGACTAGTTAGATAGTGGACGAAAAGATAAGAACATGTCAAGTCTCTGGGCCAGGAAGTACGTGATACACAGTAATTTCTTAACAAAAGATTAGATTTAGTACATAACTGTTTAAAACTTCTATATTTTCTATTATAGCCGTTCCACAGTGCCCACGGGGGTGGGCTGCAGGACTGCCTATGGGATCCAAGGTCTGTGGGTGCTCAGGTCCCTGGTATAAAATGGCATGGTGTTTGCATATGACATACGCACACCCTTCTGCAGACTTCCAGTCATGTCAGGGTTGCTCGTAACACCTATACCGTGGACATGCCATGCGAGTAGTTAAACTATATTGTTTAATGAATAATAAAGTCTGAATGCTTAGTACAAACACCTTAAAGTATTCTTGATCTATGGTTGGTTGAATCCACAGGCCTGGAACCCCGGGAGAGAGTACAAACTCCAGAAGCAAAATGAACAAAGAACTTGAGGTCAGCAGTGACGGGTGTGGGATCACATGAATCTCGTGTGTTTTGCTGTCTGTGTCACTGTGTCCCGTGTAAACGGGAACCATTTTTAGCTTAAGGTAAAATAGGTAACAGGAAACACTACGGAATGGGTACGAAGGAGCGCCCCTCATTACCACGTGTTACAGCCAAGCATCTGCCTCCTGTTCTGTGGGGAGACTAGACGTTGATGATTTCTGGATGTGTGAAGGGAAATGCCCTCCGAGAAGCGTGGCTTTGGCCGGAGCACGTCAGATGAGAGTTAGCATGGCGTGGAGTTGCCACAGTGCCCTTCATGCCGTTGCTTCTCTCCTCTCCTCACCCCTGGCCCTGGCTCTTACCAAGGGAGGAATTTCAGCTCCAGCCGAACCCCGCACAGGGCTGTGGGTCTCTAGGGCGGGTGCTGCCTTCTCCTGAACAGGCTGCGGCAGAGGACGGTCTGGCCGTACTTGAGCTGTGAGAGGAGATGCTCTCAGAGATCCAGCATCCTGCAATCCCAGGTGCTGAAGGTTCCTTCTCCACCATCCTGCGGGGAGAGGGGTCTGTTCCTGCTTCCCCTCAACCCGAGCTGACGACTGGTCTGTTCTATACACCTAGCTCTTAAGAGCAGTTATTGTTAAAAATAATCATCTAGCAGACAAACACCATAAGGTGACAGCCTGGGAGGGTAGATGGGGCTGGAAGGTGGTTTCGTGAATAACAGGGTTCAGTTTCCTGTTTTGGTGTCATTTGACCCAAGGCCCCCAGATAATTGAAATACTGTCAGCTGAACACCCATGTTGTATCTGAGTTTTATTTTAAAGGAATGGGTACAAACTTCTGACAGGGACCTGACAAAAGAGAAGGATTTCTTCTCTGCAAAGTGAAGGTCGGGGCTGGTTGGCATTTGCTATCTGTGACTAGCAGGGAACCCAGGCTGCTTCCCTCCTGCTGTCCGACTCCTGACCCTCCAGCTCCTGCCCCTGTTCCCACCAGCAGGAAGGAGGAGAGCAGGAAGGTGCCTTTTCCCCTTTAAGGGGATGAGCTGAGAGTTGCATCTGCCATTTCGCTGGTCCCTGGGGTGATTCTCCAGCATGGACGGGAGTTGGGTTTGGTGGCCTGAGCCCCGTGAAGCTGGGGTTGCTGTTCCATGAGCAGCAGGAAGCCTGGACTCTGGGAAGTGGGGTCAGAGGGCAGCCTTTGCTGCATCCGCAGGAGGGGGCCCTTGTCCCAGCTGATGTCATCACTGCAGAAGGGGGTGTGGGCTTCATGGTCCGTTGATAAATAGGACGTTACTTTTTTGTTGTTGTTGTTAAAGCACATCAAACCCTAATTCCTTCGGCCTTTACTAAAGTGGCATTTTGTAATTCCACATGATTTCGTGGTTATACCCGCAGGAGAGAATGCTTCCTGTAAACCAGAAGCATCTCAGAATAGTTCTCGGCCCATTCAGAAGGTTCATTTTCCCGAGGTTGAAGACACAGCCTCAGGAGGGGTTGAGGACCCACCGTGACAGTCTCAGGACCTGCACATGTGCCCAAGGTGTTCAGGGCACACCTTGGTCTTACGCATTTTAGGGAGATGTGAGACGTCAGTATATGTGAGATGTACGTTGGTTTGGTCCAGGAAGGAGGGATGACTCGAAGCGGGGAGGGGTTTCCAGGTCACAGGTAGGTCAGAGACAGATGCGTTTCTGGTGAGGCTTTCCAGAGAAAGCAGTAAGATCCGCATCTGTCTCCGTGTGCAGATGGTGACTTTGAGTTCTGTCCTCTGTCCCTGAGGAATTTCCTTGTGGACCGACGGTTGTGAGGGAGGTACGTGGCTTTTTTTTTCTCTCTAGTCTCTGTTAGGAGCATGGGAGGCAGGTTTGCCCTAAGCCGTTTCCCACCTTGACTTCCCTTTAGCTTCGTGATTTTTGGGGTCCTGAGATGTATTTTCACTTCACACTTCTGAACACACTGTCACTCTAAACAGTGTTGTAGGAGGCCGTCTGATTTAGAAGAATAAACTATTTGGAAGGACTTGAGCACCTTCTTGAGAAAACCAAGCCTTTGTTTAGTTTGCCCCGAGGCTGTTACGCTGCCCCGGGCTGTGCGGCCTTAGAAAGCTGTGCCCCTCTGAGGGCCTGGCTGTGGAATCTGGTGACTTTGAAGTGAATTCAGCAGCTACGTGTTTTGGAAAGCAGATTGCCTCTTAAAGTGTTGGTGATTATGATTCTAACACCGGAATTTCAATGTGTCTTTTCCACCTTTGTTACTTTGTCTCCTCATACCCTTTGATGCTGCTGCATTTGCCTTTAGGCTTCATTGAGGGAGGGTCAGTTCTGACCCTTTCTTTAGATACTGACTTAGGACAGAATCGAGATTCAGAAAAACCCTTGGGCTGTGAGAGTGCTGATATCTATGTAAGTGGAGTTCATGTGTTAAACTCGGTGATAGTTTAAGAAATATCAATCCTAGGCTGGGCATAGTGGCTCACACCTGTAATCCCAGCACCTTGGGAGGCTGAGGTGGGCAGATTCAGTTTTGAGCCCAGGAGTTTGAGACCAGCCTGGGCAACATAGCGAGACCCTGACTCTACAAAAATTTAAATAGTGGTGGTGATGTGCATCTGTGGTCCCAGCTACTCGGGAAGCTGAGGCTGGAGGATCACCTAAGCCTGGCAGGTTGAGGCTGCAGTGAACCATGATAGCAGCACTGTACTTATGGTGCACTGTGCCTGAGTGACAGAACAAGAACCACCACACACACACACACACACACACACACACACACACACACACACAATATCAATTCATGCAGTGGCCAGTTCTGCTGGGACCACCTGTTAAGGCTACTCTGGGCCTCATGGTTTGAGAAGGTCTGTCCAGGGGGGAGAGGAAGTGGCTTGAGGGCCTAGAAGCCTGTGGTTCAGCGTGACTGCGGGTGTGGAGCTGGGGGCAGGGCTCTCCACGGCATGAGTGGGTAAACGGATGGGCTTCCAGGATGAGCCCCTGTGGCTTTGCCTGGTTTACATCCGTCCAGTACAAATCCACAGGCTCTTCCTCTAGAAGCTTCTGCCGGGGCTGATGGACTGGCCTGGGGACAGAGGGTGCCCTCAGAGCCTCATGGTGCCATCTGGTTTAGGAAGAGCACTTAGTCTCCTAGATCTAGGATTTATGGCACTACAGGGGAGTCGTCACACTCAGAGCAGCAGCCATCTGCATTCTAGACTTGGTTCTAGGTGAAGTATTTTGGAGCCCTGTGTTCTGTTGATCTGTAAAACAAGTTAGAGTTATAACTAGTTAAAACCTATTTTTAAAATTTTGCCACAGAATATGGCAGTTGTGGTGGAGCCTGGCCAGAGACCCCCACACTCGGACGCTGCCGCGTGCTGGGGTTGCAGGCGTTGCCTGCATTGGCTGCCCCTCCCAGCGTGTCTGTGCTCTTGACATGGGCGCCCATCGAGGCACGGCCTGTGGGACTCGTGCAGCCATTTGTCCGTGTTCTTCTGAGGTTCCGCAGACTTCACGGTCCCATGGCAGAGCGTATGATGTCTGCTTGCATCCTGATTTCCCCAAACCCCAGGACAGGCCAAGAATTTCATACACACTACTGCAGAGGGCCCCGTGGTGTGGATTTGCGGGTGACACAGTCTTTCCCCAGCTCGGCCTTCATCTCCAGAGTTGGCTTTAGGGCGATAGAAGCTTTCGTGAGACTGGGGGGCCCTGAAGCTTTGATGCTAGAAATTCGGTGACCAGCACAGATGATACCCCATTTCTCTGCATTTGTAGCAATAGTTGTTAACATGACCACGACATGTACAGAGGAAGGAAAAAGGTTTTATTTTCAGAGTTAAGTCTGTGCTTTGGGAAATGTGGTCTCAGGGGAGCTGTAAGCACACGCCCCTCTGGAGGGGAGGAGGCTGCGGCATTAAATGTTCCGGCATTTGTTCGCTGTGTGTGCTCATCGGGCTCATGGAATGTCTAAACGTTTACAGGGAAAGTGGGGTGTCTTCATTTGGTTCGTGGAATGTCTGAACACTTACAGGGAAAATCTAGCACACGCGCAGTGAGTTAACCTGTAATATCCATGTTCGCCTTGGGATGAGCGTAACATTTGAAATGAGATGGACTCAGCGTGTCATGTACAAAGGGGAGCTGTTGGGCTCAGGTTTGTGCACAACCCTCTGGCTCAGGGTCTGCAGCTTCTGGCGGGAAAGGACACGAGGCCATTCTGTTCAGTTGGGGCTGCTGGCAGGGTCCCGGGGTGGGGCTGTCTGGTCGGCCGGCCGGCGTCGGGAATGCACCTGGGTCCTGTGGGCAGCGTTCATCTAAACCAGGCTTCTGTCTGATTGTGGTGGAGACTTCATGCTGGTTAACAAACTGTACAGGAGTTAGTGCTGTGGGGCTTTGGGGCCGACCTTCCTCCCTGTGATGCTGGTTACATTTCTTTCTGGGCCTCATTGTAGCCACAGAGAGCACACCTTGTGTGACAGCAGGGGGTGCCATGTTGACATAGTAATTTATTGTATTAACCTTTTTATTACTATTTTAATAACCTTTTTTCCTTTTTAAAGAGATAGGGTATTACTGTGTTACTCAAGCTAGTCTTGAACTCCTGGCCTCAAGCAATCCTCCCACCTCGGCCTCCCAAAGTGCTGGGCTTATAGACGTGAGCCAGTGTGCTCAGCCTATGTACAAACTAGGATGTCACGATCTTGGCCCCCCTTTTATTTTTCCCTTTGGCCTCAAGTTCTGATGAGAACAGCAGTTACAAAATGGGCATTAGGTGATTCTTCCGTTACTAAAGCCAGAATTCTCCCCAGTATCCCAGAAAGCTGTTCTGAATCAAGCCCATAGCAAATAAGGAACTAAACCCTTGGTCCTCTGCTTAGTATCTGGGGAATGTGTTATTGCTGACACCCTTTGATCTGTGATCACGTGCTGCATCTTGTCACGGGAAGCAGAGTCGCCCTGTGGAATAAAGCCTGGCTCACAGTGGCATGTTGGGATGCTCTGGGCTGTCAGTCCCTTAGACGGCGGCAGACCTGGAGACTCAGCATCTCGTGCAGAGCCCGGGCTACCGGAGTGCATCCACCTTAGAGACCACACAGCCGGTCGGCAAGGTGGATGTCCTGGCAGATGGCCCTGATGGGCCCACCACACGGTGAATTAGGAATTCGTGAGCAAAGAAATGAAACTCGCCTGTGGGTCCCAGCTACTTGGAAGGCTGAGGTGCGGGAGGATTGCTTGAGCCAGAAGGTCAAGGCCGCGATGAGCCATGATTGTAATACTGCACTCTGGCCTGGGTGACAGAGCGAGACTCCAACTCAAAAAAAATATAAAATAAAATAAATACAAAATGAAGCTAAACCTTGCTCTATAGCAGGAGGAAGAATTTATCAAGGTAACTGCAACAAAATCTTAGGTGATGTAATTTCAGTGGCTAAGTGAGCTGTCCAGCCCACGTGGCTGGCTCACAACGCAACAGAGCCAGGTGCTGCTGCAGCTGCCCTCCCACCTGATCGCTTGTGGACATTTCCTGTTTTACAGTGTTGAGGATTTGCCTTTTCTGTTTTCCCATATCTCCCATTTGGATACGTAGCTCGCTCCTTTATAGCTAGGCATCAGTAAAACAGGTTGTCTATTTTGAAAACTAACTATTGTGTCTTTTAAGGACAGAAAAGCAGGTGACAGGAGCGTGGCGACATGGTGAATAGATTTAGATGAATATTTAATACTTGGCACCACTCTGATCCCTTCTCTCATGCTTAATTACAGCTGCTGCCTCCTAGGAAAGAACACTTTGAGCTCTGTGAGTAGGAATTAAACACTTTCTAAATCAGAAGTTTTAAGCAGTATTTTACACGAATGCCTAGTCCCTAAGTGCTCACACTGTACTGGTGTGTGGTGTAGAGGAAGGAACGGGGGCTTGGGGCCCGGTCTATGGTGCAGAGTCCTGGTTCCCATTTGTGAGATGAGGGCCATGAGACGGCCTAGAAGGTTCAGACTGTGGGAGTGAATGGATCTGCCCACTCCTGGGAAGCTTCGAGTCTAACTCGACTTGGGCTAGTTTTAGGGAGGTGCCGGCAGCGCTGTCCTCACAGGTCACTGGAAGGGGCTCTGGCACCGTCCGCCTCAGGTGTCTCATGATCAGCCCAGCTTGCTCATCTCAGAATCTGCCGGTCGTGTTCTCGTTCCTGTTGTTGGTTGCATGTTACTTAGGTTCTGTTCATGTGGGGACCTAGGGAGTTCCACAGTGAGAGCTGCTGAGCCGCCTTCCTGCCTGGACGCCAGCCCCATGGAGGACCATAACTGCTTGAGGCTGGCTTCTGCCCCCGGCTCACCTGTGGGCACATTGATGCAGTGGTACTTTCTAAGCTCCTGGGGCACACAGTGCTGTTGTGTGGATCCACAGGACACTGTGGCATCCAAGCACGTGCTCCTGGAGGAGAGGACCCTGCGGGCACTGATGCTGAGAGCTGGCCGAGAGTCCAGCGCGTGAGACTCCCTGTGACGTGCACAGCTGCCATCGGCGCAGCCCCTCCTGACGCCAAGATGGTCGTGCAATAAATGCACAAAGCACATCTCCAGCAAAAAGCCGCCGAGTGTCCACATCCAGGATATCCACCACGGTGGCTTTTTGGTGTTGATACGATGAATGTGAGTGGCAGGTGGTCTGTGTTCTGGGTGTGTGTGTGACTGTGCCACTGCAGTTTTGTTCTCATGTCTTGATGAGCATGAACGGTTCCTGACGAGGGTAGGTAAGGATGCTGTGACCAGAGACTCTGCAGTATTGTAGCTTGAGGAATCAAGGAGGTCTTCTCTCTTGCAAACCCTTCATGGAGGAAGTTCTAGGCTGCTGACTACTCCATGAGGTGTTCAGGGATCCAGGTTCCTTCCAGACCTCTGCTCTGCGTTCCCACGGACACAGCTGTCCTTGCTGTGGTTGGGACTGGGTGTTTGCCACGCTGGTGTGGCGCGGGGGAGGCTTAGGGTGAGAGTGGCCATGATTTACCTAATCTACATAATGGCAGGGGGCTGGGAGTAAAGCGCAGCTGTGGCCTGGAGGATGGATGATGGATGGTGGTGAACGACTGACTGCACTCACCGCAGCTGGCCCAGGGATGGGAAGGATGGCTGATTATGCCGTTCAGAGGTACCTGGTTCTTTCAGATTTGACTTCCTTATGGATTTTCTGCTGTAAAGAGGAGAGAGCCTATGGTTCTAGGCCAAGCATCTCACTCATCTTATAACATCTTATATCCCTTAGCCAACATTTATGTCAAGTTTTAGAAGTCCTACAAACTGGCAAGCATTTCTCAGTCTGGTTTAACCATTGGATTTTATATCTGTGTCTGCATCTCTATTTACATCTATGTGGTTATTTGACAGCCTGTAGTACATTTGTAATAGGTTCTATTTGGTGGAAGTTACTTTCAACAAACCCTTGTTGCTACTAGAATTTTCAAGGTTGCAAGTAGAAAGGAAAGAATAAAAACCCCATCTTTCTGCTCTAATTTTAAAATTTGCTGTTCCTCAAATCACACCAGAAGTACAAATACTACAAATTACAAAAGCAGCAGCCAGAATCCAGGTTAAGAGATTTCTGGGTGATGCTGCCTAATCAGTATTTGCTGAGGTGTGGGCAGCAGAGCGACACACCAAGACGACCGGGATGGGGGCGAGTTGGAAGGCCAGGCTGTGACTTCAGAGGTGCTGTTGCCTCACGGAGAGGAGCTAGATGCAGAGAGGATAAATGGCCGCAGGTGCGAACACCGCCGTCCTTGCCGCGGTAGGGGGGCCTTTGTGAGCTGAGTTACGAACCAGGTGAAGGCCGTGCAGTCGTCAGAGAATCCAGGCCAGACGCGACAGGTGGAGGCTTGGCGGAGGGTGAGGAGCCAGACAGCCTCGCTGAACGTGCGGTGGCTCACTGCAGACAGCACCCATCAGTCCCCAGACAGACAGGCTTGATCTTCAGCCTCCAGGATAGCTGCCCTTATCCGGTCTGCCTCCACCTTCTGAGGCCTATAGGCGTCGCAAATGTGTGGTTTATAAACAGATTTGGATGAGTTGCTTTCTGTCCCACACACCTGGACAGGCAGAGGCTTGTTCTCCACAGTGGCACCAGGGACTGGCGGGACAGAGCCTCAGGGCACAGCACCAGCTCCCTGGGAGAAGATGGTGCCCATGGGATGGAGGAAAGAAGAGGCACACAGTGCTGAAGCGTGAACGCCCGTTTGCTCTTAGACATGACACACATGCCTTCCGGAAGTTTCCACGAAGCACTGTTAAAGCCACCAGTGTGGACAGGTCCTGAGATCAGGAGACCCACAACATACTTGTATTTGAAATCCTTCATGTGCTGCAATCTCTTCAAAGAGGACCACGAGGTTGTCTCTAATAATGTTGTAAAACTAACGTAAATTTTTTATTAAGTGTCATGCTTGTGTGTGTGTGTGGGGGGGGGCAGGGCTGGTGTGTGACAGTAAAACAGATGCAGTGGCACAGCTGGTGGGTGTTGCTTCTGGGCCCCAGTTGGGCAGTTGTATGAAAACAAACTGAAAAGTCTCCACAGTGGTATGAACCGAAACACCTGGATTACATGTTTTCATGTAATTAACATAAATGCACACATTTGTATGCCAAACATTTTTCTATGTGTAATTCACACCTTTAAGTATTAAGCATAGAAACAACTGCAGCATCTTCTCCCTGCCCACAGCCACCCAGACGTTCTGAGTGGAAACCGCGCCGCGGTGGGCTTTGTGAGTGGTGAGCCGTGCACAGCTATGTGCTGCGTTTGCCGTGTCTGCTGACACGAGCCCTGGTCAGCCCTGTTTCAGATGGATGCTTTCCCTTGTAGTTCCCTTCTATTCTGTTACTTGAGTAAACTCAGGACCAGTGGTGAGAGAAGGCATAGAGCGAGGTGTTGTCAATTAAGGAAAATCCATGCCGGGCGTTGCAGGAGGAGGAGGAGGCGGCGGTGGCTTGCGGGGTTCCCACTGCCTGTGCGAGCCATGACTGGTGAGGGCCTCTGAGCAGCAGCTCACCTGGGCTGCTTGGAAATGCAGATTCCTGGGCACAGACCTGAGAGGCCCTGGAGTGACTACCCTCCAGGGATTCTGCCCAAACTTGGCCATCTTGTCTCTTGGCAGGTCACCCGTACCCGACTGTCTCATTGACATGCCCGGCCATTGCAGTTAGCTGAGTCATCTGCACAGCTGGTGTGGGTGTGCCGATGGGTGTATGGGGCTGGCCCGTCTTCCTTTCTCCCCCCATGAAGTGTTTGAAGGCCTGTTATCCTACCCTGTTCTCTCCCTGTCCTCAGTGGGCAAGCAGGAGGTTCATTTTCACTTGCGGATGAGGAAAATTCTGAAGTCTCTTAAAGCAGTCAGCATCTTCTTCAGAATCTTCTTTGTTCTAATCAGCTCTGATATTTTCAGTTGGAAAGACTTTTCCTCAAACGCTTTGCATTCATTCTGTGTGAGAAGTGCTGTAGACTTTCCTGTTGTGTTAGTAATTAGTATCTGTACTGTGCTCTGTGGTCCATCACAAATGTATATATTTTCATTCTGAGACGCGCTGAGTCAGCCTTTGCAGTCCAGAGGGATTTCATGTGCGTTCATGGAAGCTTCCATCAGAAACCACATTGCGAATAGCTGTGGACATACAACCTGCTTGCTTGTGACTTGGGAATTGCCAAAGTCAAATTCTATCTTGATTTGAGGCTTTAGGAGCTTTAGAAATTTTGAAATTATAAAAAGAAAATGTGACAAAATTAAGTGTATTTAAAACGAGATATTATGCTGTGGGTTTTAAGGGCTGTGATGCATTATTTGGTTATCCTTAAGATTTCATGTTCCATCCAAATGACAAACACATGAAATAATTTAAATATAAGGTGACCCTTCAGAATTTGGTCTTGATCTTCTGACCTTGAAAACGTGATTCTTTTTTTTTTTGAAAATGATTGTCTTAAACTGTGTTTCTAGACCATCTCATCGGAATTGCTTTGGAAACATCTGCACGGGCATTTTTCTGTTCTTGAGTATAGAGAGACATCATTACACTTTAAAATAGTGAAAGTCCTGGAGAGCAGTTTTTCTTAATCAGTGGTTGTATTTAAAAACGAACTCCCTAATGCTTAAACTAATGAGCTGCTACTGTTGGAAATCTTCAAGGTGTAGCAAGTCATAGAATCTCTCAGTGAAAGTGATTATTTAAAATAGAAATTGAGAATGTGATGCCTTCTTAGTTTTTAAAATAAAATGCTAATACTTAGAGAACGTTTTGTTTGCAAGAATGTAAAATGTTACATCTTTGTTTAGAATTTAGGGATAGTAATTTGCTTCTGAGATCTTTGAGATTTGAAATCTTAACTATGGTTTATCATCCATGTTTTATACATATGCACATATATACATGTATATAAGGTATATAAAAGAAAAGCATGTATATATTTACATCTATATACACTTCTATAATGTATGTACTTTTAGTCACACATAGGTCTAAGTGACTGTGATTTTACTTGACCACGAGGGTAATTAATTTCCTGCTCTTAGCCTTGCTTTTGCGTCTGAGCAGGGACCCTGTGAAGTGCGCCTCCCGTGTTCCAGGCCTCACGCAGCCCGTGCCAGGTTTTGGAAGCAGAAGTTTGTCTGTAGCCACTTTGGGAAGCAGGTGGTTGCCACGATTGCCTGGAGCTCCAGGCTCTCTCCAGTCCCAGCCTCCCTGGGGTAAAAGCTGCCCCACCAGGGGCCTGGACATGGACATTAGGGCCTGGAGCCAGGGACTGCTCTGAAAGGGGAGGGCTCCCCTCACGGCTGGGCATGAGGACCGAGGACAGCAGGCGGAACCAGCCTCGGGCCAGTGCACGGCCTCCCGGGAGTGCTTGCGGGAAGCCCCAGCCGCCCTTTGCTGGCCCCACAGCCAGCACCAAACTGTGAGATCCCTTTGGCCCACCCGTCAGGTTCCTAAAATGCTTAGGGTTTTCTGGGCTGTGAATTTTTAGGTCTAGCCTAAAAAGTCCTGTGACAGACTCACAGGGTTCTTTATGTAGAAACGATGAGTGTGCTGGTGACTCAGCAGGCACTGCACCCTCACTCCAGGGTCCCTTGCACCAGGTGGAAACGAGCGTGTGGGTCATGCAGAGTCCCTGCATCCTCACTCCAGGCACTGCTCTTTGGTTTCTTAATTAAAAGCCTAAAAGCCTTGATAATGAAAATGCATTCTCCCCAGAGAGTAGAGTTTCCAGTTACGGAGGCTCACCTGTAAATGCCGTGCCAGGTCAAATCTGGGATCCGGGCCAGGTCCTGCTTCCTGCCCACGGCCAAGGCAGGTACTTCATTTGGGAGGTGACCCAGAGGGACATCTGAGAGGCCTGCCGGTCCCGAGGGATGAATCCGCTGGCCTTCACACTCCGCTCCGGCCTCCATCAGCTCCTTCCTACCTGCAAACTGCCTGCTTTGACGTTGCCATCATTGGAGATATGTTAGGGACTTAGTATGGGTTTGACCCCCACAGGACCAGCAGATCGTGGAAAGGTGGGAACCAGGGCTGGGAGGGTGGTGACCACAGCCAAAATGAGAACTGTGGTGGGCTGGGGGGTCCATCTTCTGTCTAAAGTGTTTTTAAAAATAAACATAGTGTCTCAGGAGCATGAGAGGGGAGGCCACAGACGGGGAGAACGTATCTGTAAAAGACTCATCTGATAAAGGCTGTTATCCAAACCGTGCAAGGAACTCTCAAAACTCAGCAAGAAAATGATACAACCTGATTAAAAATGGACCAAAGACCTGGACAGATACCCCAACAAAGATACACAGATGGCAAATGTACCTGTGGAAAGATGGCTCGTGTCTTATGTCGTGGGGCGAGGCGCCGCTGCACACCCAGCAGCCTGGTCAATACTGGAACTCCGACACCACCGCGTGCTGGTGGGTGTGTGGGCATCAGGACCCTCACTCATCGCTGGGGGAAGTGGGGCAGCTGCGGCGGGAGGCAGCGTGGCGGTTTTCCGTGGAACTAAGCACTCCGACCACAGGAGCAATCACAGGCCTGGACGTTTACTCGGAGGAGCTGAAAGTTTACTTCCACTCGGAAATGTGCACACAGATGTTGACAGCAGCTTTATTTATAATTGCCAAAACTAGAAAGCAACCAAGATGCGCTTCAGTAGGTGAATGGATAAACTTGTTATGTCAGAAACTGGGGTATTCAGCACTAAAAAGAACTGGACCACTAAGCTATGAAAAGACACGGATCTTAAACGCATGTTGCTAAGTGAGTCTCCAATCTGGAAAGGCTGCCTGCTGAGTCCAACCACAGGACAGTGTGGAAAAGGCAAAGCTGTGGAGACAGTAAAACGGTCAGCGGCTGCCAGGGGTTGGGGAAGGGAGGGATGAATGGGAGGAGCATAGGGGGTGTGTAGGGTGGGGCAGCAACTCCAGGTGGGGCTTCCATGGGGGATCCATGCCGTTCCACGTCTGTGAAACCCACAGAGTGAGCAGCAGCAGGCCAAGCCCTCGTGTGAGCTGTGGACTGTGGACTGTGGGTGGTGGTGCCGTGTTGATGCGGGTCTGTCGGTCGTACAGACATGCTTGTCCGTTGGGGGCAGGAGAATGATGGAGGCTCTGCCTGTGCTGGGAAAGGAGATATGTGAGGACTCCGTACTTTCCTCCTGATTTTGCTATGAATTGACAACTGCTTTTAAAAACATCTCTTGAAAAGGCAAACAAAAAAGAGTGCTAGCCAGATAGCATCTGTTTGAAGGTGTGGCCTGTGTTCTACCCTCAGGATTTCCCTGTTAGAATACACATATCTAAATTATTCAGAAGTTAAACCTTGGCATTGAGTAACTCACTACAAAGTTAATTACAGCATCAGCTTGAGCACTGCCGGGATAGCCAGGATCCTGTATCCTGACCAGCTTCTCCCCTTACAGGTGCAGTGACGCCCACAGCCTCACCCCAGTGAGCAGCAGGGCTGGGACCAGGAGTCAGGCTTTGTGTGGCAGAGAGGAAGTGAGATCTCTTAAGTCTGTGGCAGGGAGCCGGCAGGGATGATTTTTTGACCAGTTTTCCTTATCGCTGACGCCTTCTTAGACTTGGGGAGTTGGGAGTCCCCACTCTTGGGCACCTCAGAAACCAAAGGCTGCTCCTAATCCTGGTGTTCCAGATGCCTCGGGGAGGTACCTGGGTTGTTGGGTGCAGTTCCGGTATTTGCTGCTTGGTGGAATTTGCCCGCAGCATTTCTGGTTGTTTTTAAGAGCTGATGCTTGAGCTGCTTAAAATCACATATGAATATTGATTTACCTGTAAAAAGAATGGAATTTGAGTTCAAAGATTTGTGAAAATGCTCAAGTTTATGTACTAATACATACATTACGTTTGTGGAAATATCTAAAAGTCCACTTCTCCTGATTTTTGTAATATCTACCTGTCATATTTCCATTTGATTAATAGATGTCAGAGGGCTTAAATTTTGAGTGCCTGGATTCCCTGAATTTAAAACTTCTTACATCAAATGTAATTAAACTGAATGTAGCCAACAGTGCATGCTTTTATAAGTACTGATTAAAATATATATTAAAACACATATCCATGAACATGCAGATGGGGGCAACATCTTTGTTTTCTGAGAAGACAAATTCTTAAAAAGCCATGGAGTCTTATAACTTTCTAGTTTCCACCTTATTTGCCCTAAAGTGGAAGATTGACAGCAGCAGAAGAGGAGATCCTGGGCCAGTGCAGGCTCTGGGAGCAGCGGGCTGAGTGCCAGAAGGAGCTGGCTGGAGGCAGAGCAGGGAGGTGCTCAGGCAGGCCTGGATGGCCTCAGGGCACACGCCCTTGTCTCTGCCCACGGAGAACCCAGACTCCTTCCAACTGGGATGTGCATCTTACATAAAAGTTGTTACTCCCAGAAAGCAAGCCAGCGGATATAGAATTTTTTTGTATGCAGAAATTACTTTAAATTTGTTTCTAACCTTATCCTTCTCTTCCCCCATCTTAGTGTCTAGTGACGCACATCTGAGGAGTGCGCTGTGTTTCGGTTGCTGTTGGTTCTGATGTGACTTTGGTGTCTGAGGTTCTGCCCAGAGGGTGGCGTGCTCTGCTGAGCGTTGCTTGTTGAAGGCCCGTGTGGAAACTTTCCCTGTAAGCTCGTCGACCCCGGCAGTCTTGCTTCACAAACCTTTGGACTCGCTGAGACTTCACACGGCCTTCTAGTGTTCCCCATTAATTCAGATGTTTTCCGGAATGTAAGTAAGCTGCTGAATGCAGGGTGGGGGGTGCCCTCCATTGGCTCAGGGGAGAAGCATCACTGTTTCTCCAGGTGGAGCTTCCCGCCCGCCATGGTGTGCTCCAAGACACAGCAGGGTTCTTTGGCAGAAGTAACTGTCGAAGGCCGGTGTCTCAGCGGCAGGGTGGTTGTGGGTGTGCGGCCTCGCGGCCATACCGGCCCCTCCCCGTCAATGGCACCAAGGAGAGGAGCAGGGGGAGGCCTGGGATCTGTGCTTCCGAGACTGCGTCGTCCGTTTGTAACTAGACATGCAGAGAAAGTGTTGGAGATAAGCAGGACAGTGTCTGTCCCTGATGAGCTCAGGTGTGCCCTCGAGAGGGTCAGGTTTCTGTGCGGTTGATCCGGACTCAGCCTGGCTGTGGCAGTGCAGGTGACTGCTGGGCTTTGGCAAGGCTGCACCCACTGTCCGTCTGAAATGGCCCCATTCCCAGGCTCGCGGTGCCAGCTGGGCGCCCAGGCCTGACTTTCCGCCAGGACGGAGGCCCTGTGTATGTGGGGGGGGGGGGGGTCCTGCTTTATTGCCGTATCCAATGCCACGCGGGGTCAGCACTTGGGAAACACATGCTGTGTGGGTCAGTGATTGAGTTCAGAAACCTGGAAAACTCAGCAGTGCAGGCTTCAGGCATGACCCGTCCAGCCCTGGGGCTATTTCTCTGAATTTCCTTCCATGGCATCCTCCTCATCCCAGGGGCCCCTGTCCCCGCGCGGCTGTTGGCAGCTTCACAGCTTCCTCTGCCTCCCCTCCCGGGCCCTGGTGGGGGTGTGGCTGGGGCAGCTAGTGGCTGTGCAGACCCCACAGCCAATAGATCGTTGGTGCCAACGGCTTGGGCCTGGGTTACCT
Source organism: Colobus angolensis palliatus (assembly GCF_000951035.1). Lineage (NCBI taxonomy): Eukaryota > Metazoa > Chordata > Mammalia > Primates > Cercopithecidae > Colobus > Colobus angolensis. Next base: position 873,169 of record NW_012115255.1, on the reverse strand, counting down.
GAGCCAAGGACTCCAGTGCACAGCTGAGCTCACCCTGAATGGCTGGATCGGAAGGCCTTGGGTTGCAGAGAGGGTGGTTGGATATTGAAGGACAATCTGCAAAGGAGAAGGGGAAATGGGTGTGCTGGATGGGCAACTGGAGAAGTCTGTGCAGAGCCTGGGATCCAGTGCAGTTGCAGAGCTGGCATGGGGAACCCGGAGACACGGCCACCGTGCAAGTGGGCAAAGTCAAAGGTTTCAGACCGACATGGAGGGGCTGGTCTAAAACGATCCTCCTTTTCCTTTAACCTAGCAGCTGCTGGCTTACGGGGTGGGGGAGTGAGATCTGGTGGCAGCGAGGAGAGACAGGGGTTTTAATTAAACCCTCTTTCTGCGAGACGGGAGCAGCCATCTCCGTAGAACAGTGAGCATCGTCATCTCAGGCAGCTCAGGCTGCTGTAACGAAACACCATTGAGTGGCTTCTGAACAACTGGAATTGCTCAGTTCTGGAGGCTGAAGGGTGGGATCAGGGTGCCGCATGGGTGGATTCTGGTGTGGGCCCCTTCCTCGTTCACACACACCTTCTCTCTGGCCGTGACGCAATGGGAGGGTGACAGATTTGCTGGGCTCCTTTCTGAGGCACAAACCCCATTCACGGGGCTCTAGCCTCAGGAACTCATCACCTCCCAAAGACCACCTGACAGCATCGAATTGAGGGGGTGAGGATTTGAGCCTGTGTTTAGGGGGACAGGCAGGCACTTCGTAACCTTCACCCTCTTTGTGTATTTCTGAGTCAACATTGAGTCTGCATTCGGCTCTCCAGGGGACAGAGCCTGTGTGGACACTGAGCAAGGTCAGAGCTGCAAACATGTACACATCGGGGGCAAGGGAGCTGCCAGGGGTGCGACAACGGGGTTTCAGCGTCAATTGGAGCTGCTTTCCTGGCAAATGTACTCATAAGCTATCCTGGCAACATTTGCTTTTCGCGAAGAGTCAATCAGGCAGTGGGGGCAGCAGGCGGTGTTGCCAGAAGCTTGGAACTGATGGGCAGCAGAGAAGGGGCAGAGGCCATGACCTTGGGGGGTCAGCAGTGCCAGGTGTCTGCCCTCCAGGCCTCACGCCTGTGACTGTGCTGAGACCAAGCCGAGCGGGGCTTGCCGGCCAGTGTGGCTCTCATGCAGGTGATTATTGGGGTGTGCTTTCTATGTAATGTTCCCTCAATCCCATCCCCACCCCACCAGTTTCTGTGCCTAGCAGAAATCATGCTGTGTCTCCTTGATAGGAAGCACTGAGTTTCCTATGGAGGTGTAGGAATAGCACGATTTGGCTCACGTCAAAATACTTCGCAGTGAAGCTGCACGGAAGAGGATTCTAGGCTTCCATTTGACATTTTAGACAATGCCTGAGTGTTACGGGACCCTCTTGCTTGTTAAAAAGCACCAGATGAGAAAGGCTACTGGTTAATAAAGGAGACTTTTTACATTAGCACGGAGAGGGTGGCTTGAGATAAATTCAGTGTAACGTAGGTGTGTGTGTAAGCCGTCAAACGGACCATCTCTCTGCTGACGACACATGTTTCCTGGTATTGATTTTCTGAAAAAGGATGACTGGCATTTGGTAGAGTCATTCCAGAATTCACCGGGAAGGCGTCCACGTGGTGCCTTGTTTTCTCCTGACATTCTGGGCACCACGAGGAATTATTCTTGTCTTCAGCACTAGCAGGAGACTTTTCCTGAATATCTGCTCCTCTTTGGCATTGTGGGTGTGAAGGGGTCAGAGTGACCCTGTCTTCATGGAGCTTTCAGACACCATGGGGACAGTGTGGCACGAGTGTCGGGCTCGGGTGGGACGGAGGCTTTCCCCAGAAAACAGCTGCCGATTCCAGGACGGCCCTCAACCCCTCCTCCCCCTGTTCCTCTGCGTCATGTCTGAATTAAGGCTGTTCTATTGTAGCGGGGGTGTCATGTTAACTGGAAGTGTGCTTTGGTTCTGGGCAGTAAATAAATTAATGGTATATTTGCCAAGGACAGCGAGATTTGATTTGATGAATCCAGTGGGGAAAAGGAGAAGGGGCTTGGCTGGGTGGGGACGTGTGTGATGGGAGCAGAAAGGAGCAGCCATGCAGGCTGTTGGGATGGAGGGGCCTCGCCCACATTTCCATGGGGTCCGTCGCTGTTTGTACCACTAGACATGAACCTCTGTCTCCACTTCGAACACCCGCATAGTGAGGGAAGGCCCTGATGGGCCTGAGTTGTTACTTCCTGTGGCCATCGCTGGGAAGTGCCCCGGACGCCTCTCCTGGCTGGTGACGGTCCCGGGCCTGGAGGCTGGGTTCGTCCTGAGCTCTGCGAGGGGCTTGGGCTCCACGCGCACCAGGTACCTGCGCATCCCTTTGGACGTGAGATGTTGGCGCTCAGCTTGGAGGCCAGCGCGATCTGGGTGTGGTCAGGACTGGCTCATCCTTTGGGGAGAGAGCACCGGCCCGGGGGCCCCTCTGAGGTGCGTAGCCCTGCAGGGCCCTCACAGGATGCCCTGTCCTCCGGGGACTTCGCGCCATTCCCCTGGACCCTCAGGTGTGGGAGTCAAGTGTGGTGTGTCCCGGGCGGGGTACTGAGGACACCACCTGCCTGCTCGTGCGAAGACCCGAGGCGCCGCGTGGGCTCGTTTCCAGGGGCCGTTGGCATCTGGGGACCTGTGGGTGTCTTTCCACTGGCAGGAAATAATGGGTGGCCCACGTTACCTTTTTTTGCCTTTTTTTTTTTTTGCCAAAAAGCCCTAATGCCAGCGCTGCTGTCCCGCTGTGGGAACCGCCCGCCTCAGGCCCACTGGTCCTCCTGTTTCTGGGCTGCTACAGTGTTGTGTTGGGATAACTGTGTTAACTTCGTTTGAATTTTCTTCCTGTTCCTTTGGAATAAGTGTTGATAGCTTGTGCTGCTTGTTCACCCCAGAGGCGAGGGTGTCCTTTAGGTCTGGCAGAGCGCAGCGGTGCAGGGAGGTGCCGGGCCTCGGCCTCTTGTGTCGTCCACAGCCCTTACCGCATGTCTGCTCTTCGCTCCTCCTGCCCACGGCCGGGGTCACAGGCCGCTCGCTCTGCTGTTTGAGATCCTCGGAAAAGGTGGTGTTTACACTGAAGGGAGATTGGGGGTGTGCAGCTGACTTTAAATAGGAGGAAAGGAGGATAACAGAATGAGCAATGCCTACACTTAGTCTCAGGCTTGAGAAATTGTGTTTTAGAAGCAAGGTATCCCCAACTCCGGTTTTCTTCAAGTTAAATCTTTTAAAGAGTTCACAAATATAAATAGTAAAAGCCTAAAACTATGCATCAGAGGGCCTAGAGCCCAAGCCACTGCCACCTCTGACTCCAGGACACCTCAGAAACTTGGTGGTCCTCCTCAGAAAACCACCCTTCCGCGCTCCTCTCCGCGCTCCTCCCCGCGCTCCTCCATCCCCAGCCCCCTCCCCTCTCCCCCTTCCCCGATAGCTTTCTTCCTCTTCTTCCCCCTCCCTGTCCTTGGGCAACCTCCTTGGAACTCTGGTTGAAAGTCACTGGTCTGTGGGGTCGCCCATTTGACAGACGAGCACGCTGAGGCCCAGGCACAAGTGACTGACTCAGACCCGCGCAGAGGCTGGCCCAGCGCGCATGCGTCTCCTGCCTCCCGTACCACCCGGTTGTCTCTAGTGGAAGAGAATCAATGATGCTGCTTCACTGATCTCCAGGGAAAGCAGGTTGATAACAGGTTATAAACACGGGAACGTTTTGGAAAAGCTGTTGTCCACTTGTCAGCTCCCTCTCCTGCCCGGAAGATGTAGGGAGAACCTGCCTTCAGCCCACCCTCATCCCATAACAGGACAGAGGACAAAGGGGCAGAGACCCAAGTCCTGTCAGTACCCTCAGGAAACCCCCCGTTTCCTCCTCATGGTAGAAGGGAAAACCTTCCCGCTGGACTAGATTTTCCCGGGAAGCCTCTCCACCCCGAAAGCAAGGAATCTGGTTTGAGCACACACCATTCTTGGTGCCATCACTTTCTGCAGCTGAACCCTGCGTACGTGGCCCATTAATCTTGCTAGTCCGGTGTTACTGGGTCCTGGGAGTTTCTGCGGGCTGATGGCAGGTGTTTGCCATTGTGTTCGGAGAGAATAGAACTTTATTGTGTCAAAATCAGATGATAACCATTGCCATGTGATTGCTTGGGTTGGTTGGGGGTGGGGGTGCTCACAGCTTTTCCTGAGGGCTAAGTTCTTGTTTGAGACCGTCTCACTTTGTCACCCAGGCTGGAGTGCGGTGGTGCGATCTTGGCTCACTGCAGCCTCCGCCTCCTGGGTTCAAGCAGTTCTCCCTGCCTCAGCCTCCCAAGGAGCTGGGATTATAGGTGTGAGCCACCACGCTTGGCTAGTTACAAAAATGTTTAATACAGGCTGGGTTTTGCCATATTGGCCAGGCTGCTCTCGAACTCCTTGCCTCAAGTGATCGGCCCACCTTGGCCTCCTAAAATGCTGGGATTGCAGGCTTGAGCCACTGCGCCTGGCCTGATCCTGATGTCTTTTAAAGCTGCCTTCATGTACCAAAAGCCAGTCTATGTTTGAAAATCAGTCTTGAAGAGCCTAGGAGGAGAAGCTTCAGCTAGATAAATCACTAGGCATATGTTAAAAATATGGGCCAAAATCTACCCCAAATGTTAACTCTTCTGCTTTGCGTTTTATATCCATTTACGGTTATTCTTTCAGTATTAAGAGTTTTGCCGGGCGCGGTGGCTCAAGCCTGTAATCCCAGCACTTTGGGAGGCCGAGACGGGTGGATCACGAGGTCAGGAGATCGAGACCGTCCTGGCTAACATGGTGAAACCCCGTCTCTACTAAAAAATACAAAAATCTAGCCGGGCGAGGTGGCGGGCGCCTGTAGTCCCAGCTACTCCGGAGGCTGAGGCAGGAGAATGGCATGAACCCGGGAGGCGGAGCTTGCAGTGAGCTGAGATCCGGCCACTGCACTCCAACCCGGGTGGCAGAGCGAGACTCTGTCTCAAAAAAAAAAAAAAAAGAGTTTTAAAGATTCTTTTGATAATTATGGACAAATTACTATTAAAACTCAGCTGCATTTGTAACACTTTAAAGAACTAATTGGATGACATTATTTTTCCCGGAGGCATTTTGGATAGTTACATAATTAATGTTTATCTCGTTGCCAGAAATTTTTTTTTTTCCAGAACAGAAACCTGAAAAGAAACATTCCTTTGCATTAAGTGCTGTTTCACTGTGTGACAATCAATTTTTGAATGTGAGAACAAGATCATCGTGTATTTTTGGTATAATTCTTGCTTAATAGTGATAATGCTAAGTGTTAAAATTATGGAACAATTTGTTTCTTTGAAAATTACTGTTTGCCTACTCACCAGGTGGGAGCTGCTGAGAATGTGGATGTAAAAATTAAATTGTATTTAGCTTGTATAAAAGAAGTTAAAAAAAGCTTTTTTTGGTTTGTGCTACTACTGAAGTTGCTTAGCTGTGGAAATGAGGTTATTGCAGGCACCTAGAATTTTATCTCCTTCTCTTCCACACTAGAGATCTGAGAAGCACAAGATCTAACATTCTGATAGAGACTCCTAGGCATCAAGCCCCACGACAGGGGTGCTGATTATGTGAGCATTGGCATTGATGTGGGCACCCTCCAAGCGGGAGCAGGGAAGGGCAGAACAGGCCCCTCAGGAGCCATGAGAAAATCAAGTGTTGGCAGCAGTGGTAAGGGTTGGTGTCAGGGGCCAGAAGGAGGTGGCGAAGGGAGCATGTGCCTCAGCCTGGAACCCGCGGTTCCTGCAGTGAGGTCTGGTCTGCAGGGGACGTGGACGGCCACGTGGCGAGGCCCACAGACAGCCTGGACTTGGCTGCCTCAGAACGCTGGTGGACGTTGCAAATGGCCCCACAGGGTTGCGGTGCATGTTCCTCGGACGGAAGATGCTTTTCGGATCTATACAACCTGGCATTTGGCCGTGGCTTCCAGGACAGGCTGGATGCAGAGTGAAGTCCTCTCCATACTGTCGATGTTTGCAGATGTCTTTTTGTATAAACTTTGTATTTCTTGAGACTTTGAATTAGGTGTTTACTTAACTAGACTTTTAAAATTGCCATGCACATAACTCTACCAGTTATACTCATGAGCTAACATGGGTTTTTGGTTTTACTATGATGAATGTTTAACATTTGCATGCTGGATGTGGGGGTGGAGGTCATTTATCTGCTTTTCATTTCCTTCTTGGTTATACTTAGTGACTTTCAGGTAAGATGTGGAAGGTGTACAGGGTGAATTGCAGGCCGCACTGTGGCGCGGTGGACGAGAGGCGTGGCCTGCAGTGGTGTGCACAGTGGATGAGACTAAAGAGATTTCCATCCTCGAGGGAAGCACGGAACAATTTAAAAAACTGATCATCTAGCTTGCATGAGGTCCAACAAATTCAGTTTGCAAAGTTTAATTTCCAAGTTAATTTAGTAATTTTTCCCCTAAGTCATTAATTTAGTAGCTTATGTTTAAATATATTTCTTTGGTCTAAAGTCATAAATTCTAAAATGAATGACTAAACATGTAATAACTTAGGCATACAGCACCTGAAGGGAAAACTGCCAGTATGCTGAAATATTGGATACAGATGCTTAAAAACTATAATGTAGCATTCTTACAGTGCATGTGCTTTTAGCATGTAACTTGGTGAGTAGTTTTGAGCTATATTTGTAGGAATGTGTATCTTGAGTACTTGAGGGCACCACTGCAGATGTGTGCATGAGATGTATAAATACTGAATGTTCTCCCTTCCCTTAAATGAAAAACATTAGCTCCCTTTATTTTTTCTTTTTTTTGAAGTGGACTCTCGCTCTTGTTGCCCACGCTGGAGGGCAGTGTCACAATCTCGGCCCACTGCAACTTCTGCCTCCCGGGTTGAAGTGATTCTCCTGCCTCAGCCTCCTAAGTAGCTGGGATTACAGGCATCTGCCACCACATCCAGCTAAATTTTGTATTTTTATTAGAGATGGGATTTTGCCATATTGGCCAGGCTGGTCTCAAACTCCTGACCTCAGGTGATCTGCCCACCTCGACCTCCCAAAGTGCTGGGATTATAGGCGTGAGCCACCGTGCCCGGCCAGCTCCCTTCTGTAATGATTTATACAGTTGTTTTTGCTTTTTGTTTTTTTGAGACGGGGTCTCACTCTGTCGCCCAAGCTGGAGTGCAGTGACGCAAATCTTGGCTGACTGCAGCCTTCACCTCCTGGGGTCAGGTGATCCTCCCACCTCAGCTTCCTGAGTAGATGGGAGTAGACACATGTAACCATGCCCAGCTAATTTTTTTTTTTTTTTTGTATTTTTAGTAGAGATGGGGTTTTGCCATGTTTTCCAGGCTGGTCTTGAGTTCCTGCGCTCTAGCGATCTGCCCGCCTCAGCCTCCCAAACTGCTGGGATTACAGGTGTGAGCACCACATTGGCCCATTTTTTTTTTCCTTCCAGAATTAGAAGTCTCAGAAAACCCTTCAACCTTGCAAACTTAATTTTCCATAATAATGTGTGGACTGCAGTTAAAATTTTTCAACACAACATAGCTTAAGAAGGCTGACATTTTACAAAGAGCAGGAGGCCCGTTCAGTGCCTTCCAGGCATTGGGAATGGCTGGCGGTCTGTGAGCGACCCTAACGTGTGCGGCATCCTGAGACGTGATCGTGGTGTTCACGCTTTTACCGAGGGCCTCCCGGGAGTACCAGAGGCTCTTCTGCAGTCGGCCAGCCAGGCAGCAGCTGCTGGAGAAGGAACAAAGAGTAAAAGACAGATGTACACGGTGTTATTGTGGCAGAGAGGTTAAAACCAGGCTCACTTTGTTCTTACCGTTTTAAAAAACTAATAACGAAGTTCCTAAATAGGTATTGCATTTCAGGATTTTAAAGCAGTTGTGGGTGTGTCTGTGTCTCTCTCTAGTTCCCGTTCGGGTGCTCCCTGCTAAGAGAGCTCAGAGACGCCACCTTTCCTTGTTGAGGTGACAGGGCCTGGAGAGGTGTGAACCCCGTGGTGGGGGGGTGACTGACCTGGGGGGAGGCTGGGTCAGCGTGGGGATCCACCCCCACTCCATGTTCCTGTAGAGAATCCACAGTTCTAAGTATTTATGATACGGGTAAAATGAACCTGGAAGAGGTGTTATTTTTTAAGAAGTAAGTGCCATGCTCTTTTTTCCTCATACTTTTCCGTGTTTAAGCAACATTGAAGGATAAGGCACTACTAGCATGTTGGTTTGGAAACGATCTTGTTGGTTATTTTACGTTGAATCTGATTATTAAGGTTGCCTGGTAACAGAAGTTTTCCTTTAACAACGTGGAACTCTGTTGAATCTGTTGCCGCATTGGCTGAGCCGCCTGAAATCAGTGCAGTGGCAGCTGAAGAGGCCGCTTCCCCTTGGAGGAAGCCGCTGGATTGGCAGGAGGCACCGCCCTTGATTTAGGGAGTGAGGCGGGTTTGCAGGGACCCCACGCGGCCCCTGCGGCTCTCTCCTGCCCCCTGCTGGCTGGCCAAGCAGCCTCGCGACAGTGCGCTCAGCCTGACTGTTCATGGGGCAGGCCAAGGCTTTTGTTCCAGAAACACTGACTTCTGAAACGGCTGGCCGTGTGTGTTGAGCATGGCAAGAAAGCCTTACATGTGTCTTAAACCTCTTGAACAAAGCAAGTTGATGTTTCAAATGCATCTCGAAGGCTAATGACTTTGCTATGGTCAATATTCAGGAGAAAATAGGGTTTGATGAAATAGGAGTGGCAAGTTGAGGTGCTGTGCCCTGTGTGACTAAGCGATGTCGTGGCCGTTCCACACCACGGCCTCTGAGCAGCCAGCCTGCAGATACTGGGTCAATTTAGATATCCCTGATCTCTACGGAGGTTTGATCAGGCAGCCCAGGAGCAGATAGACACAAATGCTGACTGGAAACCCTGGCACACGGAGGCGCTGGAAACAGCAAGCTGCTATTAACATCACAGACGCAGTCACCTGCGCTCTCGGGGGTGTCAGCTGCTTGTGCTTCTAGACTTTAGTCTGCGTTACAATACAGTTTTGTTCAGTTTATCCCCATTATTCCGCTGTCTTCGCTGTTAAAGTCTCAGCCAGCACTTAGCTCTGACACTGCAGGAGTTTGACTGTGCGGCTGACCAGGCCTGCCTGGCACTGCTTTTAAAGCAGGCGAGAGCTTTCCGGAAGAAGGTGATGAGAACCTGAGGCAGGAAGGAGCGTTGCTGGTCCACATAGGGCAGTGCACCTGCAGCAGAGCATGTGCATGCACGTTCAGGCTAAACAGGTGTAGGAGAGAAGAAAACTGTCACTTAAAATGCCACACACCCAACCCTTGAGACCCTAGCACATAGAGTAGTAGGGGTCTTGGAGACGGCAGGTGTGTGGAAGTCTGGTTTTCTCACTTAGCTTTTCCAGCAGCGTTTTCCTCATCTCTAAGCTGGGGCTAACAACTGCGCGGTATAGATTTGTGAATGGAACCAATGCCTGTAAAGGGGGGTAGCCCCCAGGACCTAGGAAAGACTCGTGGTCAGTGTCGGTGGTCTTGCGGGTTGTACGGGTCCCCCCGGAAGGCGATTGCTACAGATAAATAACCCTCCGTTCGATGTCACTGAATATAAAAGTGGGACCTTGGCTTCTGAGGTGTCTGGTTTGCTGCAGGCCGCGCCGCACCCCGTGGTTGCTGAGCCCTGGGCTGAAGTACGCCCTGCTGCATCGCCTGTGCTGCTTTTGCTGTGTAAGGAGAGCCCCTGCCCTGGGAAGCTTCCTCGCGCTGTTTAGCCTGAACTGCTAGCACCACAGGCTGCGGCAAGTGTGGGCTGGGAGGAGCCCGCAGCGGCCCTGTTCTCTCCAAGCTTCTCCTCGGGCCGAAGCCTAGGCTGGGAGGAGCCCGCGGCCGCCGCGTTCTCTCCAAGCTGCTCTACAGGCTGGGAGCGACTTTGTGGGGTTTGTCAGTCCTTCTCTCCGGTGTCCTGTGTCTCATGGGTCAGCCGAAGAGCCCCGTCAGATGCCCCTCTCCTGTCTGGACGAGCACTCTCCAAAACGCTGCCTGCCACCCGGATCTCCTGGCGCACAGTGAGGTCGCATCTGCAGCCCTTACCGCACAGAGTCCCCACGCACTGGCAAGAAGGGGAGCGTGCTGCGTGTGAATTTCCACCGCGGAAGCCGGCTCTGCTCCCGACTCTGCGTTCGGGGTGCCCAATGTTCAGACCTGCTGTGTCCATGGGGGGCCATGGCGGGGTGTGGGTGGGAGGAGCAGCGCGGATGGATCCAGGGAAGGACTTAGTTGAATTCTAGCTGCCCACGTGCTCGTTGCTGGTCTTGGACGAGCTCCCTAGTTTCTCTGGGCTTCCGTTTGATGGTAAGACTAGGACACCGCCCGAGTCTGAAGATGTCGGTGTGTGCGGGAAGGCCTGGCGCAGTCACGGTGGGTTTCCCTTCAGCCTCCTGCGTGCCCCTCGCTGGGTCAGTCAGTATCCATGCGTGCCGCACGTAAATGACAGTCCGGAAAAACCAATTGACCCTAGTTTTATGGTCAAGCATGGTGAGTGTCCTTGCCAGGAAATGCCACTAGATGTCTTGGGCCCGCTTGTCTAACTGTGTCCACAGCAATCCCCCGAACAGGCTGGTTCAGGACGTGGGAGTCGGTGTTGTACCTGGGACAGGCTGAAGTCGAAGGGTCATGTACTCTGAGGGGTGATCAGGTGACACATCAAGAGGAGCCCCCTGGCTGACCCTGGAGGTGGCCGGTCGGGTCGGATTGGCCGCCCTCCAGCACGTGTTTCCAGCGATGCCTTCCCTGGGTCCGGCAGCCCTGATCTGTAGCGCACAACTTCCCAGCTCCAGCCAATCTGGTCTTGCCGTCTCCTTCCAAGACGGTACTTGCGGCGCAGCTGCCTTTGAGCGGCTCCTTCTGGACACCGCAGGGCGGTAGCAAGCAAGCATGGGAGGCTTATTTTCTTACCTTGACCAAAATACGCGGGGCCAGCTTTGCATGAGATCCCATTCTGCATCACACGTGTGCATCGGCCACTCACCTGTCCATCCGCCACAGACAGGCCTGGACCGGACCATTGAGTGGTCTTTGCTGTAAAGAGCCTAAAGGGCTCACAGGAAACCCGGAACCAGCGCAATGGTAACAGCACAGCAATACCTGTCATTGATCAAGGGGTATTCTGGGCCGGACGCTGTGTTAAGTGATCCAGTTCGGTTAGCACTGTTAGAATTAACCTGCTTTTGCCTATCAGGAAATCGAGGATGGAGGGCATTAACGCTGGGGAGCAGGGAGTAAGGGGACAGGCTGAGGGGCTGGGCACTCTGAGCCCACGGATCCGCCCCCGGGCCCCGGCTGCAGGGGCACCAGAGCTGCTGCTCTGGAGGGGGTGAGGAGCTCTGGGGGAAAAGATGGAGCCTGATGTGGGTAAGATTTGGGTATTTTCAGAAGAGATTTTCGGCCTGGAATGAGGGTGTAAGTGACGGAATCGGAGTGGTGAGCCACAAAGCCCGGCTGCAGGAGCTCCCCTGTGGGGTGAGGGAGGAAGGCCTTGGGGGCGCGTGGCTGACCAGAGGCGCTGGGTCACCAGGAGCCGCCCTGGGCTTGGAAAGGGGGAGAAACGCAGCGCCCTGCACTGCAAGGGCACCGAGTGGTGGTTGCAGTTCCTGACCGTGACAGGCACAAATGGTGCTGATGGTGGAATGCACGGACTGCCTTCAGAGAACTCCTGTCTTTTAAAACCTTAGGCTACTCATTTAAACTTGGTGCCTCAGGTGAATGGTCAGGAACAGTTTCTGATGAAGTTGCAGAGATCATGTGCAGCTTCTGATTGTGGGCGGCCTCTGTGTGGTCTGATTGTGCGGCTTCTGATTGTGTGTGGGGCCTCTGTGTGCGGTCTCTCTGCGGTCTCTTTGCGGCCTCTGTGGCCTCAGAGCTCAGCCTCTGATTGTGTGTGGTCTGTGTGCTCAGCCTCTGATTGTGCAGCCTCTGATTGTGGTCTCTGGTTGTGCTCAGCCTCTGATTGTGGGTTGTGTGAGTTTCCCGGGATGAAGTAGATGAGCCTCGTGCTGGGGCAGGTGTGCCTTGTGTTGGGCACATGGAGGAGGAAGTTTAACCCATCCCCCCTTTGAGAATGGCAGGGCAGTGAACAGAAAGGCCCCTGATTTATACGTGGCCATCCTCGTGAGGTGATGACCTGAAAGGTTTACTGCTTTCTTGGAAAGCTGCTCCGGGCGTTACCATCACCGGTCATGGACAGCAGCTCAGAAGCCTGGTTAAGGTACAGGGAGGGACTGGCGCTGGTCCTGTCTGTGCCCAGGCTGCTGGTCACCCCGGCAGCCAGGCGATGGCTGCCTTTGCATGAAGCTGGGGTCAGTGTCGGCTTTGATTTAGGTCAAGACTGGTCAGTCTTCTTAAAATACTAGCCGTGAAAGCTTTTCTAGATTGTAGTTCTCTGGGAGGTTTATATGTGGTTTTTAGACGTTAAAGCATAGGGCACATGGCCAGTGTTGAATTACGTTTTGTTCAGTGTAACTGACGGGACACTGGGCCTGAGTCCCAGGCCTGCCACGGGGTTCAGGGAGCTTCAGAGGGGGATGCTTGTGCTCAAGTTTTCGCAGATGGGATGGGACGTGGGCACTGGGCTGGAATGCTCTAACCTTTGATCTTCAGTCGTCGGTCCTGAAAGGAATGTGCAGGAACAAACTCACCTGTGCACACGCGTATCATTTTCAAAGATGGACGAGCTTTTGGGTAATATCTAAAGACTTTTCAAGTTTTGAAGGAAGCTGGGATGACACTGGAAACGTCAGGAGTTTTTGGCTGGTGACCAGGTCCGTCACCACACACACGGTCCCTAACCACGCAAGCCTCTGGACACAGCAGGTGACCGGGTCCCTAACCTCGCACACCTCGGATCGTGCACAGCCGGCGACCAGGCCCGTGACCTCAAAAGCTTCTCATTGGGTGCAGCTGGTGACCAGGTCTGTAACCTCGCACGGCTCTAATTGGACACAGCGGGTGACCAGGTCCCTAACCGCACACACCTCGGATCGTGCACAGCAGGTGACCAGGTCCGTGACCTCACGCCTCTGCACAGTGGGTGACATAATCTCACCCCTCTGATCGTGCACAGCAGGCGATCAGGTCCGTGACCTCATACCTCTGATCGTGCGCAGCTGGCGGGCGCACTTCAGTGAGGGGCTGATTTCCCAGGTGTGGAGGGAAAATGCTGTGTGGCTCGCTAAGCCCCTCCATGCTTTGGGGGCTCCAGGCTGTGGCCAGCAAGTAGGATGTTGTCCCAGGAGGCCACTGTGGGGAGGGCCGGGGGGGACAGGAGGCAGCTGCAGGGTGGAAGTAGGATGTTGTCCCAGGAGGCCGCTGTGTGTGGGGGCGAGAGGCAGCTGCAGGGTGGTGAGGGCATGCGTGTTGCTGGGAATGGCCTGATCCATGCCTTCTGCACATGAGCTCTGGCGATTCTCTTCCGGCATGTTGGCATATCTTTCAGCGCCACCATCACATTTGAGATGAACTGTGCTCTGTGAGTGGCCCTGCCCCGGGTCATGACCACACGCTGGACTTGAGCTGTGGGAGCCACATGGCCAGTTGGAGGCCTCAGACCCCAGGGCTACACACCGAGATGTCCCGGCTGCGTCTCCCCAGGCCTCGGGCTGATCTCCCTTGCTGCTGCTGTCCCAACCACTGACACGGCACAACTTCCCTCAGAAGATTCATGGAGCTTATCTGCTGTTTGTAAATCTTACGTACATTTGGATGTGTTAGCTTCGTGCGGAAGTCCTGCAAGCAGGAGATAATGGAGGCTTGGCTCCAACTGGTGGTCTCCAGGAGTCTCTCTCCACCTGCAACCCAGCAAGTCAAGGTTACTTAAATGTGTCGTCCGAAGGTAACAAGCATGGGAAACGTGTCCATGCCGTGCAGTGCGAGGCGGCTCTGGGAATACCAGTACACTCTTGTGCTGCCAAATGTCGTGTGTAGATGACACAGCCTCCTTTTCTTTGTCACCTGTGTTCCTAATCCCCTGGATTTCTCAAATCTCTGGATTTCTCAGGTTCTTCTCCAGGAAAAAAACCTGCCCCATTGTCCTGTTACCTCTGAAAGGGGCTTTTACAGCAGGAGGTGAGGCAGCAGCTTGTCAGTATAGGCACATGCAGCATCCTACTAGTCTCAGGTGCAGCCAGAGGGAATATAGCTGGGCAGGTGGTCCCCATCTCCTGTGGCGTCAGGGGCACCCACAGGAAGCACAACTGGGCAGGTGGCTCCATCTCCACTGGTGCCAGGTGCACACAGGAATCACAGCTGGGCAGGTTGCTTATTGCCAGGAAGTACAGCTGGGGTTCAGCCTAGAGCCTCAGGCAGGGGCTTAATAGTAAACATCAGCGGTTGGAATTGCTCCTCCGAACATGACTGGACGTGTGGCCGTTCTCTGCATGGTTTTCTTTGGGGGGGGGTGTGCACGGTTCCGGGAAGGGTGCTGGGCTGTAGTAATGTGGATGTGGATGCAGGTCCCAGCAGAACAGTATCCCTCGGAGGGCAGGGTGGGGATCCCGCGGGTTCACGGCGGTTTTGCTAAATGGGTGAATGAATGAACCTAGCACTGAGAGTCACATGAGCTCATGTAGAAACGGCTTTGAGTGTTGAGAAATGGAGATGGAAGAGCTCAGCTGTTCTCTTTCAGTACGATTTGGGGTCAGTGCCGCTTGGAGCTGAGGGTTTGACATGCAATAAAAGCTGTGATGTAGCCAGAAAGTGTGATGTTCTAGTGATTTGGTTTATGCAGCTGTTGCCTTCTGTTACGAGGCTGAAAAGAACCAAGTTAGTGGTCACTTGTTACTCAGGCCTTGTGCTTTCTTAGGAAAAAGGAAGATGTACTGAATTTTTAGTGGTAAAGTGACAACATGGGAACGCAAGAAGCAGTTTATCTTGTTACTTGTGACTTGGTCACGGAGCTGTGGGTGCTTCTCTGCATGATCATCCTGCAGCTTCCGAGTCCCATCCTCCCTCTCTCAGACTAACGTGGCCATGCTAGGGATCCTACTTGCAGGTCTGATGGCAACATTGCATACTGGCTTTGTCCCCCAGGACTGGCAGGTGGTTTGTGCCTGGAACAGTTCCGTGGTAGCAGTGTATCAGCGGGTGGCCAGCCTCGGCTTCCAGCCTGGCCTTTATTCTCCACGGGACGTTGGAACTGATTTTTGCGCAACAGTGATTTGGCAGTGATTGATGTGCTGCGGGTCTCCAGCCCAAGGAGATGGGGATAAATACTCTTTGTTGCTCTTTCATGCTCTGGGTGGGCAGGGAGTTGGATTGAAGGCTGCAGGTGATGCCTGTGCATGTCGTGAGATAAAGAGAGAGTATTTCCATGAAATCCTCTCTGTTTACAGAATTAGACCAGTTGTATCTGTAATGCAGAAGTTGAAAGCAGTTGACTTCAAATGTGATCAGGAAGCTGGAATTTAATTTCTGAGTAAAATAATTACTGTGGAAATGAGTCTTTGGACTTGGAATTGAAATGAATGGTTGTAAATTTAGGGTAAGTCACGGTAACGGGTTTAGACAAAACGTCTGATGTAGGCGGCGGAGTTTCTGAGGTCTGGATAGAACCGTGATGAAAATGGGAGGGGACGAAGGATTGTCCTGTCCTGAAAGATTTAAAAAGTGGATTACAAATGCGGACCTCAGGGTGCACATAGAGGCCGTCAAACGTAACTCAGTGCTTCGCAGCAGAAGGGTAAGAGCCGAAGGAATATATCTGGATGTTCTTCAAATGACTCCTTCCTGTCAGTGTGGAAGCTGTGGTTAGTGTCCACCGGTTCAGGGTCTGCCGGCGATGTCTCCTGGGTGGTCAGGTGGCGCTCAGAGAGACGCAAGGAACCTTCCATGGTTTTCTGCCAGCTTGAAGATAATCTCTGTAGCCCTTGGTTCCATTTGCTTCTCCCTTGTAGTTTTATTTTGTTTTTTAAATTTATGTATACTAGGACTGCCACTCTCTGTTGTGGACAGTTCTGTACCTAGTGCTTATGTCCATCCACTTCGTTGAAGTGTCTGTCCGGTCTTTGCCAATTTTTAAATTGGAATGTTTATTGTCCTCTGTTTCTTTCCCTTTCATGTAACTTTTAGCTTGTCTTATCTACAGAAAGTCCTGGCGGGATTTATACTGGAATTGTGAGTCTGCAGGTCGGTGTCCTGCCGGGATTTATACTGGAATTGTCAATGGGTCTACGGGTCAATGTGGAGAGAGTTAGCGTCTTGACCATGTTGCCGCTTCTCCTTGGACTTGTGGCTCAGTTGACGTAGCTCTTTTCTTTCTTCGGCGTTTTGTGGTTTTCTTCGTACACATCCTCTGCGTGCTTTGTTAGATTTATACTTACGTGCTTTTTATACAGCTACTGTGAGTGTGTGGTTTTTAAAATGTAGGTCCCATATACGAATTGCCCATATGTAGAGTAAGATTTGACTGTGTGCTGTGTGACTTGGCTAAACTCAGCTATTGGATCTAGGACTGATGGTTGTAGATTCCTTGGGAATTTTTAGATTCCCAAGGGGCTTTTGGTGTGACTTGAGTTTTCTCCTTTCTGTTTTGTTTCTTTGATTTGTGCTCATTGTGATGTATTTTTACTGGCTTTGAGTTGAAGACGGAAGCTTAGATTATGGACCTGAGACCTTACTTTTTTCAAATATGAGCCTTCCGTGCTATAAGCTTAGTTCCCATCATGATTTTGGCTGCAATTCATAGATCATAATTTTTATTTCAGTTCAGTTGAAAATTATTTTCCTTCGAACACTCATGGTGGTTTTATTTAGTTCACTCAAATCTCATTTTAGCAAAAGATAAAAATTCACGCAGGTTTAGTTCCTGTGTGTGCCTCCTAATATCTTCACGTTCTGTGCCTTGACCAGTAAGTAATTGAGCTTATCAGGAAGATCGTTGCATGGTTATATTGGTGTTGTAAAAATTATTATGTGTTTATTCAATACAATTTGAATGTTTTTGAGACAGGGTCTGTATTGCCCAGGCTGGAGTATAGTGGTGCAATCAGAGCTCAGTGCAACCTTGACTTTCCAGGCTCAAGCAGTCCTCCCACCTCAGTCTCCTGAGTAGCTGAGACTACAGGTGCATGCTGTCACACCCAATTAATTAATTTTGTTTTTTGTAGAAATGGAGTTTCACTATGTCCCACCTCAGCCTCCCAAAGCGCTGGGATTACAGGCATGAGCCAGCGTACCTGGCTGGGAATTGAAGTGCCACGAGGGTACAGAGGTTTTATGTTCTGTGTTCTGATATTGTCACATACCTGAGTGCCTGGCCTGCGGTCGATGCGTAACGCATATTCCTGAGTGAATGGACACTGCAGTATTGAATTAAATGTAATTTCACTCACTCGGGTTTCTCTGTGCCAGTCGTGTTGCCTGTCTGGACTGCTTTGTTCTGCAAGTTACCCTGTAATACGATCACGTTCTTCAAGCGGTTTTGCACTTTGATTATTGACCTTTTTTCATTTTAAATGGAACAAGTACCCCCCGATTCTCTCTAAGAGATTCTCATCTTCCCTCTGTAATTGGGATATATGGTACCAACGCATGTCTCTTCATAAACATGTTATTATAAAAATCCTTGAATTACACATGTGCTTACATAAACAGAGGTTTGATTCTTTTAAGAGTTGGTATTGCAAAGCAGAGATCTTGACAAGCTCTACTTCTCGTAATGTATCAGTGAGTATAGGATTGCATACATTCTACTTTATTTGCCTTCTAAATAAAGAATATTCTTAATCGTTGCAACTTAATAAACATTGGGCAAGATCTTTTAGAAAAGATGTTTCCACAAATCAATGTTTGTACTGTCAACATTGTTATTTAAATAGCTAGTAACACCATCAAAATCTTATCACATTTACATGTTGCACCAGGAATCATCTCGGCTTTCCTCCCTGCAACTCGGGGTATTTTTGACGCAATGTGAGTGAGTGCACAGGAAGCCTCGGTGTTTCCTGGAGGGATGCCCGCAGCTCACTGGCCTCAGTGAAAGTCGTAACGTGTGTACGAACTTCTCTGGAATAACTTGAGCTTGTTACATATATCTTCTGGTAGGTCATTCGCCCCCTCCAGTCTCCAAAAGAAAACCTCAGACGTCTTAAATTAACGGCAAACCTTTTTGGGACTCAGCCATTATTTTAGAAAGCAAGACTGTCAGAAAAAAATACAGCTTTAAGGATGATAGAAAAATCTTAGCATCTTCTGAAGCCTGAAACCTGTGGCAGGAGACGGTGCAGTCGTTCCTGTCCTGACGGGACCTGGCCTGTCCCGGTTTGTTTTCCGTTGCTTACCCAGGTTTAAGAAAATCACTGGAGTCATTGAGTTAAGCATCCCTTTATTTCTGGCTTTTAAAAGGTTTTAAGTTAAAATACAACTTTTTAAATCTTTTATGCAGCAAACATTTGGCGATATTATGTCTGTGTTCTGCGTACACTTTCTCTGTTGTGTGTCGGATTTCTGTTTTATGTCCATTGCATGGCACACAGTAGGCATTTGTTGTATGTCGGATTTCTGTTTTATGTGCTCTGTCCATTGCATGGTACACAGGTATTTGTTGTGTGTCGGATTTCTGTTTTATGTGCTCTGTTCATTGCATGGCACACAGTAGGTATTTCTTGTGTGTCGGATTTCTGTTTTATGTGCTCTGTCCATTGCATGGCACACAGTAGGTATTTGTTGTATGTCGGATTTCTGTTTTATGTACTCTGTCCATTGCATGGCACACAGTAGGTATTTGTTGTATGTCGGATTTCTGTTTTATGTACTCTGTCCATTGCATGGCACACAGTAGGTATTAAATATTTGGGAGATGAATGAATGAATGAGGAAATAAAGTTCAGGATAATTTCTACGGCATTTGGAGATTCTCACGTACAGCCTAGGCGCGTACAGTGTTACCAAACAAGGCCCAAGTGAAAGCTGCAGTATTTATGTGATGAATTACTAAGCAGCAGCCACTTTCTCTTCGTGCATCCTGGATTTGTGGGGTCACAGGACCTACTGAAGTCTCACCGTATAATGTCTGATGGTGAGAATGCTGGCATGCAGATAAGTAACACTTGCAGCTGTCAAAAAGCATATTTTATCTATAGTTAGCTGGCAGGACTCAACAAACGCACGTTGCCTCCTTAATTCGCCCGCACAGCAGACACTTTTTTCAGGCCTGGGGTGTTACTGGCGAACGGTGAGTGGGGTCCTGGCTCGTCCCAAGGTGCCCTGGAGCTGAGAGGAGATTTTGTACTTGGAGATGGAGGTCGGGACACGCTTGAGCCCAGAGTCTTGGGGTGAGCTTGTATTGAAAACTTGTTAAAAATTTCTGAGACGCAGAGTTGGCCTTCCATGTTCATGGGTTCTGTAGCCCTGGATTCAGCCAAACTGAAAGTGAAAATATTCAGAAGGAAAAGAATGGCCTAACCTGTTCTGAACATGTGTAGACTTTGTCATTTTCATTATTCGCTAAGCAGTACAGTACAACCACCATTTACACAGCACTCATGTTGTTTGGGGTATTACGAGTAATGTAGAGATTTTAAGTACACGGGAGGGCATGCGTGGGTTCTGTGTACTCAGCACTCACGTTGTTTGGGGGTATTATGAGTAATGTAGAGATTTTAAATACACAGGGCACGCGTGGGTTCTATGCAAATGCTGCACCATTTTCTATCACGGACTTGAGCATCGCAGACTTTGGGATCCTGACCCCTGGGACCTGCTCCCACAGACACCGAGGGTGACTGTGCTTTAACACGCTTTATTTTTTCAAGAGACTCGCTGGAAGAAAGTTTTTTCCACACAGACCAATGTTCAAAATCTATAAGTAGTTTTTAGGAGGAGGGGAAGGATTTCAGGGTTTTTCCCTCTCCCAGTTCAAGCTATAGATAACACATCTCTCACCTTGTAGTTAATTCGTGTGTGTGGTGAGAATACGGAAGATCCATTCTCTTACCCAGTTTCAGGCAGATGATACATTGTTAACTGAATTTCAGGCAGATGATACGTTATTAACTGTACTTACCATGCTGTACATTCAGTCTCCAGAATTGACTCATCTTTTCATGAAGTGTGTGCCCTTGACCAGCATCTCCCCGTTTCCCCATCCCCAGTCCCTGGTAACCCCTATTCCACTCCGTTTCTACAAATACTTTTTTAAGATGCCACATATAAGTGAGATCATGCAGGATTTGTATTTCTGTGCCTGCTTTATTTCACTTAGCAAAATATCTTCCAGGTTTATCCATGTTTTTGCAAATGACAGAATTTCATTCTTTAAGGTGAATAGTACGCGTTGTGTCCATACACCACGGTGTCTATCTGTTCGTCCACTGACGGGTGCGTAGGTCAATTCCACATCTAAGTGACGGTCAGTAGCGCTGCAGTGGACGTGAGCATGCAGGCATCTCTCCATTAGTGGTTTAAATTCCTTTGGATATTTACCCAGATGTGGGATTGCTGGATCATCGAGTCCTCTTTCTAGTTTTGCAAGATGCTCCATACTATTTCACAGCTGTGCTGCTTTGCACTCCCACCAACAGCGTGCAAGGGTTCCCTTTGCTCCACATCTGCCAACACTGCAGAATTTACATTCCTAGGTCCCTTGGGTTCCCTGGTGTGGGCACAGGTGGCCTGATCGCTCACTGCCACCTCTGAATTTTGCTTTCTCATGCTGCAGACGGACTGGCTGAGCAGCCTCTTGGATTGCTTTGACTCTTGGGAGCTTTGACTTAAAAAGGCAACTGAGCAGAAAGCCGTATAAAGTCAGACTCTGGATGAGGGAGTGTGTGCTTCTAAAACAGGAAGATAATGCTGGATGTGTTGTGGTAAGTTGAGGCTCTGTTGGTCCCAGTTCACTGCACGCCTCTGGCGCTGGCGTGAACACACAGTGACAGTGAAGCTCTCATTACAGAGCTGGGCTCCTCCTGGGGTTTAGGACTCTGGACTGCACGCGCTTTTGTATTGACTGAGATTAGCCCACTTCTTTCTGCTGTCAAAGTGATTCCATCTTTGATGCCTTAGCAGTTTTGTTTCCCAACAAAAGCACTTTCTGATGCCGAAGGACACGTGGCATGTGGTACGTGGCTGTAACCACTCCCCGTGGCCTGGCATCCGAGATAGACCATCCACTTCTCACCTCGGGGTGGTCCAGTGTGACTGTTCAGATCCCAGAAGTGACATGGACATTTGTTTGTTCTAGTTGTCGTCCTCCCCCTTCAGCAGGGCTGTGACATTCTCCCTGCTGGGGCATCTGAAGCGTCTCCTGTAGTCAGGGGTGGGCTGGCGCCGCTGGGCCAGGCAGTTCTGCGTGATGACTTTGTAGCCACCAGTCTGGCCCTTTGGCAGGTGTCTCGGACTTGCTGAGACTCATCTGTAAAATGAGGATGATAGTGCTTGTGGAATGTTTAAATGACATAGTTGTCTGTAAAGTTCGCAGTAAGATCCTGACTTTGTAGGTGGATGGTCGTCCTCCATCCTGTCCCGTCCCCCGTCCCCCTGTCCTCATGCTCATGTTCCCTCCCAATCTGAAGAGAAATCTCCGCGGGGATCTCTCCCTCTGTCGGGGAGCGGAGGGTGGAGCGCGAGAGGCTTGTTCTCGAGCCGTGAGGCCCACAGCGGCCATCTGAGAGGAGCCCACAGCAGGCGCCGGGCCATGCTGGGTCCTCTTCTACATGTCAGTCTCAATGTCTAGCTGGGAAAAACGGAGGCTGGGCTTCATTGTCCCTACCTTGCCCCTTTCCCCTTCTCCCTCCCCACACCACCAAAAAATGTAAATACAGCATCCAGCAAAACCAACTTACTGCTGAGGCCTGAGATCTGCAACACTGAGAATGAATGTCATGGGAAGGGGACGCAGCCGTGTTTAAGAAGGAGGGATCCCTAACTCCCCGCACATGCTGGAGAAATTATGCTTTGCCCAAAGAGTTCTTAGCAAGTTACGACAGCGGTTTTGTGTGAAGCGGGTGTGTTGAAATCTTCCCACTGGCCAGGATGGCTGCTGGGGCATCTCCGGGGACCTCGTGCAGAGCCCCTGGTCTTGCCAGGGACTGGAAGGGAGGGGGTGTTTCGAGGCTGCAGTGGGACCGGAATCTCCTCAAACTCACAAAGCCTCTGCTCCACACGGCGCACTGCACACGCGCTTCCAATTTTTAAAAATTCCATCGGCATTCATATTTCTAAGCCCTTCGGGGACTGTTAGTACTACATTATTTTTTTTAACATCAGAAGCTTATTTTCAAGACCGCTGCGGTAGTGTGAACGTCTGTTGCTCTTTCTCCTGTTCTTTTGATCCGTGTGTTAAAAATAGAATGGACTCCAAACAAGCTCTTTCCTTTAATCCGCCTTCTAACCGGAGTTCTTAATGTACCAAAGAGAAGAGCTACAGGGGACGATACAAATTTAAAAAAAAACCGAAAAGGTAAAACTCTAAATGACCTGGTCCACCCACCCCGCCTGAGTAAGATCTTACTGCAACAGCGTGTCTCAAATGTGTTTCCTTCCTGCTGCTACCATTAATTGTGTGTGTGTGTGTGTGGTTTGAGACAGGGTCTTGCTCTGTCGCCCAGAGAGTGGGGCACTAGGCACTTAAATAACAATAAATCATGTTTTTATTAAACAGGTGAATGAATCCTAGTGTAGGCTTTGTTTACCCTGGCACCTTATTTAAAAGATCTTGATGGAATTTAAGCTGCCGATACTCGCGCTGGAAACGTGGCGGGGGCTTGCGAGAATGAGGGGGTGATGGGCACAGCAGGTGCACATGGAGCCGTGGCAGAGCACGGGCGGCCAAGGCAGCAGGGCCGGGTCGGGAAGGACTTGGAGACCCCAAACAGCAGGGAGAAGCCTCCGACGCGGTTTGGGGGCAGAGGCTCACCATGTTCTCATTCTTGCAGCGACCCTTCTGGCCGCTGTCTGGGGTGTGCATGGGGCCAGGAGCCTCAGCCCCAGAGCGGGAGCGTCTCAGGGACGTGGGGGCCTGCAGCGTCTGGGGTCCCGAGATGGTGGTTGACATCAGAGCAGAACAACAACTGGGTTCCCAGGCTGAGATTTTGAGTTGCTTCCTCGTCCCTGGTGTTCCGTGGTCCATCTTCTTTGCCTCCCTCCCAGATGCCTGCGGCCCCGCAGGCTGCACGGCAGGTCTGCGTTCCTGAGTCCTCCCATCGACTCGGACGTCTCACGCGTTGAATGTGAAGCAGATATCGAATGATTGCTTGTTGAAATTTTTAAAGATTTTGTGTCCTTCGTGCTTTGAGACCTTCGCATCCTGTGTGTTTGATCTCTCCATCCGCAGTGGCAGGTAGATGGCTACTATTACCTACATTTTATCCATGAGAAAAATGAGACCCACACTGGTTAGCTGGCCCATGGGCGGCCCTGCTGTGCTCCGCTTGCTGGGGTGAGAGGACATCCCAGGTCCTCCTGCCCCGTCCCCCAGTGCAGGCGAGGGGCTACACACAGGAGCGGTCACCAGCCTACTGCGCCTGCTGGAGAACGAAGAAGCCTATCGGAGATTTAAAAATGAGGCTGCAGCCTTGCCTTGCCTTCCGGGGCCTCCCGGCTCCTTATAAAGCAATAGGCTCAGAGCAGCAGCACCAGGCTCCTGACAGCCGCAGAATTCCGAACATGGAAACGATTGCTTTGTAATATAAAGTATTCATTCCAGCATTAAATAATCTCCCGACACCGCACGTGGAAACCATCACTGCCAAGTGGGTCTGTGCGCTCGGAGCTGAGCCACGTCGTGGAAGCAGCTCTGTGGCGTTTCCTTCATCCCTGAGGGCTACCCGGCTCTCAGGTGTCCGTCTCTTGAGCCTGACGTCCGCAGCACGGGCTCTGCACGGGTTCCAGTTGGGGCCATGTTGGCTGGTGCGGGCCTGAGGCCGAGAGGAAGCCACAGGGGCCCGGCGTCTGTTCTGTAGTCTTAACCCTGTGTTTGCCAGGCTGGTCTTTCCTTGCTTTTCTAAGATAGGGTTTTGGTCTGAAACTCTGGGCTGCAACGTACGTGAGAGAAAGAATTCTTCCCTTCGGGGAGGGAAAGAAGCATCGTCCCCTGTCTTGTTCGACCTGCTGCTGCTGACTTGGCCTCACTGGGGTTTTCACTTCCAAAGTATGATTTTCTGTAAATCTCTCTTCTTTGTGATTTTAATTTCTGCTTCTGAAATTTTAATTCTTACGGAAAGTCTCAGAATTATATAAGTAGCATTTTTTAAATGAAGTAGAAAATGTTTCAAAAGAGATCACTTTTATTTTTTTTTCCTCACTAAGGTTACAATTTCTCCATTTACTCTTTTGTCGTACTTATTCCTAAAGTGAAAAGGAAATTAAATAAATGGGTATCTTGATGTGGAAGCGGGAAAATATCCTGTTTGGAATTTTACATGGAAAGCGCTCCAGCAGAGGCTCGGGTGGTTCGCATTCTCTGACAGCAGCCTCCCAGAGGCTGTCCCGGGAGACGGGAGTTGACTTTTGAAATAGCCCTGGATGACGTTCCCGTCGCTTCCAGGTTTGGGAAATAGGAACAAGCCTGCTGTGAGCAGTGGATACGCCTAGTGGGATAACAGACCCGTGACGGCTCCTGCTTAGAAACATGGGGAAGGACGTCCCATCTCGCGGAGCATTTGCGCCTTTAGTTTCTGTAGCTGCACGCTGACAACCACATGCCCTGATGGACACAAGATGGGAGAGAAGAGAGGCAGGAATTGATCATTCAGCCTGAAGCAATGTGAAATGGAGGAAGCACCGGGCACCGTCAGAGCCACCGTCTCCCTCGCGTGGAATGGAGGAAGCACCGGGCACCGTCAGAGCCACCGTCTCCGTCGCGTGGAATGGAGGAAGCACCGGGCACCATCAGAGCCACCGTCTCCCTCACGTGGAATGGAGGAAGCACCAGGCACTATCAGAGCTACCATCTCCCTAGTGACAGTGTGGCATTAATTGAAGGTCAGGCCTTGGGCCCAACCCAAGGAGGTGTTCTGGGAGGATAGTGTGTCGTCAGCCAGCTAGCTTCTGCCTGTCAGTCTCTCGCCTCCCGCCACCTGCCCTCTGTCCAGCATCTCTGTCATCTGTCTATGCATCATCTGTTACCTACCTGTCGCCTATGATTGTATTCACACAGGAAACATTGGTCGCTTCAAAATAAAGGACGGCACGTAAAAGCTGCTGCTAGGTTTGCTCCTGTAAACCTGTAGCAAGTGTATTATGGGAATCTGGTGGATCTCCGTCTGCCAGATGCTGAGGCAGTTCCAGAGTTGAAAATAACTGGACTTTTCCCATGAAAACGTAGCAGGTGCTTGTGAGCCTGGTCTGAGGGCCGCGGCATCCAGCACTTCGGCACATCAAGCCATCGTCTTCTGCGTTTTGGTGATAGAATCGGCATAAGTTTCTCCTCTGCCCGCCTCCCAGTCACTGAACAGGTAAATGATCGCCCCGTGTCTGCCCAGGTCTTCAGCGCACTCCCAGCCAGTCGCTTATCTGTCTGCAGGTCTCTCTGTGTCAGGCACAGGCAGCTGTGTGTGTGGTACACGCAGGAGCACCCTGGCTTCAGTTCTTAAGACAACTGGGTTGGGGGGCACAGTTCTGTGGGACGTTGTCTGGTTTTAAGGATAACTGTGCTTGTGTGTTGCAAATAAACCATGAACAGTCATCCACGACATCACGCAAGCTACAGCGTGTGATTTGTGCTGTGGGCACCCAGAGGCGGCATCCAGGCAGGGCAGGGGCTGGGAGAGGGCAAAGCGGGAAGTAGACTCACGTTTCCTTTGGAGAAGGGCACTTCCCAGGCAGGTTAGAGTCAGGAGGACATACCGGGGCGAGAATATGCGAGGAAGGCCCAGGAAGCCAGGGCTGTGGCCTCTGGACCCTGCACCAGCTTTAGAGTGTAAGACTCGGGATGTGGTTTTCATGGGACGCGGGTTTGGAGCTGGACAGACTTTTGTCTTAGATCTGTGGTCCTGAGTGAGGAATGTAAGTACTATTTGTGCCTGAAATGCTCATCTGTAAATAAGTTGTTAAAAGGATTAAACAATGTCGTCTTTGGGGATGGGCCGGCAAACCCTCCTGTGAAGAGCTGGACAGAACTCTGTCTTGCCTTGCAGCTCGGGAGGGAGCAGGCCGTGAGCACAGAGCATGTCTCCAGAAGTGGTGTAGGAAGCTGGGCTCAGCCTGGAGACGGTTTGCAGACCCTGTTTGGGGGAAGTGGGGGGCATGGAAGTTACTCAGTGGCGCTGCCCTTTCCCACCTCCTAGGTTTCGAGAGATGATAGTAACCTGGGATTTCTTGAAGTCTTGTCTGGAAATTTTCTTGGCTGATTGATTGGGGGCTCGATTTAAATCCAGCCAAACGCTTGCTCTTAAGTAGAGGCTTCTCCTCATGTCTGGCCCTTCCCCATCCTGAGATTCGCTGCGGAGCCTGTATGGTGAGGAACGTGAGAAGACACGTCTGGTTAGGCCTGCCGGGGTGACTCCCCTGGGGAGAGGAAGGCGCCATGGCCCGCAGGAACGTGCTGGGTTTCCTCCGCCTGGGGGCCCTGGCAATCTGAGCTTTCCGAAGTGAGACAGAGTTCAACGTCAGTTTTCTTTGATGCTGGCATCAACTGAAAATGCAGGAGCAGCTCCCCATGCTTAAGTGTCCAATTGAGAAATTAGTGACTTGGGAGCTGAATGTTGGGTGTAGACAGGGCTTTCAGGATGGGACCTGATCATAGAATTGTGCAAGGCAGCCAGAAACCAGGATGCCAGAGCAGCGGGGCCGTAGGCCGGGAGAGCCACTGGGAACGTTGCTGGAGCGGCCGGGAGAGCCACAGTCTGGGAGAGCTACTGGGCACACTGCTAGAGGGGCCGGGAGAGCCGCTGGGCATGTTGCTGGAACGGCCGGGAGAGCCACCTGGGTGCATTGCTGGAGCAGCTGTGAGAGCTACCTTGGTGCGCGTTGCTGGTGCTGAGGGCGCGGCCGCTGTGCGGCCGTGTTCCATCCGCTTCTGGTCCTTTCTTTCTGTTTGCTGGGGTATTTCCCCAGTTGCAGGGAGCAGGCTCAGGGGGTGAGTCTAGATGCTGAGCAGGGGGTGGAGGGGGTGGAGCAGCTTCCTCCTCACGCAGCCACCTTCAAGGCAGGCCTGGGAGCCACGGGGAGAACAGCGCGTCGGCTGCTGCTGCCTTTTCAGGGGATCCCAAGGCCGGGCGTGTGGATCGTGGGCTTTCTGCTCTGCCCTTGTCGGTGGAACGCCCACCTTCTCTGCAGCCGGAGAGCGGAGCTCGGGTCGGCCGAGGCCCCCTGCGCTGGACGCCTCTTGCTCTGTAATTCTGCTCTCAAGTGGGTTGAAGTGAGAGGGCTGGGGAGGGGGTGCCTGCCAGTGAACCCAGGTCTCCTGTGATTGATGGGCCTGGACAGAACTTCCAGGCTTCTGGCATCTTGTTTCCTCTACAGACTGTTTTGATTACGTTTCCTCAAAACCAGGTATTTTTCTCTGGTGGTGGGACAGGCGTCGCAGTGTGTAGGAAAAGGAGTGAACCTGACCTCACAGCCAGCGTTTGAGGTGACTCGTCCCTGAGCTCCAGTGCACATGCGCATGTGCCTGTCTGTGTGGTTCAGATTTTGGACATCTTTGTAAAATGGGTTAACAAGGCATTTCCAGCAGTGGCCGAGCAGTGTCGTAGTGGGCAGCCGATGGCTGCGGGTGTGTGGAGTGCCTGGCAAGCTTCAACACTTCGGCAGAAACCGTCCCTTTGTCGGCGGTGGCCGGCTGGCTAGTTAGCATCAGGGACACTCGTGGATGGGCAGATGTGGAATCCGTGTCATTTGGTTCCTGGCTCCGTGTTCAGACGTCGGCCTTGTGTTCCATGGCGGAGACGGGAACCCGTGTCGTGAGCTGTGAGTTGGTGGAGGCAGAGGTGGCACCCGAGAGCGCCCGCCCACCCTTCACTAGGAAAAGCGAGCTGTGACCACCTTGTGTGTACATCATGATAACTTGTCACTCATTTGCTGTATTTTTATTAAAGCTTGAATTTTTAACTCTTCTAGGAATTATGGTTTGATCGGTCTTAGGAAACAATACAATAGGTCCGAGAAAATGAAGGGCGAGTGAGGATGCTGTGCGCGCTGGAGTTGTGATCGGGAAGGGCCTCTGCAGGTTGATGAGGCGGCTTTGTCGGTGCTCGCGCCGGCTCCAGGAAAGGCGCGGCTGCTGCGCGGCCCCCTTGTCATCTGTGAGCTCGGGGCTTTCGCGTGTGGATTCTCGCCTCCCCACAGGCATCTTTCTCTTCTGCATTTCTGCAGGTTTCAGGCCTTTCACTTCTTCCCTTGGCCTTGGTCACTCCTTTTTCAAAACCCCTGTGGCGGCTCAAGTCCTTGTGACCGACACGCTTGATTAGGAAACGTCTCGTTAATGAAGAAGATGCTGATTGGTGCTGGTGTCGGCCATCCCAGCCCCGCCAGCCGCAGGCTCTGTCGTTGACTGAGTTAACAGAGTGCCCTCGCCACCGGGCTTGGCTTCCTGTGCCAGCGGGTGGGGATGAGATGGCAGGGATCTAACTCTGGACTTGATCCAGATAAATCAAGAAGGGGCCAGAAACAGGCGTGTGTTTAGCACATGAGTTTCAGTGACTTAAATGCTGTGGGCTTTTGTTGGAGCGCAGGGGAGGAACTGAAGTTGTAAGATGTGCAGTGCTGGCGTTTAAAATTCTAACGATGAGGCACACAGAAGATACAGTGGTAACTGTTTTCTTGGGTGCCACTGAATGATAAACTCTGTCCACTGGGACCATGCTGAACTTCGTTTTCCTTCTCTTGCAGGTGACATCACACAAAAAGGATATGAAAAGAAGAGGTCAAAGTTAATTGGAGCCTACCTTCCGCAGCCTCCGAGTACGTAACCCCGATGAGTAGCATGAGCCCTCTCATTTCACCTGTTCACTGCGTGCCAGAGAGACACCTGGAGCCAGACGTTCCCTTACTCCCGCGTCGGCAGGAGGAGCCGTCTGGCGTTCTTGCTCCAGGCATCCGGTTCCTTTGCGTGATCACATAGAAGGCACAGAGGATTTTTCTATAAGTGTGCCTAATTTAACAGGTGTTTTCTCTATAAGCAGAGATCAATATTCTGTTGATTACTTTAAAATGCTATAATCGTAAAAATAGCACATTAGTGATCTCAACATCTTTGGTGTACAGGGGCTATTTATTACTGTTGATTCTGGTTTAATCCAAGGCATCTATTGGTGGCACAGGCCAAACCTAGACAGTGCTGTGATATCCCGCCCAGGACTCTGCAATTGTGAAAGCTGGTTCTGTGTTGAGATACGTTTGCAAACATACATGATGATTCTTCAGAAGGATAGTCGGTTTCCCGCCAGCGTTTCTACATGTGCAGATTGGCAGCTTTCCTGCACTTGAGCTGGGTTCTGTAAATGTCAGGAAAAAGAACCTCATATTAGACTGGGATTCTAGCACCTCAGTTCCCATCTGGCAAGCTCAGTTCAGCCCGAGAGTGACCTTGAAAATTTGCTAGGCTTAAGAAATGGCTTGAAACTAACACAAGCAGTTTCTTCCTGAAACATAAAGGCTGGCAACATACATTTTAAAGGTGGAAACTGAGCTTCCATAGTTCTTATCATTGAAACAAGATTTTAAAAGGTTTAAGGTTGCACCTGTCCACACCTGCACAAATCCCAAATCTGTTCTTCCCGAGGCCCCAATGCCCATCCAGGGTCCTGTTGACTCAGCAAGGAAACCTTCCTGGGGCTCAGGCTCCAGGAAACTTTGTGTGGAGCTTCTGCTATTGGTAGTTTTGTTTTGATTTTGTGTTTTTCTTACCTTGATTTTTGAGACAGTGATGTAACAGTGAACATGTTTGTGTGGACCTTGCTTAGCAGAGGCTCAAGTCAGGGAGAGATGCCGAGGAACCCGAGAGAAGGGAAGGAAGCAGAGGGCTGGGCTGGGACGCTGGGGCGAGAGGCTTCAGGGCGGTGCTGGGCAGATCCTCCCATGGCCTGCGCCCCCTCCCTCATTCTCTTCTCAGGGAGCCGCGTGGCGACAGCTGCCCCAGCCCTGTCCCTGCGGGTTCCCCTCTGCAGGTGCCCTCATGTCCTACAGGAAGGTGGGGGACTGACCGTAGGCCGTGGACGCTGTTGGTTTTAACTTCTGTGCCTTGCCAAACAAAAGTGAAACAGAAGCGGTTCCTCGCTTCCCAGGACGGTTCTCCAGCGCCCTGCGCCTCCCGCGGTGGCCTCGGCCGGGCGCAGAGGGCGGCCGCGCCCTGTGGTCCCCTTGGTGGTCTGTGTGCTGTCCTGCATGGGGTCGGCAGCTCTGCTCAGCGCTGTAACAAATTTAAAAAAAACTAAAGTCTGAATTAATTAGTTTTTTTTCAACTTGTTACAGCAGCGAATGGAGCTGCCGTGGTTCGGTGTAGACTGCAGCACAGTGAAGGAGCGCCGAGGAGAACATTCCCCTCCGCCCACATCGGGGTGTGCGACGTCCGAGAAGCCGCGGCCCGGGAGCGGGCGGCCAGCGCCGCAGGGAACCGGCCTCTGTTTTACTTTCGTTTCGGTGAGCGCTGCTTTGCTGAGAGCCAGCCCCACAGCAGGGTACACGTTAGAAAAGGGGCCACCTGCCAAGTGCCATCCTGTACCGACGTGTAGGGCGTGGCCTGGGGCCTGAGGTCCCCATTCTCCAGTGAGCCAGGTCGCTCCGCGGGCCCAGAGCTCGCCAGAGACCGGGTCTGTCCGTGTGAGTCGGGGCGCGGTTCTGCGCGGCCTGTTGAAGTAGAATGTTGCTTTTACAATTCCACTTTCTCAGCGGGGCACCACTGAGAGAACACTTCAGAAGAATGCATGACAGACTAGAAAACTTTTCTTAAAGCCCCTGGTCTTCTACAGACTTTGGTCTTACAGCCAAAGACCCGATTACAGGATGAGCTGATGAGTCTTGGCCCCTGAGATCGGCTAGAGGGATTGATTTTGAGATTTCCACCTCCAAAGAGCAAAGGAAGGGTTTTTGAAATAGAAAAGCCAGTTAATCATAGAGGATATTCTTAGAGGTAAAGATTCTGTTCAAAGGTCAAAATTACTTTGGTGGACAGTATTGTGAATATAGGTATTTCGTGAGGCAAAAGGGGAGTTCAATGCGTTTTCCACCAGAATGAAAAAAGTCATATGCAGGTTGAAGTTACAGGTTCATGTTCAGGGTTACACTTCAAAATGCGTTTTAAAATCACAGGGTCGGGTGTGGTGGCTCACATCTGTGATCCCAGCACTTTGGGAGGCTGAGGCAGGGGATTGCTTGAGCCCAGGAATTTGAGACCAGCCTGGGCAACAAGGGGAGTCCCGATCTCTACAAAAGAAAAAATTAGGCATGATGATGTGTGCCTGTGATCCCAGCTATCCGGGAGGCTGAAGCGGGAAGATTGCTTGAATTCAAGAAGTCAAGGCTGCAGTGAGCTGTGATTGTGCCACCATATTCCAGCCTGTGGGACAGAGCGAGACCCTGTTAAAAAAAAATCGGTAAAATCAAGTCATAGAGGCAAACTTTATTATTACAATTGGCCATCTGGGTCTCAGAAGAGGACACCCTGCCACATCTCCCGGCTTCCACCACGTTCCTCCTCTCCAGGCCCCTGGCTTGATGCCCTCGCGCCCTCAGGAGCAAGTGGCAGAGCTGATGAGAAGGTGACAGCGTTGGGTGTTAGCCACAAGGTCCGTTTCTGAATTCATCTGCCGGAAATGTGAGGAAAACAGGAGGAGGGACCGCCTGGGCCGCCTGATTCAGGCCCAGACACTGGACTCAGGCCGGGGGGTACTCAGGACACGGGGGGACTCGGGATATGGGAGCAGTCAGGACAGGGGTGCTGGGGCCCCAGCGAGGCTGCGTTTCCCTGCCGACCTTCATGTGGAGACGCTGCTGGTGACGCGTGAGCGTGCGCCGTGTGCTCCTGTCCTGGGAAGCAGCGAGGAACGCAGACGTTTCCAAAGCCGAGGCTGCCCTCTCGGTTGGCCCCATGGGACGTGACTTCCTTTGTTGCAGGGTCGTCTTTTTGTTCCCTTGGGCTGCTGCACACTTTTGCCTGTGAGGGGTTTGTGTTCTGATTAACTTCCACCCTTTTTTCTTAACATTTACATTCCTATGTCTCCAGAAACTATTCTAAGTGTTTCTAGGATGTTGTTTGAGATGCAGAATTACGAGCTCCGATGGGAGTTCCGTTCCCCGGGCCAGCCAGGCACGTCCCAGCTGCTCAGGAGGGCAGCATCTGTGTTGGGGCCTCCAGTCGGGATTCAGAAGTGAGTGTGGTGCTGAGCAGCTGCCTGGATCTAGCTGAGGAAGAAAGTGCCAGGAGCCAGGAAGAAATGTGAGTTGTATGTGCAGTAAAAGGCAGGTCAGAGAGAGTGCCCGGAAGATTATCTTCAGGGAGAAGACACGGCTTAGGGAAGCTGCCCACTTGGCACTCACCCTTCTGCGGTTCAAACCTGTCCCACCTCAGTCTCTAAGCCCAGTCAAACTTGCAAATATAGGAAATGGAATCCCCTGCCTGGTACCCTCTTCAGGGATATCTTAACATCGTCGACTGGGATAACAAGGCCTCACTGCTATTATGATGCAGGCCGTGGAGATTGAGAGTAAAACTTCGGTGTGGCTACAAATAGTGGAGCCTGCCTTGCTCAGATACAACTCCTCTTTCTCCACTTCTTACGTGATTGTCCATGAAATGTTTTTTGGTACTGAGTGATCTACGAAGATCCCTTATTCCTCTCCAAGCCCAGCTTTTCCTTCAACAGCCGGACAGCTTGATGCCCAGGTGCAAGTTACAAGGACTCGGAGGGGGTCAGTCTGTGCCGCACAGTTTCCACCATGGGGTCACGTGAGCAGCCTCCCCAGGCAAGAGGCCTCCTGGGTCAGTGAGTGAAGCCCCACGCTTTCCACCGGAGGCCTTGACGGCTGCCCTGGCCTGCAGGCCGGCGCTGTGCTGTCCGGCTGTTGACTCTGATCACAAACCCGGACTTACCTCAGTTCCTCCCCACTCCCTGCTGCCAGGGCTCCTGATGGCCATGCTGCTGTCCACATGAGGAACTCTGCTCAGGCGGTGCCCTTAGCCGTGTCCAGGCAGTGTTTAAAGCTCAGTTCGGATTTCTCCCCTGATCCCTCAGTCTAGACCATCCAGATTCCCATCTCCATGTCGTCCTGTCCCTGAAATAGTACAGTTGTAGCTGGGCGGTGGTTACTAAATGCTCAGTCTCCACCCCAACCCCCAGCAGCAGGACATAAGTCGCCCGAGGCCCTGGCTACCTGCTCACGGAAAGTGGACATTGGGCAGGTATTTGCTAAATGGATTCCGGGGTGTAGCACAGAGGGGCTGAGTCTGCCCATGGGGGTAGCCCGGGGCAGTGCTTGCTTCTCCCCCACACTGAGTGACCGTCCCCACCGTGGTACGAGGATGGATGTGCAGTGTCCCTGAGGGCAGACGCCACCACGCCCACATGACGCTCAGACCCACGTGACACCCTAAACAGGCACCGCAGACCTTCCACTGTCTCAGGTGTCTATCTGGGCCACAGTTTCTTTTATACTTGATTTGGATAAATTTAAATGGCAGATGGTAACATGTAAGTGCTAACTAATGATCAGAATGACAGAGGGTAACATGTAACTCAGCACCGTCCAGTCCATGGAATTACCTTTTTGGGACTTGGCTCGCATCCCAGTGTTTGATCCTGTAACTGGATCACATGTTCTCATGAGAACAGCTGCTCTGGCCTGAGTGCTGTTGCTTGCAGTGGCTGCCTTGCCCTGTCCCCATGGAGAGGCCTTCCTCTGAGGTCCTGTTGCAGATTCTCCCACTGGGCTTTGACAGTCATGAGAGAGGAGGTGCCCCGGAGTCGGCATTTGTGAATTTGACACTTTGGTTACATATGGAATGAGAGACTTTCTTATATTGAAGCACATAAATGCTGTTTTGTTTTGTCGTCTTTAGAAGACGTGGCTGGCTGACCCCGGCCTGTTTGCCTGGGATGGCCGTTGGTGGTTCTGATTCTTTGTGTCAGCAGAGGCTGTGCTTTCCCGGGGCAGGTGCACAGCGGGTTCTGCTGAGAGTTACTGTCCGGTGACCCCAGGGTAGCCCTTCCCGCACGGCACGTACTGGGGCAGGGACCGCCTCCTGACCTGGGCTGAAAGTCCCAGGGGCCTGTCCCTGGCTGGTTGCCTCCACTTAGTGGTTAGGCCATGCGGCATCTCAGAAGGTGAGGATCTTTAAACTTCAGTCCCACAGGAGGGGAAACGTGGGTGTCCAGATTGCGCTGCCTGTGACATAGCATGAATCCTTCTGGACCAAGTTGCTGCAGAGAGAGGTGAACCACCCGTGTTCCAGGTCAGCCGTGTTCCCAGGGTACCATGCTCAACTGCTGGAGACGTGTTCTGTCACACGCAGCTGTCGGTTTGATCTGTGCATTTATTTCCTGGTCTTTTTAGCAATATTTAGCGAATCGCGTTCCTCCTCCCAGATGTCAGCCGCTAGGGAGGGACTGCAGCCGAGCCCACACCATGTGGTGTGTGTCCAGTGGGGAGGGTAGCACCCACTTTGGAACTGCGCATGTGGGTTTTGTGAAAAATCCGAGGTGTAAGCAAAGTGCAGAAACGTGAAACCCTGGCTCTGATGGTGAGATTGGCATCTCATCCAGCGAGTGTGGACCGTTGCTCAGGCTGGCGGATGAGTCTCATCCAGCGAATGTGGACCAGAGCTCAGGCTGGCGGATGAGTCTCTTCCAGCGAGTGTGGACCGGGGCTCAGGCTGGCGGATGAGTCTCATCCAGCGAGTGTGGACCGGGGCTCAGGCTGGCGGATGAGTCTCATCCAGCGAGTGTGGACCGGGGCTCAGGCTGGCGGATGAGTCTCATCCAGCGAGTGTGGACCGCGGCTCAGGCTGGCGGATGAGTCTCTTCCAGCGAGTGTGGACCGGGGCTCAGGCTGGCGGATGAGTCTCATCCAGAGAGTGTGGACCGCGGCTCAGTCTGGCGGATGAGTCTCTTCCAGCGAGTGTGGACCAGTACTCAGGCTGGCGGATGAGACACCGACGTCAGACTCTCCTGACCCCGGATCACTGGCAATTTCCAATGCTTGAGTCCCTAACCGAGTTAAACTAGTATAACAGGAAAAGGGTTGTTAAGGAAGTGTATAGTGATTTGCGGCAAAGATTTGGGTTCATGAAAGATGGATAGAAAGGAGGACGATGTGGGGCCGGGCGCAGTGGCTCTTGCCTGTAATTCCAGCACTTTGGGAGGCTAAGGCAGGCAAACCACGAGGTCAGGAATTTAAGCTCAGTCTGGCCAACATGGTAAAACACCATCTCTACTAAAAAATACAAAAATTAGCCCGGCATGGTGATGGGTGCCTGTAGTCCCAGCTCCTCGGAAGGCTGAGGTAGGAGAATCTCTTGAACCTGGGAGGCGGAGGTTGCAGTGAGCTGAGATTGCACCGTTGCCCTCCAGCCCGGCGACAGAGCAAGACTCCGTCTAAAAAAAGAACAAAGGACAGTGTGAGAACTCACAGGGTTGGGGCAGGCAGGTGTCAGGTGCTTAGGATGGAATTTCAGTCTTTCCATTGTATGATGTTCCCATCTGAGTAAATACAAAGAAAATTATTAAATTTCTTACCCGTGTGTTTACAACAATTGTCTTGTTTGCTTTCTGGCAAAGTCCTTGATTGCACTTATTTTAAAAACAAGTTCTGCGATATGAACAAGAGCATGTAATGGAGGCCCTGAGAGAATTCAGAAACTGCTTTGGGACAGACCTGAAATACAGAAAAATCCCCTGCAGTTCCACGAAGGGCCCAGGGCAGGCTTCTCGTGCAGGACGCTGCTGTGGAGGCCGGCGCGCTTGCCCTTGGGTGCCCGGGGAAGAGGCCAGGAGAAGGCTGTTGGCCCTCCTCCTCCTCCCCCTTCCCTCCCTCTCTCTCTCTCTCTCT
>NW_012115255.1:826271-836476 GCF_000951035.1 Colobus angolensis palliatus | reverse complement strand
TCTCCCTCCCGCTCTCTCCCTCCCTCTGCCCTGGGAGCCGAGGTCAGCCATGGAGACATTTGTGTCTGCACCCCCAGCACGCCTGGACATGGGATGAGTGAGAATAAGAGGGGAATTCAAATGTGTTTACACCCCCAGCATGCTGGGACAGGGGATGAGTTGAGAATAAGACGGGAATTTGGAAATCCTACATACTTTTAAAATTTAAGTTTTTCTCCACACATTCATGATGATTTCTTTTAAAAATACGTTGAAAACCAAGATTTTCAGTGTATTTCTCTATCTGAATTTAGAAATCAGTGGAAATTGAGAAGTTTGGAAATGCAATAGACTTTTTTCTAGTGCGTTTAACATCCTGAGTAGCTGCATGGTGTCCGTGTTGCCGGGCCCCCGGCCTGTGGAGCCCCGTGGTGTTGGCGGCCACCCCATCTCCCCGGGGACGCCCCCTTCCCAGGGACCACGCCGGCCTCTCTCCCCTGACCACGCCTTCTGTCACGAGGCTTCCAGTCTTTGTGATGCTCCTGAGAGCTGGTTTTCAGCCACAGTTCCCCAAACTGAACGTGACTATGAACGTGAGCTCTCAGCAGCGCAGGGCACTATGCTGTGGTCGTGCATCTTAGTGATCATTCGTGTTCGTGCTACCAAGAGGCATCCGCTCCAGCAGCCGTGCTTGGTTTCCCTGTGATGGGGACAGTGGGGACGCCCCTGTGCTGCCCCTGGGTCCTGTGCGGTCACAGGCTGGAATCCAGTTGAGCGACGCCTATTCTGTTGTGGCTTTCTTCTTCCCGGAACACACCATTAAGTCACCTGCAGCCTCATTTGGGATGACATCAGAGGAAAATGAAGGAAACGTGCATGTTCATACTTGTTTCTTTTGCTGTCTTATTGCAACCTGTAGAAGCTAGTCTTCTGTTTATTCATTTGTTTTCAAACTTTTGTTGGAAACTTTGCATTTCCACCTAGGAGAGGAGATATTCACAAGGTTGGTATGCAAAAGTAGCTTTCTGAGCTCAGACACATAAGGCCTGTGAGAAGCCGAGCAGCCGCCTAGAACTCCATACACCGTCGTCCATGGGCACCAAGAGGAGGTTAGGGTTGGAGGTAATCCCAAGAAGTGTGTTTGCATGGACTGGATAGGTGCGGTATTGAGACTGGAGGTGAAGCATTAAAAACGTCTGGCCACTGGTTACACTTGGCAACTTGGAAGTGTGCATTTGTCTCTGTTTCTCCAAACTGTGCTAAGATGTCAGTGACTGTAAGTCCACAGCACAAGAGAAGTCAAGTAGAGGAATTTATGGTTTATCATTTAGCAAAATGGAGGAAGCCAAGATGCAGACACGGGGGGCAGCCATGGGTGCTGTACACGTGGAACCTAGAGAATGGTGTCCAGAAAGCAGGCGGCCACCTCTTCCCCCACTTCCCAGCCATGTTTGTTATCTGGAGAAATTGAAAAACCAGAGAGGCTCCAGATTTGGGGGTGGTACTGAAAACAGGCCCCAGGTCAGAGCACACATGGAGGAAACAGCCCAGCCCAGAGGGATGAACGTACCTGTGTTTGGTTATGACGCAGGAGACGAGAGGATTCTTCAGGCAAGTGAAACAGCCCCGATGAAGCCCTCCTGGGGGAGAGATTTGGTCATGTGCCCCCATGAGAAGAAAAACCTGGTATGCAGCAAAAAGATTATTGAGGGAGGAAAGAAAGGAGTGAGTATTACAACCTAGCTTGCAGCTCCTCCAGTGGGAATGAAAAAGATCAAAGAAGAGAAAGGAATGGATATTACGTAAAGATTATAGCATCAGAATGACATTTAACTTCTCACCAATAATGGAAATGAAAGGCAATGAATAAAAGTAACTTTCACCTAGAAGTCCAAATCTAGGAGAAAGACCCGGTCTCACTGGGGTAGAGAGAAAAGCACTTTCGGACACGCGGGGCCCCCAAGTGTTCCTTCTCGTCCGCCCTTTCTGAAGCAATCAAGGTGCTCCTTTAGGATGGGAGAGTGGGGAGAGGAGGGGCGTCGAGGGGCTGAGAACAAGTGACCTCCAGAGTGAGCAGCACAGCCAGCGGGAAGAAAGGCATGGCCCAGTGACGGTAGCATGTCGGGGATCGGGGCGGGGCTCCAAGAGGATTTCCAGGAAAATCAGAGATTCTCACCAGGTTGTCAGTGTTTGATCGTGGGCAAGAAAGCGTGGGAAAGTTTTTCGGTTCTGCAGAAGAACTGTGAAAGGGTTGGCAATAGGTACATTGAAAGCCAGGATAATGGAAAATAGATAAAAAGTATTAACTCCAGAATCATTGAAAAGCGTAAGATAGGACGGTATTTGTAGCACACTGCAGACCCTGACATGGTGACCACAGTGGTGTAAGGGGGGGTGTCTAAAGGACAATTCAGGAAGTCGTGTGGTAAGTCCGTCTTTATGAACATAAGTGCCAGGTGACTATTTTTCACGTGAGACTTGATAACACTCTGATTTCCTAAAATGCATCTGATAAAAAGGTAATTGAAGATCATTTTTAAAAGAGCATTTGTAGATGATGATTGCAAGACGTTGGTAGCAGCAGTTTGTTCCTCAGGAACTGATGGTGATTTGGATGCTACTGAAAGAAGAGCACATGAGACTTAACCAAATGACAGGGTGGGGGAGCGGAGACGGGGTGTGGAGCTGTGCTTCATTTAGTTCTGAACTCGCCAGCCTGATACGTAGGGTCTGCACACGCACCATGAAAAGCTGACGTGCAGAAACCACCTGAGTGAGAGGAACATGAAGCCCACAGGCTCAGACCCGACAGCTGTCGTAAGAGCCCATCGTGGAAAACCAGGGACTAAGTATTTCTTTTGTTAACTTAAAACTTTATTTCTGGTTTACTTTCAATCAAATATTACTGATCCGTTTCTGAAGAAGCATCTGTTAGTGATCGGTGCTCAGTCTCAGAGCAGTTCTTCACGAAACTGACGATGACGTCCTTCCCGCGGTCTCAGAGCAGTTCTTCGTGGAACTGAGACAATGACGTCCTTCCCGCGGTCTCAGAGCAGTTCTTCACGGAATGTGAGGATGACATCCTTTCTGTGGTATCAGAGCCGTTAACAGAACTGTGGGGATGACGTCCTTCCCGCGGTCTCAGAGCAGTTCTTCGTGGAACTGTGACAATGTCCTTCTTTTGGGGGCTTCGTTTCATCTAGTTGTGTTCCTTGCCACCCCGTTGTTACCTGAGTAAAACCAATACTGTGACAGGTGGATTCACGTCAGTGTTTTGACCAATACCATTAAATCGTTTTTATCTGACCACATTAACATTTTTTGTAATTCATCAAAGAATTGTAATAGTCGAATATAATCTGTTAAACCACTTGGCATCAAATGGAGTAAGTTTCCAAAGAGTGATCTGGAATAGAACAAAGCTGGATGTTCAGGGTATGTCCTGGTGACCTGCATTCTACTGTTAAATTATCCTGTAAGATTTATTTTAAAAATTGCTTTAATAATTAAGTTTTAAATTTTCTTAAGAACTTATACAACCCATTCTGTATATTTACAGCATGAAAGGTCATAACTTGAGTCTGTGTCTTGGGCCCTGTTTCTCTCACTCCCAGGAATTCAGTTG
This sequence comes from Colobus angolensis palliatus, assembly GCF_000951035.1. Taxonomy (NCBI): domain Eukaryota; kingdom Metazoa; phylum Chordata; class Mammalia; order Primates; family Cercopithecidae; genus Colobus; species Colobus angolensis. Next base: position 832,872 of record NW_012115255.1, on the reverse strand, counting down.
CTACCTGTGGCCGAGTTTGTGTGTCTCCCTGCCTGTCAGTGGACGCTTGTGCTGTGAGAGGGGCTGTGGTGGCGTCCAGGCAGGAGGGGTCTCCCCGGCTGTGGGAGAGCTTCCCCCTCAGTCCTGGCCCTCCTGCCTGTGGGCTCTGAGGTGCTGCCATGCCCAGTCCCGTGGGTAGCTCTGGCTTTGCTGGTGGGGATGGAGGGAATGATTTGCTGGAGTCCGCTGAGCACAGCCACACCTCACTCGGCTCTTTTCCCTCTTTCCTGAAATCCAGGGGTGGACCAAGCTTTGCCGCAAGAACGCCGGGCTCCTGTCACTCCTTCCTCTGCCTCTCGCTACCACCGCCGAAGGTCTTCAGGGTCACGAGATGAGCGCTATCGGTCAGGTAAGCATGGAGTGGGGTGTGACAGTCTGTCCATCTGCTGCCTGTGCCAGGAGGGTGCCTGTGCCCAGCCACTGGGCGAGGCAGAAGCATGGTGGGTGTGGGCCTCCAGCTTTCTTTGCAGACACGCCCTGCTGGGAGACCCCAGTGTCTGGTACATAGCTGTCCACGTGGTTTCCAGGCCCACGTTGTCTACTGTTCAGAATTTCACACTAATTAAAAAGATGACAATCTCGTGCCAAATTTTTCTCATTTTTAGGCGTCACTGTTAAATAACTTTTTAATCGTGGTTGCAAGGTTTTTCTTCTCCTTACCCTCAGTGATTTGTTTTCCAGGTCTACTTTTCTAAACAAATGAAAACCATACATTGTCATGTGTTTCCTGTTTGTTTTTCCTCCGTGTTTTATGATGTCATCTGCACAGGGCTGTCTGGAGACTGAGTTGCCACTGCCACCTGGGCTTGGCCAGCTGAAATTTCATTAATTTAGTAACAGAAAACTCAGGCTGTCGGGCATGGTGGCGGGCACCTGTAGTTCCAGCTACTCAGCAGGCTGAGGCAGGAGAAATGCTTGAACCTGGGAGGCGGAGGTTGCAGTGAGCCACGATCATGCTACTGCACCCCAGTCTGGGAGACAGGGCAAAACTCCATCTCAAAAAAACTCGGGCTGTGATTGATGTTTGAATTACTCTGAAAGAGTTTTTCCAACATGTAGGTTAAGGTTGCTTCTTTAAAAGAAAATTACCTGTGAATTCTTGTGTAGTTCCCAGGGCCCCGGTGAGGGCAGGAGTGGGTTGCTGGTGATGGACCTGATTCGTGAATCCCTTTATTTACCAAATGCCCTTCACCGGCATTCTCACGTTGTTCTCATGTGGAGCTTTCATGATAAGCAGGTGAAGTTGTGGCTGTTGTCTCCTGTGTCAGAAGAAAAAACGGAGTCTAAGGGATGACGGAACTCACCCGGTGGTGGAGGAAAGGCTATGAGTCTGGGAACTCACCCGGTGGTGGAGGAAAGGCTGTGAGTCTCAGTTGTGCTGTAACAAATCTCTGTCCACACAAGCTCATGTGATTAGCCACTTCTGCATCCTCCTCAGTCGCCGTCTGCCTGGCCTCCTGGCTCTGCTCTTTCTAGAGAGATTTTATGGCCTCGGGGAGTGTCACCTGTGCAAACGAGAAGGACGCACCTGAGAGCCTGAATGAAAAGCCGGTGCCTCCTCCATGGCGCCCCCTGCTGCCTTCTCCAGGGAGACTTTGACCCCAGGAAAACGTGTGGGGATGGAACGAAGGAGGATTTGCTCCCAAATCCAACCTCCGTTATTTCACAGCTGTCTTAAGCCCTGACACATTGAGACCTTCTCTTACTCACGTGGGTGTCTCGGAGGCCCCTGTTGAGTTCAGGAGTGTGGAGGTGCCCGCGTGCTGTCAGCCTGCGGTGAACGCTTCCCTCACCGTGTGTCAGTGCCGCCGTGTGGGCGCCCTGTCTGTGAACACACAGCACACCCAGACGTGCACACAGGCGTGAGTTCACGTCGCTTCAGTTCTCACGGAAGTCAGTGGGGGTCTGTCTTCCATTTTATAGATGAGGAAACTGAAATTCAGGGAGGCTGCCCGATGGCTGACGATCACATGGGCCCGCTCCTCGCAGGAGGATGCAAGCCCAGCTTTGGCCTGACATCTTACCACACAGGAGAGGAGATCCATGTCGGTCACCATTGTGTCTGGTTCCTACATTCTCTCTCCACGATGCTGCAGCGGGGTTGATAAACCCTGTGTTTACCTTTGGATCGTGCCATCTTCACAGTCCCAGCTACTCCACGAGATAAGTGTGGCGGGTTGTGGTTGTCTCACGCTCTTCTCTCTCCATAAAAGCCTGAGAGAGGTGGGTGGAGCAGGAGATGGTGATCTCTTGGCTTCGGGCGCATTTTCTGTTCACCCGTGCGCCTTACCTCACCTCTTCAAAGGTAGGAAGGCGTGGGGGAGAGAGGCACACAGTAGAGGGGGTGGCTGAGAGTGGGAGGTGGGTGGAGGAGACCGACGCTTCAGCTCAGAGACTGCAGGCTCTGCCCTGGAGGGGAAGCCAGACCCAACGTGAGAAGTATGGTTCATTTCTCCTGTTTCTGTAACATTGTGAAATATGGCACCTCTTCATACACAATCCCTCCCGTTCCCCATCCTGATTCATGTCTCCATTGCCGTTATAACCACACGATACTCTGTCCATCTGTCTGCATATCTGTGTATTCGTTATTTATCTACCTGTCAGTCATCCATTTATCAACCTCTCTGTATCTGTCTACACATTCACCAATCATCTACTTACCTGTCAATCATCGATTTATATCCATCATCAGACATCTCATCCATTTACCCAATTACTCAGCCATTCTTCCACCATCCACCTCCCTACCTCTCACCTTCTCCCATAAGAATACGAGGTCCACACAGGCCAGGATCTCTGTTTTGTTCATTCATGTGGGCCAAGCACCTGAAATACTGCCTGGCTTCTATATTTTGAAGGAAGATGAGGGAGCGTGACACATTTGGGGAAGGGCAAGAAGTCAGGTAGGAGGGGCCGGGTTAGAGCATCTTGAGCATCACGCTTGGGAATTTGGACTTCATCCTGAAGATGATGGGGAACCACTTGGAGATTTTTAGGCAAAGGGCCAGTGAGGGCCAGTCAGGGTTTGAAGATCACATTAGCAGCAGCCTGGAGCCTGGGCTTGAAAGTGGGGGAGTCTAAACAACCCTGAATGCCTGAAACTGATGTGTACTTAAGAGATATCTGTCGGGGCTGGGCACTGTGGCTCATGCCTGTAATCCCAGCACTTTCGGAGACCGAGGCACGTTGATCACCTGAGGTCAGGAGTTTGAGACCAGTCTGGCCAACATGGCAAAACCCCATCTCTACGAAAAATACAAAATTAGCCAGGTGTGTGGTGGCTCATGCCTGTAATTCCAGCTACTCCAGAGGCTGAAGCAGGAGAATCTCTTGAACCCAGGAGGCGGAGGTTGCAGTGACCCGAGATCACACCACTGCACTCTAGCCTGGGCGACAGAGTGAGGCTGTGTCTCCAAAAAAAAAAAAACAAAACAAGTATCAGATTTGAGAAATGCTCACAAGATAATAGCAGTAAGACCTGAATGTTGGGTTAATAAGGAGGAACATGAGAAGAAATCAGGCTGACCTTGATGTCCAATATACTGAATGGGCAAAAACTGGAAGCATTCCCTTTGAAAACTGGCACAAGACAAGGATGCCCTCTCTCACCACTCCTATTCAACGTAGTATTGGAAATTCTGGCCATGGCAGTCAGGCAAGAGAGAGAAAGGGTATTCAAATAGGAAGAGAGGAAGTCAAACTGTTTCTGTTTAGAGATGACGTGATTTTATATTTAGAAAACCCCATCACCTCAGCCTAAAATCTTCTTAAGCTGATAAGCAACTTCAGCAAAGTCTCAGGATACAAAAATCAATGTGCAAAAATCACAAGCATTCCTATACACCAACAACAGAGAGCCAAATCATGAGTGAACTCCCACTCAGAATTGCTTCAAAGAATAAAATACCTAGGAATCCAACTTACAAGAGATGTGAAGGACGACTTTAAGGAGAACTACAAAACCCCTGCTCAAGGAAATAAGAGGACGTAAACAAATGAAAAAGCATTCCGTGCTCATGGATAGGAAGAATCAATATGAAAATGGCTGTATTGCCCAAAGTAATTTATAGATTGAATGCTATCCCCATCGAGCTACCATTGATTTTCTTCACAGAATTGGAAAAAACTACTTTAAATTTCATATGGAACCAAAAAAATAAGCCCGCATAGCCAAGACAATCCTAAGCAAAAAGAACAAAGCTGGAGGCCTCGTGCTACCTGACTTCAAAGTATACTAACAAGGCTACAGTAACCAAAACAGCATGATACTGAAATGAAAAATGCTTTGGTACTGGTACCAAAACAGATATATAGACCAATGAAAGAGAAGAGATGCCTCAGAAATAACACCACACATCTACAACCATCTGATCTTTGACAAAGCTGACAAAAACAATGGGGAAAGGATTCCCTATTTAATAAACGGTGTTGGGAAAACAGGCTAGCCATATGCAGAAACTGAAACTTGACACCTTCTGTACACCTTATACAAAAATTAACTCAAGTTGGATTAAAGACTTAAATGTAAGACCTAAAACCGTAAAAACCCTAGAAGAAAACCTAGGCAGTACCATTCAGGACAAAGGCGTGGCCAAAGACTTCATGACTAAAACACCAAAAGCAATGGCAGCAAAAGCCAAAATTGAGAAATGGGATCTAAACTAAAGCGCTTCTGCACGGCAAAGGAAACTACCATCAGAGTAATAGGCAACCTACAAAATGGGAAAAAATTTTTGCAATCCATCCATCTGACAAAGGGCTAATATCCAGAATCTACAAAGAACTTAAACACATTTACAAGAAGACGACAACCCCATCAAGAATTTGATGAAGGATATGAACAGCCGCTTCTCAAAAGAAGACATGCGGCCAGTAAACATATGAAAAAAAGCTCATCACTAGCTGTTAGAGAAATGCACATTAAAACCACAGTGAGATACCGTCTCATGCCAGTTAGAGTGGTGATCACTAAAAAGTCAGGAAACAACAGATGCTGGAGAGGATGTGGAGAAACACCATTGGTGGGAGTTCAACTATTGTGGAAGACAATGTGGCAGTTCCTCAAGGGTCTAGAACCAGAAATACCATTTGACCCAGCCATCCCATTACTGGGTATACACCCAAAGGATTATAAATTATGCTACTCTAAAGGCACATGCACATGTATATTTATTGTGGCACTGTTCACAATAGCAAAGACTTGGAACCAATCCAAATACCCATCAATGATAGACTGGATAAAGAAAATATGGCATGTATACACCATGGAATACTATGCAGCCATAAAAAGGTAAGTTCATGTCCTTTGCAGGGACATGGATGAAGCTGGAAGCCATCACTCTCAGCCAACTAATACAAGAACGGAAAACTAAACACATGTTCTCACTTATAAATGGGAGTTGAACAATGAGAACATATGGACACAGGGGAACATGACGCACTGAGGCCTGTTAGGGACTGGGGGCTAGAGGAGGGATAGCATTAGGAGAAATGCCTAATGTAGATGACAGGTTGATGAGTGCAGCAAACCGCCATGGCACATGTATACTGGTGACTTCCCGGCCTCTCTGTAGGTGGAAATACCCTTGACCGCTTTTGGTGCTCATCCTCAAAGATATTTAGAAATACTAAAACGTCACTGCCCTTTGTCCTAACTGCTGAGTTTCCAGATGATTTTCTCCTATCTTTTTAAGCATTTGCATTTCAGGCATTATGCTGGAATCCGTGACACTGTGTCCAGCATGACCAGCGAATCTTGTTACTCTCGTGCCGTCTGCGCACATATCTGTTGACTCCTCTGCAATCTGTTGACTCCTCTGCAATCCTGCCTGGTACCTTTACCCGGGATGTTTGTGTTTCTCATGATTTCCAGTCCATGGCCTCTCATCTGGTGTCTCGCTGACGTGTTCGGGTGAAACTGTATTCAGGGCATTTGTAATTAAGGCTTTGGAGGGCACTTGGTCAGACGCTTTCATGGATTGCTGATGCTGCACAGGTGCTGGATTTCATCTGTCGGCTCAGTTTGTGAAAAAGATGTGTTTTCGAGGGAATATTTGTTTTGTAGCAACCTGTTTACCCATGTTACAGTTTTCTGAAAGTTCTTCGTCTTGTGAGCTCTTCTCAGAATGATCTGGATTTGATGCAGAGCTTTGTAAACATCTTTGTTCTCGGCTCATACCCTTTCCAGCACTGTGTGTTCATCCAGCACTGCCCCCTTCCTCGCACCCGGGCCTCAGACTGACCAGGACTCCCTATGACCTGCTGGCGTTGGCTCTCACGGGAGATGGATCCATCCTGCACTCTATGTTCAGATCTGTTCCCTCACCTGTGGGATTTAGGCCACTGGCCCGTGGACATGCGGCCTTCTAAGCTGGATGTCGTAAGAGAAGACCTCCCGGTAGCTGCGTGGGGTGTTTTCTCTGCAAAGCACCCGGCTGTGCTGAGGACGCAGGAGGAGCAGTGAGAGGAACCGGGGGCCATCGTGGCGTGGGTCGCCTCCGTGTCCCCTCTAGGTGGAGCCATCGTGGCGTGGGTCGCCTCCGTGTCCCCTCTAGGTGGA
>NW_012115255.1:795141-826176 GCF_000951035.1 Colobus angolensis palliatus | reverse complement strand
CCATCGTGGCGTGGGTCGCCTCCGTGTCCCCTCTAGGTGGAGCCATCGTGGCGTGGGTCGCCTCTGTGTCCCCTCTAGGTGTCACGCTGGGAAAGGTCTTTCCACAAAGTGCTGTCCATTTAATCGCTATTTTAGGTGTTCGTGGTTGGATGCTGCTTTCTGCCTTGGATATTTTGAGTTGGACGGGGATTATTAAACACAGCAACAACTTAGCACATGGAGGTCGATTCTGACTCGAACACTCCGCATCGCAGGAAATGCTTTCAGCCATAATTACACTGCGTTGGTCAGAAGCTGGTCTTCACGCCTGGACAGGCTGTCCTTTCTCCACGTGTTCGCTGTGTTTTGATGATGGGTCAGCACGCTCTAAGAGTCTGCGCTGAGAAGAGCCCATCACACAATGGGGAGGCTGTCCTGTTGTTGTTACTCGTGTTAACATTGCTCAGTGTAGAGTCTGACGGAATCTTCAGGGGTGCTGTTTATAGATGTGTTGAAGTGTCATCGTGCCACTGATTTCAGGTTAAAATAGAATGTGGACATCTTTTCACAATAGTTTTTAATTACTCCGCTAGTTTGTGTTGCTGTCTCTTGCTGTGCAGTCCACAGTCTGACGTCTTTGTGGTCCCCGTGTTTCCCTCCTGCTCGTGTTACCCGGTCCTGTGGGTCAGCTGTGAGGAAACCACTCTCCCTCCTCGTCTGGAGTGGCCTCGAGCTGGGTGTGCTGGTCTCCCTGTGGGCTGAAGTGTTCTTCTGTTACTGTTTTCTCTGTTTTTTGACCAAATTTAGCAGACTTGTGTATGGTGCAAACACTTTTAAAAATGTCTTTTGCCTTTATGAAAAAAGCACTTGCATTGCTTTAAGATGAACCTTTCCTGTGTCTCCATCCTTCCCCATAGATTGCTCTGTGTTAGAAACTGGGTGTTGTGTGTGCTTCATGGCCTCCTTCCATCAAGCATTCTCACCTCTGATTGCAAAAGTGACTGCACTCAAGGCAAAAAACTTTGCAAATGTTGAGAAGAATGAACAAAAGGCAATATATCGTTCTCTTGTCGTTCTGAAATGGCTACTCTTAATATTTTGATGTAGTTCTTTCGATTCTTTTTAAGTAAAATTGCTTCTAACACAAGCACTTTAATTGTATTGATCAAATTATATTCAGGAAATAAGGAGAAAGTAAAAAGAAGATCCAGTTTGGGGCAAAAAGAAAGACGACATAGAAAGAGGCTGTAAAACTCCCTGCAACGTGAAAAGCTGGGTTGTGGTGGTTGTGGTTTTGTTTTTACCGTGAGAGACCACATGATTCTTCTGGGCACTGAAGGGCAATAGGATAATATCCTATGTGTGTTCTGGTGGCCGTATGGTGGCCAGTCCCATGTCCTCTTTCGAAGCAGAGAAAGCTTGAGGTTTGAGGTAGTGGTTTGGTAACTTTTGGAAAATCTGTTTGTAGGACTGTACTGCAGAGATTAGGTCAGTCTGAATTAGAATCGAATGATCCGTTCAGGCCACGGGAGCTTTCTCCACCGGGTGTACGGCTGTGCTGGATGTGGTGTAGAAAGAACAGGACTGGGCGGGTTTCTTGCTTCACCAGTCACCGCCCACAGGCAGGGGCTGGGGAGCCCAGGGTGCTGCGGAGATGGGCTTCCAGGCTCCCACCCTGGCCCTGAGGAGGTTGCAGGCTGAATTTAGACGGGGCCGTTATTGAGGCATAGACAGTATATTTTATACCCACACATACGGACGTATACATAGATGTGTGCACATACATATGTGTACATATCCGGGTGTGTATAACATACGTGTACATACCCGTCTGTGCATAGGTGACAGAAGCACTTGGCTTTTGTGCTGTTTGCTTGATCTTTTCATTTGCCTCAGTTGAAACATAGACGTGTCCCTTGTTGGAGGTGAATGGTTTCTTTGTTCCAGACCAGTCATAGAAATGCCTGCAATTATCACTGTTTGTTGTCTCTCGGGGAAGCTATTTCGGGAAGGAAGTGTACGTTCCAAGGCTGCTGGTTGGCCTGTGGTCACCCTGGGGGTCTTGGTGTGGGTCACGGGAGCTGTGGCTGCTCACGCGTGGAGCTCTGTCTCTCTCGCTGCCGCTGGTAGACAGCTGGTCACCAACACAGTGTGTGTCCCAGTGGCCTTTGAGAAGAATCCTCTGCATCATTTTTATACAAGGTCCTTTTTCTTTTCAATGTCAACATCGTGTCTTCCAGCCAAGCGATATGTTCTTGCAGAAACAGGAAGGGTGGCCCAAGTGAGAAGTGAGGGAATTGATCCATAACTGCTATCAGTTTTTATACAGTTGAGCCATTGTAATTTATGCATAAACATGTTAATCTGTAGCAGTGAGTCACGGTGCCAGACCCTCACAAATGCCAAACGTCTACATGGGACTCTCTTCTGTTGGGTCCACATCGCAAGAAGAAAAGTCACTCAAACGCAGCACGGAGTGGACGTGAATCTTTCCGAAACATCGTGAATCAGAGCGACTGCTTTCCCATTTGCCGGACTCCCCATTCGAGGTTGTGAGATTCCCGTTCCAAGGCTCCCTCAATTTCTCAGCACCCATTTCACTCCTTCCTGGAGATAACAGACTCACAATGATACCTTGTTCTCAGATTTTCTATTCTAATTAGAAAAATCACATATTTCACAAGAATAGCCCGGCTTAGTCTTTAGCCTAGGGTAAGCCACATATCACTTTTCTCTTTAAAATACTCACCTTTCTGGACTCTTGATAAATCATTTAAGAGTAGGAAGGTACCATGACTTGGGCCACAAGCAGTACTATGTATAATGTGCAAGTGAGTGCCTTGAGAGCCGTGGCTGCTAAAACAAATTTTCTCAGAAGAGAGAAATGTAAGCAGTTCCTTACATGATCACTGTGTGTGATCCTGAGTATCGTCGGGGTGAGTGGGTCCTGCTGCCCCGCTGTGTGTGATCCTGACTATTGCTGGGGTGAGTGGGTCCTGCCGCCCCACTGTGTGTGATCCTGAGTATCGCTGGGGTGAGTGGGTCCTGCCGCCCCACTGTGTGTGACAAGCCCTTTGATTCTGGCCTGGAAATGTCCCGGCTCTGTCAGCACATTGGGCTGGTGCTGGCTCCCTTGTTAGTTTGCATGTGAGGCAAAATCTCACACCTTTCGCTCTTATTGACATACAGATGCCGAAGCTTTTAACAAATTCTTACTAAATCAAACCCAGAAATATGTAAAAGGGAGAATAATACCATGACCACTTAGAGTTTGTTCTCATGGTGTGTAGTTTTGCGTTGCACACTTGGCTCATCATTCAAAAATCAATGTAATTCACCACATTAACAAAAAATAAAGCAGAAAACCCGTTTTATCCTCTCAGTAGACACTGAAAAACATCTGTTGAAATTTAATAGTCCTTATACGAATTTCCTATCACATCAGCAACAGAAGGGAACTTTCTCCGTTTGATAAAGGCCATTCCTGAAAAACAAGAGCTGACCCCGCTCCTCGGTGGTGGCAGCAGCCGGGGCGCTCTGCCTACAGTTGGGGTGTCGGGAGCACGGCCAATCTCCGTGGTTCAGGTTCGCATGGCACGCACTGGGGCCCTCGTCCGTGAAGTGAGTCAGGAGAACTAAAAGGTGTAAAGACTTGGAAGGGGTGATATGCTTGATTTACAGAAGACACAGGGCCTTATTTAGAACATTTTAGGAAATGTACAACCAACCAGAAATGGTGTGAATTTTGCAAGCATGCAAGATAGACTCTTCGCAACAGATGTATACAGATGCCCAGTGACCTGTGAAAGGTGCTCGCCAGGGAGTCATTGGGTAAGTGCAGCTTAAACCCACGAGGTTCCCCTTCACAAATGGAGAGGGAGGACAGTAGCAGGTGCTGGTGAAGATATGACAGGCTGGATCTCAGACTGATGGAGACTTAAAACGGCACAGCCGCTTTTGCAAACAGTGTGGCAGTTTTTTTTTTTAATGTGTACACTTTCCATATGGCCCAGCAGGTACACTGTAGACGTTCACCAAGGAAAGATGAAAATGTGTGTCCTTGTAAAAGAACACACATTATCTCCAGAGTAAATTGTCACAGCCAAAAACTGGAAACAATGTAAATCTCTCTCATGTGGAGAAACTGAGCAAATTCGGATATATTCATACATTGTCCTAGTTCCCGTCGGGAAAAACGTACAAAATACTGAAACCAAAACGGGCAACGGGGCAAATTCGGATATATTCATACATTGTCCTAGTTCCCGTCGGGAAAAACGTACAAAATACTGAAACCAAAACGGGCAACGGGGATGAGTTCCAGCAGCCTTGAATTGAGCAGAGTGAGCATGGTGCGGTAGAGTCCATGTGACGATGGAGAATCTAGGCGAGTCTCGGGTGACGGAAGAGCACCAAGAACACTCCTCGTGAATGAATGGTGGCTGTCTCTTGAGGGCCGGGATTGACTGGGAGGGGACATGTGGGAACTTCGAGGCAGAAGTTTGATTAGGGTAATAGATTTCCATTTATCGAAATGCGCCAAGTGTACTTAAGATCTGAACATTTCACTGTGTATACTTCGTACTCCCTCCCTTCCAAAAAAATGAAAAAATACAGATGAACACTGAACTCGATAGATTTTTCACAGTGGTATTAGAGAGCAATTCGGAAAGCATTGCTGTATCTCCAGGCTTAAGCAAATAAGCTTAATAAATTAGTGAATATATTGAGTGTGACAGGAGCCAGGTTTCTTTCTTGGCAAGAGAGGTAGAAATAAGAAAAGGCCAAAGCCTGGAATGGATCGTGTGGGATTTGGTTGCAGCAGGAGGTACCAGTATAAGCTGGTGGCTCCCGACAGATGTAGACAGGGACAGAAGTGCCTGTGGATGGGTGTGGGTGTACATGTGTGTACACGCGTGTTGTGTGTTCTGCTTGCCGGCAATGCCCAGCAGCACCCGGTGCCTAGTCTTAGTTTCTAAACACCATTCTTCACTGGAAGGAGCCCTGGTCCAAGGGCTGGGGAATCCGGTGTCAAATCTGGAACCAGTTGAGCAACAAAACAAACCATTATAACTATGAATTATAACCCACCAAGCCAGACTCCATAAGTACGTATTGACATATGTAAATGATGAAAGATAAAATAATTATTTTTAAGTGAATATGGAAGATCTAATGATTTAGAAGGAACGACAGGAAATCAGTGGATGCTAAAACTAGTAGTGAAGAATTGATGGAAAACAGAATATGCACATAGTGTCATGGTCTCTCCTCCCAAATCTTAATTGCAACGCAAGAAGTAGCGTCTTTGCTTTGGAGGAACTTAAGCACCACCTTCACTGAGTTGCCGATGTTAACATCGTCACACAGGACAGACTTCTGCGGTGTCCCTGCTAAAATGCAGACTCGAGTCTAGTCCGGAAGATACCAAAATAAAGGACAAGCTGTAAAACAACTGACCCTTATTCTTTAACATTTTCAATTTCAAGAAACACAAAAGCTGAGAAACTTGGATTCTAGAAGGGTAAAAATCACATGACAAATCAATTCATGATCCTGGATTGGATCGTAAAATACGAAGACAAGAAAATTATGGAGACAGTTGACACCATTTGAACGTGATCTTTGTATATGACAGTTTAATTTCCCAATCTTGAGGAAAATGAATGTGAGAGCATATCCTTGTGTTTAGGAAATACATTGAAACATTTAAGTATGGAGGGACATAGTATCTGAAATTTATTTTCATTTGGCTTAGAAAATTCATGGGGGAGAGGGGAAAGCAGTGATGTAAGATAGGAGCAGTTGGGCCTAAGTTGAGCCTGGTAAGTTATGTGGGAATTCGCTACGCTGGTCTTGCAGATTTTCTGTGTATTTGAAATTACATTCAAAAAGTTTAAAATGGAGAATATGCAAAACAAAAAGTAATTTGTGGAACCTCATTGATCCCTTCCGTTTTCGGCCATGAGCCAAGTCAGTCACATAGTGGTTTTTGACCTGGGAATTAGAAATAGTGGCCAGAAGACCAGGCTTTTTAATTAGGGACAGAAGTATGCACAAAGGCTGACCAAGACCAAGCAGTGTGATGAGCTGCTTGCAGGCGTGATGTGGCAGGTCTTGGTCCTGTCTCAGGTGGCAGCGTGGGGAGTTTAAGCCAGAAAGCCACGTCCGATTCCCTTTCAGTGGGATCATTCTCGCAGCTTCAGAGAAAACTGCCCCGTCCTGGGGACCCTGTCCCCCAACCCATCTTCACTCACGCTGGCCATTTTTGGTGATGGTGGTTTTATTCTAACAGCGTTGTCACTCATAGTTTAGGGCCTTTGAGCGGGTTTTTGCCTGTGTCTCGAAGATTCTCGCCTTGACAGCTGGTATGGTTCATTCCTGTTGTTCTGATTTTGTGTTAAGAGGGTTCTTCCCTGGCTTCACAGTTTGGAGTTGCCGCTGCGTCTGTCTCTGCTTTAATTCTCTACCCCGTCTATTACCTGTCTCATCCCTTAAGAAGTGGCCTGCGTGAGATGCCATGAGGCTGTCTGCGTCCCCAGCCTGTAGACTTACAGAGGAGGCATTCGGTGAATGTGTGGAATTAATGTCATGGGTTAATAGCCACAAAATGTGTTAATGGTTGTGTTAGTCCATTTTCATGCTGCCAATAAAGACATACCCGAGATTGGGAAGAAAAAGAGATTTAGTTGGCCTTGCAGTTCCGCATGGCTGGGGAGGCCTCAGACTCATGGCGGGAGGCGAGAGGCGCTTCTTACCTGTCAGCAGCAAGAGAAAACAAGGTGGAAGCAAAAGCGGAAACCCCCGATAAACCATCAGATCTCATGAGACTTATTCACTATCACCAGAATAGCACAGGAAAGATGGGCCCCAGTGATTCAGTGACCTCTCCCTAAGTCCCTCCCACAGCCCATGGGGATTCTGGGAGGTACAATTCCGGTGGAGATGTGGGTGGGGACGCAGCCAAACCATATCCATAGCCAGCACGGTCCTGGCCCGTGGCTGGTGTTGAGCTGAGCTGCGACCGTGGCTGTGGGAGTTGGGGCGCGAGGCGTGCACACGCCTCTCAGCGGTACAGTTGAAAGGATTTGGAGGCTCAAATGTGTGACCTACAAAGAATTTCCAAAGATCAAGGTCCATTCACCCTAAAAAGAAAAATCTCAGCACAGTTTACAGCCAGTGTTTGCTTGTGGATATGGATTCTGCAGTAATAAAATGAATAATTAAAAGTCTGTGAATAAATTGTAACGTCTTTACTGGAATTGTAAACACTGATTTTCTTTCCTTGCCCACCCATCTGTTGGTGAGTTTCAGAAGGTGGATGAACCGTGCTGCAGGGACACAGAGGAGGGTGCAGCTTGGCCTCTGGGACCTCAGCTGAGCACTGAGTGACTGAGCTCTCTCCGTTTCAGACGTCCACACGGAAGCTGTCCAGGCGGCTCTGGCCAAACATAAAGAGCGGAAGATGGCGGTGCCTATGCCTTCCAAACGCAGGTCCCTGGTCGTGCAGACCTCCATGGACGCCTACACCCCTCCAGGTAAGGGACATGCTCCCCGACACCGCCTCCTGAACATGCCACGCCTCAGAATTGACCACTAGCCCAGCAGTCGGGTTTTTGCCTTCAAAATAATAGTGCAAAAATGCAGATTTTGTGAACCAGAAGTCCAAAAACAGTGTATGAGTTAAATGTGGAAGGAAAAGTAACATCATTATGTATCCATATATATAAATATACATTTTTAACTTTTCATCAAGACTCATGCATGTGATACATACCAGTAAAATCTCACACAATTTTATTCATTTAATTCTTTGTAGGGAAAAGGAGTTTGTAGCCCTCTGGTTGGAATTGGACTTTTTTTATTAGACTAGTGCATGCGGGTTCTCAAATCTTCAGATAAGTGTGCTGTATTGTTGGATTGTTTTAGAACAAGCAAATTGGACAGTTTAGGCAATTACCTGAATCAGGTCATAAACTTTGCCTGCAAGGTGCCAGATAGTATTTTAGTTCCTGCAAGCCATAAGGTGTCTCACAACCACTGAACTCTGCCCTCAGCCGTGTGTGATAGCAAGTATGTATGGCTGTGTACCAATAAAACTTTATTTACAAGAACAACGGACCAGATTTGGTGCACAGACCTGCCAACCCCTGATCTAAATTACTGAAGGTAATAGCCAGTTTATATTTCTGTTTTATAATACTGCTTTTATTTAATCTTGAGTTTTGCATAACTACCTAAATTCTCTATTTTCTCTGCCCAAATAATTATAAACTACATTTCATGATCTTCACACCCAAGTAAAGCAGAAAGTTTAGTTATCCAGATACCTGTTAGAAACTCGGATTGAACCTATGTTACTTGGTGTTTAGTTTCTGTGATTTTGATTCCAACATTATTCGTGTTGTTGCAAGCTTGTCTTCTCAAAGGACCTGAATCACCTTACATCCCACGTTGAAGCTACGTGTCACTTTAAATGACACCATGTTTTTCCTCCACTACAAGAGAAACTTAAGGTACAATATGAATAGTTGAAAATGTACATTTTTGGGAGTATTTTTACTTTTGAAGTTTAGCTTAGTCTTGGCAAGCAGTGAGACAGAAGGACGTGCTTCAGATCAGAGCTGAGGTCAAGCGTGTGCGTGCCCACATTATTCCAAGCAGCTCCTGAGTTTCACCTTTATGTACCTTTACAGATGAAGGTACTGAAATTTATAGGACAGAACTCAATGCATCATTTTGGTTTTCGTTGCTTTATTGTTTTAAGATAAGGTCTTGCTCTGTCACCAAGGTTGGAATTCAGCATCATGATGGCAGCTCTTGGCTCACTGCAGCTGTGACCACCTGGGCTCAAGTGGTCCTCCCACTTCAGCCTCAAGCAGCTGGGACCACAGGCGCACACCCAGCTAATTAAGTTTTTGTAGAGATTATGTTGTTTTTGTTTTTCATTTACATATAACGTGTTCTTCATCTAAAGAGCGCAGTGCCAGCAGGCAGGGGAGTGAAGACCGTGCTAGCAAGGTTGTTGGCAAGGGAGCCCTTTCTGCCAGCGTGCTCCCTTGGGCTCCTCCCTTTCTTTATTTTAATATTAAGCCACAGCACATAATTAAGGGCTGGGCATGGTAGCTCATGCCTATAACTCCAGCACTTTGGGAGTCCAGGGCAGGTGTATGGCTTGAGCCCAAGGGTTCAAGGCCAGCCTGGACAACATGGCAAAATGTACAGAAATGCCTTTTGTACATTTTGTCTCCACCAAAAGTACAAAAAGTTAGCTGGGCCTGGTGGTGTATACCTGTAGTCCCAGCTACTTGGGAGGCTGAGGTGCGAGAATCACTTGAGCCCGGGAGGTAGAGGTTGCTGTCAGCTGAGATGGCACCACTGCACTCCAGCCTGGGCAACAGAGCAAGACCCCCATCTCAATTAAAAAAAAAACGATAATAAATAGCGACTCTTTAAAAATGATTAGGCCAGGCATGGTGGCTCATGCCTCTAACCTCAGCACTTTGGGAAGCCAAGGCAGGCAGATTACTTGAGTCCCGGTGTTTGAGACTAGCCTGGGCAACATTCCAAACCCCATCCCTACAGAAAATACAGAAATCAGCCAGGCATGGTGGTGTGTGCCTGTGGTCCCAGCTGCTCAGGAGGCTGGGGTGGGAGGATCGCTTGGGCCCAGGGAGGTTGAGGCTGCAGTGAGCCATGATTGTGCCACTGCACTCCAGCCTGGGCAACAGAGCAAGACCCTATCTCAAAAAATAATATGCTTAATCCTGTTTGTTTAGTTTATGGTTATAATTTGCCAAAACTTGTGGTAAAAAATTGTATGTGTTCTGTGTGTAACTAACAACATGGACGTAAAAGGATAACCCACTGGAAATATTTTAAACCACATTTTTGGCACTGACCAGTATTTAAGGCAACAGGCATTTTTCTTGACTACTTTTTATAAGAGAAATGATGACTTTGAAATGGAAGCAGCAGTGCGGTTATTTGCTTATTTCTCGTATTGAATCCAACCGCTGGGAAATGTTACTGGGTCATGCGTGACGAATAACCTCATTGTACAGATGTCTGCAAAATATAAAATAATATTATTCGAAATGTTATTTTTGTGAAGTATTTGGATTTGACTAGCATTTTTATGTAAACCATAAAACATCCTTTGTAAATTTTCATCAGGAGTCCTCATGATAGCACATAGGGCAGTTTTGTACAATCATAAATGTCAACATCGTAAAAATTTTTTACTCCCAGCCTATTTTGTGCTTAGCGGTAGTTTGCATGTTTATTACCGTACTTACTTGAACAAAGTCTTAGTTGCATTTTCTTACCTATTTTTCTTGGTTGTTGGTAACAGTGGTTAGATACTACTCAGTTTCATTGCCCTTCAGAGAATGTTCTTGAAGTTTATCTTCTATGAAATGACTGGCTGCTGACCTGGATCATAGTTTCTGGAGAAACTCTCATTAGGATTGTTGCACCGCTAATATTCTATAGGTGAAGCTTTCCTTTAGTTTTCAAATGTAAAGATAGAAGAATAATTTGCCAAAACTACTTCTAGCCATGATGAGGGAACAGGGACCCAAATCACACATCTGCTGTAAACAACTGTAAAACTGCACACAACGAATGAGGTGGCTGTTTTTAGTCTGTGAGCACAGCTGTGCCAGCCAGAACCTGAGGGCAGGAGAATGAATGAGACGCACCCACAGTACACTTGCCCTCTGCCTGGAGAGCACCTGCAGACCGTGGCACCGAGAGCTCAGGTGTGGGCGGAGCATATCATCCTACCACGTCCAGGAGGCGGAGCTTGGAGAGCGCTCAGGTGTGGGCGGAGCATATCACCCTACCACGTCCAGGAGGCGGAGATCGGAGTGGGTGCAGGATGGGAGCTCTCCACAGATCCACGCCAGCAGCGAATCAATCCAAGCCTGCCCATGTCACGATGACCCAGCAGTGCCTGTGCTACCTGCTAAAACAAGAGCTGGAAAGCTTCAGAGGAAGGTTAGGGATCCTGAGTGTGCTCAACATGTTACCTACAATGTGTAATATTCAGCAAATAATCACTGCATACACAGAGAAACAGGAGGTAGAATCTGTGGTCAAGAAAAAGGCAGTAAAAAGTGCACACACATGCAGGATGGTGTCTGTCACTCACCACATGTGGCGGCTGAGCACATGGATTGCGCCCGGTATGAACTGGATTTGCTGTGTGAAAGACATGCCAGTTAATATGAAAAATAGAAAATACTTGTTTTTTTTTGTTTGTTTGAGATGGAGTCTTGCTCTGTCCCCCAGGCTGGAGTGCAGTGGCCGGATCTCAGCTCACTGCAAGCTCCGCCTCCCGGGTTCCAACCATTCTCCTGCCTCAGCCTCCCGAGTAGCTGGGACTACAGGCGCCGCCACCACACCTGGCTAATTTTTTGTATTTTTAGTAGAGACGGGGTTTCACTGTGTTAGCCAGGATGGTCTTGATCTGCTGACCTCGTGATCCACCCGCCTCGGCCTCCCAAAGTGCTGGGATTACAGATGTGAGCCACTGCACCCAGCCTATTTGTGTTTCTTATTGGAAGTATAGTATGAGCATTTTGAGTTAAAAATATGCTAGTAAAATGAATTGTACCTGTTTATATATTTATAATGAGGCTACAAGGAAGGTTTAAAGTTCTATAGCAGGACTCTCATAATTCTGTTGGAAAGTGCCAGTCTAGATGTCTGATACAGCAGAAGACCGAGTTTTTAAATCTGCAATTATAAATATTTAGGGAATCAAATTAAAATGTGTCAAAGAACGAAAATATTTTAATTCTTGAGCCAGAGGAAGGGAAGACACTTTTTACTATAATGGAGTTAGGGAGGTTCAGTTTCCGTACATGATAATCTTGAGAATTGTCACTTCCTCCTCACAGGTAAAAAGCTGAGCAAACTGAAAAATCAGCAGTTCTTCTTAAACCTGCAAGAGACGTGAGGTCACAGGCAAGCCACTGTCCCCAGATTGGCTGGACAGGTAAAGCGGAGAATCACCGTACACCGGAGCACAATGCTCCAAGGAAGCCACGCTGGGATTGGAATACCTGAACTGGAATCGACAAATTGCTGCAGTGAGGTGTGGCCACGTCTGAGAGTTGAAACCTCCAGGAGGCCTGTGCATATGGGTCTCATGCTTTTGTGAGTTGTACCATCAGAAGCTCAACCAGGTTCTCGAAGTAAATATCAGAGAAAAATCCCCTCATACTTACTATAGGGGAAAGAGAATAGGAATCATTTTTAAATATGCAGGTGCACTCTTCACTAGGTCTACCTTCCAGAGAAGCTAGCTAACTAGAGACTAACCTGGTGGGATTTTTCAGAGCCTTCTGACCTAGGGGAAAGGAAATACCCAACTCCAACCTCCAGAACTGAAAAGCAAAAAAGAACAGAGTATCCAAGCACTATGGGACGTCTACAGAGGCATAAAATATGCATAACGGTAATACAAGGGGGATGAAAGAGGAACAGAAGAAGTAATAGCTGAATTTCCTCAGATTAAAGCCAGACACCAAACCATAGATCCAGGAAGCTCAAGAAACACCAAGAAGGATAAATGTAAAAACAACAATGACAAAAACAAAACAAAAATAAACTAGGGCATATAACCTTCAAACTATGGTGAATCAAAGATTAAAAAACAACAAAGAAACCAGAGTACTCTCCTTCCCTATGGAGGATCAAAGATAAGAATTATATTCAACTTCCCCTCAAAAACCATGAAAGCAAGAAGTGGAGTGAAATATTTAAACTATTGAGAGGAAAAAAATTCCATTAACCTAGAAGTGTATACTCTGTGGAATTATCTTCTAAAAGTGAAGGAAAAGTAAAGACCTTCTCAGACAAAAATTGCAAAATTTGTTGCCGGTAGACCTGCCTTGCAAAAAATGTTCAAAGTTCTTTAGAGAAAATAGTAGAGGTCAGTAACTCAGCTGTGCATAAAGAAAGGAAGAGCACAGTCTGTTTACAGGGGCTCACACCTGTCATCCTAACACTCTAGGAGGCCAAGATGGGAGAACTGCTGGAGGCCGTTAGTTGAGACCAGCCTGGGCAACGTAGTGAGACTCTGTCTCATTAAAAAAAAAAAACAAAAAATAAAACCTAGTGGCCGACTCCTATAGTGCCAGCTACTTTGAGAGTCTGAGACGGGTCACTTGAGCCCAGGAATCCCATTCAAGGCTGCGGTGAGCTATAATGATGCCATTCCACTCCAGCCTGGGCAACAGAGCAAGACCTTGTCTGTTTAAAAAATAAATAGAAAAACAGAAGGCATCAAAGAAGAAACAGTGAAGGTAGAAGAAAAACTTTCATTTTTCTTAATAGATCTAACATAATAGTTCATTTATAATAGCGACAGTATATTTGATTATATGCTTACGTATATGTCATATACACACACTTAAATATAAGTGAAGTGAATGACAGCAGTGATACACAAGGGATGGGAGGGAGTAATTAGGAATTCGGATTATTTTGTTGTTATAGCGTGCTTGCATTATCAAGAAACCAGTGTAGTGTCATTGGAAAGTGGACTTGGGTTACTTGTAAATTTATATTGCAAATTCCAAGGCAACCACTTAAAAAAAAAAAAGTAACCAATATGCTAAGAAAGGAAAGAAAAGAAATAATAGAAAATGATCAATTAAGACCACAAGAAAAAAAAAAAAAAGAGTGAAAGACAAAAAGAACAAGAGCAACAAATAGAAAATAGTAACAAATATGGTAGATATTAATTCAACTGTATATCATTACTTTCAATGTCAGTCCAAATACACCCAACTATATATTGTCTATAAGAAATCCGCTTTAGATATAAAGACATATATATGGATCAATCAACAGTAGAGGGATGGAAAAAGATAGAAATGTTAACACTAATTTTTTTGTGTGCAATGGCCTGATCTCATCTCACTGCAACCTCCGCCTCCCAGGTTCAAGTGATTCTTCTGCCTCAGCCTCCCGAGTAGCTGGGATTACAGGCATTTGTCATCATGCCCAGGTAATTTATTTATTTTTTTTCTATTTTTGTACAGATGAGGTTTCACCATGTTGGCCAGGCCAGTCTTGAACTCCTGACCTCAGGTGATCATCCTGCCTCGGCCTCCTAAAGTGCTGGAATTACAGGCATGAGCCACCGTACCTGGCCAACACTAATTTTGAAAAATGGAAGTGGTGATATTAATTTCAGATAGAGTAGGCTTTTTACATCAAGGAAAGTTACCAGAGATGACTATTACATAATAAAGGGGTCAATTCTCCAAGAAAATGTAACAATCCTTAAATGTATTTTTGCTAACAAAGCATCAGAATGCCAAAGCAAAAACTGATACACTTCAAGGAGAAGTAATTAACCCACTAGTATAGTTGGAGACGTTAACACCCCTTTATCAGAAATGGACCAGTTCAGTAGCCAGAAAATCAGTAAGGACACAATTGAAATCAGCATCCTCAGTCAGCTGTAGATAACTGACGTTTATAGACTATTTCCTCCAACAACAGCAGAATACAGAACGTTCACCAAAATACCACGTTTTGGTCCATAAAACACACCTTAACAAATTTAAAACAATAGAAATCAAACAAGTATGTTCTCAACCACAGTAAAGTAGAAATCAGTAATAGATAACTGGAAAATATATTAGGATATTAAACAATACCCTTATAAATAATAAATTGTTCAAGGAAGAAATCTGAAGATTTCTTTGAAATTTTGAAGTGAATGAAAATGAAAACTTGTTAAAATTTGTGAGATGCAATGAGAGTAATGTTTATAGGGAGATTTATAGATTTAAATGCATATGTTAAAAAAAATCTAAAATCAATAAGCTTCCACCTTCGAAAACTAGAAAAAGAACATCAAATTCTAAGCAGGAGACAAAGAGCAGAAATCAATACATTGAAAACAGAAAGTCAGTAGAGAAAATCAATGAAACCAAAAGCTGGTTGTTTGAGAGAAAATCTATAAGCCTCTAACAAGAAAAAGAAATACAGCAGATAAATTACCAATATCAGAAATGAAATAAGGTACATAACTACAGATCCCATGGACATTAAAAGGATAATAAATATTATGAACAACTCTATGGCCACAAATTTGATAACATGGATGAAATGAACCAATTTCTTTAAAGATAGAATCTGCCAAAATTTGAACAGGAAGAAACGATCTGTATGGGCCTATATCTGTTAAATTGAATCAGTAGTTAATAACCTTTCAAAACAGGAAGTGCCGGGCCAGGCGCGGTGGCTCAAGCCTGTAATCCCAGCACTTTGGGAGGCCGAGACGGGTGGATCACGAGGTCAGGAGTTCGAGACCATCCTGGCTAACACGGTGAAACCCCGTCTCTACTAAAAAAATACAAAAAAAAAGCTAGCCGGGCGAGGTGGCTGGCGCCTGTAGTCCCAGCTACTCGGGAGGCTGAGGCAGGAGAATGGTGTAAACCCGGGAGGCAGAGCTTGCAGTGAGCTGAGATCCGGCCACTGCACTGCAGCCCGGGCCACAGAGCCAGACTCCGTCTCAAAAAAAAAAAAAAAAAAAAACAGGAAGTGCCAGGCCCAGATGAAATTCTACCAAACATCTAAGAAGAAATTATACCAATTATCTACAATCTCTTTCAGAACATCAAAGCTGAGGAATACTTCTTAACTCATTCTATGGAGCCAGCATCATTTTAATACCAAATACCATTTTAATAACAAAATATTACAAGAAAACTACAGAACATCTCTCATGAACATAGATGCAATAATCTTCAATAAAATATTAGCAAATTAAATCTAACAATGTAAAAAAAAATTGTGCACCAAAACCACATGGAATTTCACATATCCAAAGCTGATTTAACATTGAAAAACCAGTTAACATAATTCATCATGTTAATAGGCTAAGAAAAAGAAAAAAGCATTTGACAAAATCTAACACTCATAATAAAAGCTCCCAGCACACTAGGAACAGAGGTGACCTTCCTCAACTTGATAAAGAATATGGACAAAAAAACCTATTGTTAACATCATACCCAATTGTGAGAAACTAGAATCTTTCCCACTAAGATCCAGAAAGAGGGTCAGGAAAAACAAGGATGTCTGCTCTTACCACTTCTTTACAACATTGTACTAGAAGTCCTAGCTAATGCAATTATGACAAGAAAAATAAAATACATATTCATTGGGAAGATAAACTTAGTTCATAAATGGCATGTTTGCCTATGTAGAAGATCCAAAAGAATTGAGTTTAATATAGAAAAGTTCACTGAATGTCCTGTTTACCAGCAAAGAACAAGTAGAATTTGAAATTAAAAACTGGCTCATGTTTGTAATTCCAGCACTTTGGGAGGCCAAGGCAGGTGGATCACTTGAGGTCAGGAGTTCGAGACTAGCCTGGCCAACATGGCAAAACCCCATCTCTACTAAAAATAATAAAAACCATTTCCAGTGGCACTCCCCAAAATAAAATACTTAGGCATAAAATCTAAAAAAATATGTTCAAGACCTTATGAGGAAAACTACAAAACTCATAGGAAAACTAAATGGACAGGTAGTCCATGTTCATGGATAGGTACACTGAATATTGTCAAGATGTTTTCCTTACAATGCAATCCCACCCAAAATCCCAACAAGTTGTTTTTTTGTTTTTGTTTTTTGTTTTTAATATCATCAAGCTGATTCAAAAGTTTATTTGGAAAGACAAAAGACCCAGAACAGCCATTTCAGTATTAGAAGAACAAAGTTGAAGACTGACAATATCCAACTTCAAGACTTAGTATAAATCGACAGTAATAAAGATAGTGTGGTATTGGTGAACAAAAGGATCAGTGGGACAGAATAGAGAGCCCAGTAACAAAATATAGTCAACTAAACTTTGACAGAGAAACAAAGGCAATACAGTGGAGCAAATACAGTATTTTTAACAAATGGTGCTAGAACAACAACAATCAAAGAAAAACATAAACCTAGACACAAACCTTACATCTTTCAAAAAAATTAAAATAGATCACACAACCGCTGTCCTCATTAGTATAGTGGTGAAGTATTCCTGCCTGTCAAAATAGATGACAGATCTAAACGTAAAGTGCAAAACTATAGAATTCATAGAAGATAAGGTAAAATCTAAGTGACTTGGGTTTGGTAATAACTTTTTAGATATGACACCAAAGGTGCAATGTGTGAAATAATTGATAAGCTGGACTCTAATAAAATTAACATTTTCTGCTATGTCAAAGACTCAAAGTAATTAAAATACAAGCCACAGACAGAAGATGTTTGCAAAAGGCATAAATGATAACTTTTATTTGAAATATATAAGGAGCTCCTAAAAGTCAACAATAGCAACAACCTGATTAAAATATAGGGGCCAGCCAAGTGTGATGACATGCGCCTGTAGGCTCAGCTACTCGGGAGGCTGAGGCAGGAGCATCACTTGAGTTCAGGGGGTCCGATTGTTGAGTGATGCCTCTCAGGTGTCCACACTAAGTTCAATGTCAACCCAGTGACCTCCTGGGAGGGGTACTAGCTTAGGTTGGAAATGGAGCAGGTCAGAGCTCCTATGCTGATCCGTAGTGGGATTGCGCCTGTGAATTGCACTCCAGACT
The DNA here is from genome assembly GCF_000951035.1 of Colobus angolensis palliatus. Classification (NCBI taxonomy): domain Eukaryota; kingdom Metazoa; phylum Chordata; class Mammalia; order Primates; family Cercopithecidae; genus Colobus; species Colobus angolensis. Next base: position 808,585 of record NW_012115255.1, on the reverse strand, counting down.
AGGCAACATTGTGAGACACTGTCTTTAAAAAATAAGTAAAACATGGGTCAAAGACTAAACAGATGCCTCATCTAAGAAGATATAAAGATAGCAAATCGACATATGAAATGATGCTTCACATCATGTGTCACAGAGAAATGCAGATTAAAGCAACAGTAAGATATCACTACACCAGAATCCAGAGGACTATCAACACCAAAGCCTGTGAAGATGTGGAGCTGTGGGAATTCTCTCTCATTCATTGTGGGTCTTAATGCAAAATAGAACAGCGTTTAGGAAGACAGATTAGTGGTTTCTTACAAAACTAAATATACTCTTACCATATGATAAAGCAATTACACTCCTTGGCATTTGCTCAAAAGAGTTGAAAACTTATGTCTACACACAAAGCCTGCACGTAGATATTTAGAGCAGCCTTATTCATAATTACCAAAACTTGGAAGCAACCAAAATGCCCCTCAGTAGGTGAATGTATAAGCAAGCTGTGGTACATCCAGACAATGGGATGATACGAGATGCAGAAAATAAATGAGCTATCCATAAAAAGACACGGAGGAAACTTGAAGGGCATACTGCTAAGTGAAAGAGGCAATCTGAAAAGGTGGTTGTATGATTCCAGCTTTACGACATCCTGGAAAAGGCAAGATTATGGAGACTGTAAGAAGATTAGTGGTTGCCAGGGGGAGGCGGCCACAGGGAGGCAGGGATGAATAGGCAGAGCAGGAGAATTTTCAGTATCCTGTGATCTCTGTGTGATGCTGTAATGGTGGATACATGTTATGCATTTGTCCAGACCCATATATTGTACCACACCAAGAATGAACCCTGATGTGAATGATGGTGTTTGAGTGGTAAAGATGTTTCGCTGTAGAAGTATCAGTTGTGACAAATGTACCACTCTGGTAGGCAATGTCGATGATAGGGAACGCTGTGCATATGTAGGGTATGCGTGAGACATCACTATAAAGCTGGAAAATATGATACTGAGATGAAATTTCGGTGATGGCCTTAACAGGTTGGAGAAGGAAGATGAAGTCTCTGAGCTCGAAGAGAGATGAAAAGGAATTAACCAAAGTGAAGCCCAGAGAAACCAAAATTAAAGAAAAGTGAACAGAACCTCAAGCTCCTGTGATACGTTAATATATTTGTAATACAAGAAGGAAAGGAGAGAAAAGAGCAGGAGCCTTTGAAAAAATGAGTCGGCCGGGTGCGGTGGCTCAAGCCTGTAATCCCAGCACTTTGGGAGGCCGAGACGGGCGGATCACGAGGTCAGGAGATCGAGACCATCCTGGCTATCACGGTGAAACCCCGTCTCTACTAAAAATATAAAAAAACTAGCCGGGTGAGGTGGCGGGTGCCTGTAGTTCCAGCTACTTGGGAGGCTGAGGCAGGAGAATGGTGTAAACCCAGGAGGCGGAGCTTGCAGTGAGCTGAGATCCGGCCACTGCACTCCAGTCCGGGCGACAGAGCGAGACTCCACCTCAAAAAAAAAAAAAAATGAAAAAATGAGTCAAAATTTTCTCAGATTGGTGTCGAACACCTGTGTCCGGCCCCAAGTTCAGTGACCTCCAAGCAGAACAAGTATAAAAAGAATCACATCCAAGTTCATGATGGCCAAAGTGCTGAAATCCCAAGATTAAGAGGAGATCCTGAAAGGACTCAGAAGAAAAAGACACATTACACACCAGAGAAGCATTTGAACAACGCGTGACTTCTGTGAAGATACAGTGGAGACCAGAAGACCATGGAAAGGCATTTTTTAAAGCACTAAAAGGAGAAAAGCCTGTCAGCTCATATCCAGGGAAAACCTCCTTTATAAACAGGGGTGAAACAACACATTCCCAAACATGAAAGCTGAGAGAATGTGTTATCAGCAGAACTACACTATAAACGTGCTAAAGAATGTATTTGGCTGATTGCTAAATGATATCAGATGAAAGGTTAGCTGTATGAAAAAGAACCCTAGAAATCATAACAGTGCGCTCTAAATTTTTTAGAATATAAAATCATAGAATATTTTACTCTATGATTTTATGGTTTTTGGTTTTTTATGATCTTATACTTTTATGATATAAAATCATAAAATGTACACGCTTCTCTACACCTCCTTTACCTGTTTTGAAGTCCTTGCTGTACCGTGCATCAGTAGTTTATTCCTTATTATTTATTTATATTCTATTTGATGGATATGACGCATTCTATTTATTCATTTACCAGTTGGTTATTCATTGTTTCCAGTATTCAGCTGCTGTCGACATTTATGTACATATCTTTGCGTATGCATATAATTTCCTTTATCTTAAGTGGATGCCAAGTAGAATGATTGACTCTTATTGTAAGTTTAGGTTTAGCTTTTTAAAAACTGCCAACTTGTTTACAAAATAGCTGCACCATTTCACACTTCCACCAGCAGCATATGCGCATCCCAGTTTCTCCACATCATCACCAGCAGTAGTTATTGTTGATATTTTTATTTTTGCCATTCTAATTGATGTGAAATGGTATATCATTGTATGTTTACTTTGCAACAATGAATGATGCTAAGCATCTTTTAATGTGCTTATTGGCTTTTGTGGTAATTCCTATTCATAGCCATTTGTATATATTGGTAAAATGGTCAGATTTTTTGCTTATGTTTTAAATGGGTTGGTTGTCGTCTTATGGGTTGTAGGTGCCTTATGCAATCTGAATATAAGAGTTTTACAGATGTAACGTTTCTCAGTGAAGGAACAAACCATTATGTAGCAGACAGAATGATGCCCTTCCCCCAAGACACCCAGGTCCTAGTCCCCAGAGCTTATGAACCTGTTGCCTTAAGTGGTAAAAGGGATTTTGCAGCTGATTAATTTGACTAATTTAAGATCTTGAGATGGGACCATTGTCCTGGTTTAAGTAGGCAGACCCACTGTAATCAAGAAGGTCCTTACGGGAGAAAAGAACTGGAGACTGGAGTGATGCACTTTCACGAGGAAGAGGGGCCAGGAGCCAGGGACACCGGTGGTCACTAGAAGTTGGGAAAGGCAAAGAAATGGATTCTCCTTGGAAGCCTCCAGAAGGAACGGAGCTCTGCTGACACTTCGATTTTACACTTCTGACTTCTCCATCAGTAGGATAATAGGTTCATGTCTTGTTATAAGCCACTAAGATCAAGGTAATTTGTTACATTAGCTATAGGGAGATAATCATCTTTTTTTTTTTTTTTTTTTTTTTTTTTTTTTTGAGACGGAGTCTTGCTCTGTCGCCCGGGCTGGAGTGCAGTGGCCGGATCTCAGCTCACTGCAAGCTCCGCCTCCCGGGTTTACGCCATTCTCCTGCCTCAGCCTCCCGAGTAGCTGGGACTACAGGCGCCCACCACCTCGCCCGGCTAGTTTTTTGTATTTTTTTTTTTAGTAGAGACGGGGTTTCACCATGTTAGCCAGGATGGTCTCGATCTCCTGACCTCGTGATCCGCCCGTCTCGGCCTCCCAAAGTGCTGGGATTACAGGCTTGAGCCACCGCGCCCGGCCTATAATCATCTTTTAAAACTTAAGAGTTTTCTATTTTAATGAAGTCCATTTTACTAATTTTTATGGATGTGTTTTTGGAAGTTTTAGAAGTCTCATGGTCTTACTGTTCTTTCATTTAGGTCTGTGATCCATCTTCAGTTAATTTTTGTGTGTGCAATAGGGATCTAAGTGGGATTTTTGTTTGTTTTGGTTTGGTTTGGTTTGGTTTGGGGGATTTTTTCCCCCACGCTTTTTCTTTTTGGTGTGTAGGTACCCAGTTGCCACAGCAACATTTGTTGAAAAAACAAACTACCTTTCTCTTACTGAGTTATCTTGAGACCTTTGTCAAAAATAAATGAACCATAAATATAAGGTTTTATTTCTGGGTTTAATTCTGTTCCTTTGATGTATATGTCTATTTTTGTGCTAATACCACTGCCTTAATTACTGTGACTTTATGTAAAGTTTTGAAATCAGATAGTGAAGTCCTCCAACTTTGTTTTCCTTTTTCAAAATTATTTTGGCTATCGTAGGTCCTTTGTATTTCCAGATAAAGTTGAGAATAAGCTTTCCATTTCACACACAGCCTTCTGGGATTTTATTAGGCAGTGCCTTGAATTAACGGAACGGTTTGGGAAGAATTGCTCTCTTGATAATACTGAGTTTTCCCATTCACGATCATGAATCTATCTCCATTTGGTTTCCATTTATTTGGATGTTTAATTTCTTTTAGTAATGTTTTATAGTTGTCGTTGTACACACTTTGTACCTTTTTGTTAGAAGTCCAGCTGAGTGTTTTATGCTTTTGATGCTATTGTGAATGGAACTGTTTTCTTAATTTTATTTTCAGGTTGTTTATTGCTAGTATATGTATATCTTTGTCTTGTGTTCTGTGACCTCATCGAACTTTTTTTAGTAATGCAAAACATTTTTGGTATACTTCTTGCCATTTTCTACATCCCAAGGTCATGTCATCTATGAATAAAGACACTTTTATTCCTTCTCTTTCTGATCTGGATGTCTTTATTACTAAATTTGTTAATTTACTTCAGTAGCTAGAACCTGCCAGATAATGTTGAATAAAAGTGGCAAGAGGGGATATCTTTGTCTCGTTCTCCATCTTAGGGAAAACGCATTCTATTGTTGACCATTAAATACAATGTTACCTGTGGCTTTTCATGAATGTACTTTAACAGGTTGAGGAAATTGCCTTCTATTCCTGGTTTGTTGAGTTTTGTTATCTTGAATTTGTCAGTACTTTTCTATGTCTCCTAAGGTTCACATGTGGTTCTACTCCATAATTCTATAGGGTGTATGACATTAATTCACTTTCGAATGTTGAATCAACCTGACTTCCTGTCCCCATGGTGTGTAATTCTAGTCACCACTGGTCATGCTGTACCGTCCATTTCATATGCTGCTTGTTTGGTTTGCTGCTATTCTGTTGAGTGTCTATATCATATTATTCTGCAGGTTTCTTGGAAAAGGTAGGTGGGAGTGGGGAATGAAAGATTGTAAAGGGTTGTGAGAAGACGTTCTGGGGAGATGGTTGTGCTCCACATGGACACCTGGTTGTGTACTTTTCTCAAAAGTCTCAAGGCTGTGTCAGTTTTACTTTTATTTTTATATAAATTGTGTAAGTTTTCTTAAAAGGCAGGGTGGGACAGGCACAGTGGCTCACGCCTGTAATCCCAGCACATTGGGAGGCCGAGGCAGGTGGATCACGAGGTCAAGAGATCGAGACCAGCCTGGCCAACATGGTGAAACCCCGTTTCTGCTAAAAATACATAAATGAGCCAGGCATGGTGGCACGTGCCTGTAATCTCAGCTACTTGGGAGGCTGAGGCAGGAGAATCGCTTGAGCCTGGGAGAGGTTACCGTGAGGTGAGGTCACGCCACTGCACTCCACCCTGGGCAACAGAGCAAGTCTCTGTCTCGAAAAGAAAAAAAAAAAGGTGATAGAGAATTTTCAGGCTCCTAATATTGTTGCTTTTCTAACAAGTAAACTTTAAAAAAAAATTTCCAGACAGCATAAGTCGTGTGACAGTGGTAGTAAGTGTGAATATCGTTTGCTATTATTGTCTTTTAATAAAGCAAACCCATGTCTTAAGATCATTTGCTGTGACTCCTCCTGACTCACCCAATGATCTGGAGCTGCTTGCCTGAGCCGGCGCCTCCCATCACTCACCTGTAGGTAGGATTCTGAGTGTCGTTCTTACATTGAAGTTTAACAAATACACCAGCAATTTATTCCCAAAAACCTTGGTACTGCATGAAAAATTATTAAATGAAAAATGTTCTCGTGAATCATAGTGGAAAAAATGGATGTATTTTATCATAATCCAAGATACCCAATTTGTACAGAGAGAAAAATCAATAATAAGAATGTATAAGAAACGAATACTGTAAAGGTGAATCGATTTGAGTGTAAAATGTGACATGATGGTTTGTCGTGGGCCCCGGAGGAAAACGGGGCAGGTGGAGGGGGCTGCTCCATGTGAGGCACATTCTGCTTTCTCTCCTGTTACCATCATCAGCTTCTTGATCCTTAGGGAGCTGCATGGGTATCGAACACACCGATGTAGAAATAAATCACCCTCATGGGTATCTAACACACCAACGCAGAAATCACCTGCTTGGGTATCTAACACACACACCAACGTAGAAATAAATCAGAGCCCAGAAGAGCATCTCAGGACTAACAAGGGCTAAACATGGTCACACTGAGACTCCTGAGAGCCGCACAGGCCCTCAGCCTCCCCTTGCCCTCTCACTTTCTGGCTGACACAAGAAAACACTTGGTTTCTTCCCAGACTGCTGTGTGGAGAAAATGTATCAGTGCATCTTTGAGATGACAGTATCAAACATCTTATAGCATGTTTGTTTAAGGTGTTTTGGAAGAAAAATTCATTATGCTAAAATAAATGGTTCATTATCTGAAAAGTGGTTTAACTTCTCAGTGTCTATGGCAAAAAGTCATTGAACAACTGTTCAGACTTGCGTAAAGTAAATCTGGCGAGGGACTGAGATTGTGGTGCATGTTTTTGCTGCAATATGTAGCAAATTGCCTTTCTTCTTACACAGATACCTCTTCTGGCTCAGAAGACGAAGGCTCAGTGCAGGGGGACTCCCAGGGCACCCCCACCTCCAGCCAGGGCAGCATCAACATGGAGCACTGGATCAGCCAGGCCATCCACGGCTCCACCACGTCCACCACCTCCTCGTCCTCCACGCAGAGCGGGGGCAGCGGGGCTGCCCACAGGCTGGCGGACGTCATGGCCCAGACCCACATAGGTGAGCACGCTTCACAGCGTCTTTCTGTACCTGTTGTCTAAATGCCTTTGTGGGTGCACGTTCTCCTCTGTTTGCATCGTGGCTGTGGAATCCCTCGGTGGAAAGAGCGCAGAGCCCCTCTGGGCCCTCGGGTGCTTTGGTTGGATTGTTTCTGGAAGCTGCTTTACTGCTTCTCATGCCCAGGTCCCTCCCACAGCTGGAATTCCAGGGGCCTTGTTCCTGGGGAATCCTGCAGCCATATCCGCTTCCATCTTTTCTTCTCACTTATGCTCCTGCGTGAAACCTTAACAGTCCCAGTCAACAGGACAGGGTTTTAAAGTGTGCTCCTCCTGACCACGGGAGTCATTTAAGGAAACAAGAGCTTTAACCACGGCCGCTTTACGCTGCTGTCTGCCACAGGTGTTCAGATTTCTTGGGCGTGGCGCACTGTTTTGTGTAGGTTCTGTGACAAGGGAGATCCTCTGTATTAGAAAAAGAACGAAGTTAGGATCACTGCCCTGTGACGTCTGAAGATGCCGTGGAAAAGGAGTGAAGTGAGAATTACTAGAGGAAGAGCTGGCGCGTGGGGGAGCGGTGATGAGCCTCGCATCGCTCTGCCTTTGAATGGTTCAGGAGTACATGTTTTCCATCGAGTACAGGACTAGGGTTGAATAGGATTTGGTGTGTCTCTCTATTAAAGCAATAACCGGAGACGACTGTGTACCATGTTGCCGATAACAGAGCACGAGCCACAGGCTCAGACACTCCCGGCATCAGCTACCGCAGGAAAGCCGGATCTCTGAAAAACCCTCGGGGAAGCAGGTGGACGTCACGTGTGGTCAGATAGCCCACAGACACCCCAGAACCCCAGAATGTGCACTTCGAGATCACTGACTCCTTGACACCCAGAGGCGTTTCGGATTGACTTGGGTCCCAGCCCCTTAGGTGCTCACTGACACTGAAAGTGGCAGCTGTTTTCTGTCTGGAACAGGAGTCGGCTGTCAGGAGAGCTGGGTCTGTCTCACTTTTCCCAATAACTGCTGCTGGGATCTCGAAGTCACTTCTCCTGCTTTAGGCTTTTAGTGAGGGAAAAAAATGAAAAAAATAATTTTTCTCTCAGAACTGTTCTGAGCATAAAGGAGAAAACAGAAATACTCTTTAAAAGTTTGCAAAGTAGTACTCGAATGCAAAGCAGTATTAAACTTCAGTTTGACACAGTTTCAGGAACATGTACGCTCGTTTACGTGAATTAATAACCCTACTTGAAATCACAGTAGGCTAAACGTTGAGCAGGAATGTGTGACTGTTACATATTTTTCCATAATGAAAGTCCATGTGTATATTGGATCCCAGGATAGTGGCCGAGGCTCTGCCAGACCTGAATGGGGAGGCCAGACACCACCTCTGCCACTTGGTGGAAGCATTTGTATCCTCGGATTTTATTCAATTTTAAGGAAATGCACAGAGTCTTACCAAGAAAAACACATATTTTTGAACAAATGAATCACTGCACTTGGGCCTCCCTTCGTGGGTTTGGAAGTTTTAGTACAAAGAATCAATTTATCCAAACAATGAGGGGCTCCTAACTCATGTACCTCAGGGCTCAGTGTGACCCAAATGTAACTCTCAGGTGATCACGTTCCGGTAATTTCTAATTGGGCACAAAGATAATCTTCCTAAACTATCTGGAAATTTTCTATAACTTTGGAATTTTTTTGGAAAAGCCATGGCAAAATAATGAAACTTGAAGAGGAGAAGTATTTTCTGTGGCAAAACAAGAGAAGTAAAAAGTCAGATGTGCATTTGACCTTCTGAGATAATCAGAAGCCTGTGAACGAGAACGTAGCGTGTGTGATCGTGTGTGCGCCTGTGCGTGAGTGTTCTAAGGGGTCCAGGCACAACAGAGTCACACTGGCCAATCCCTCCAGCAAGGGACAGAAGGGGAGGCCACAGAGGCTGCTTTCGTCCAAGGGGAGAAAAGCCCAGGGCTGCAGACTCCAGGTCACGCAGTCTCACAGAGCTGGCCGCGCTTCTACTTGTTGAAGTGAAATCTGAAGTCCTTTGTGGATTTTTTTCCACCAATTTATGCCAGCAGTTAAGTAGGGACATCTCACATGTATCTTCACGGTCAAGCCAATTTGGCATAAGGTAGGAAATCTCATTCGAGTTTTCTTTTTCTACTGCTGCACCCGCTGTCCATCTAGAAGCTGTCTGCAGCACTTTCACACCTCGGAGCTGAGAGGAGGCCTCCGAGATGCTACCATCCAAGTCCGCTGAGGACTGAGGGTTGGTTCTGCAGGAAGTCGGGCCACCTGCCTCCAGGTGGAACGTCGTGGCATGGACGGACGGTGTGGCGGGCCCTCCCCTTAGTGAGAGCCGATGATTCTCCTCAGGGGTTCCAAGTGAGTGGCATTGCCAAATCTACTTGTGACGCCAGACTGACACCCTCAGGAGGGGCTGACGCGGTGCCCAGGCGGCTCAGCACGCCCACCCCGCCCGGTTCTCGGATCATAAAGGAGCGTCGTTTCACGGCCTCTTTTGTGCCTCGATTTTCTGTGTGCTGTTTTTGTGCATTCAGTTGATTTTGCTGTCTAGACGGCCTCCGGGCGCGGTAGCAGCGTCTGGTGAAGAAAGGCTTTTGGGGATGAGCACCACTTTCAGCAGCACAGAGTATCAGGCTTCTGTGGCTTCTGTCGTGTGGGATGGTGGCGGGCAATCCTGAAAAGCTTCTGTCAAAGGTGGATTCAGAATCCAGATCCGCTCTGTGGCGCCCATCAGGATTCTAGGTGTGACGGGCGTGGTCAGTGGGCTGCTTGGCACGTCTTCCTCAATGTTTTATTCATTAGCAAAGCATGTTTTTCCCAGTTTAGCCACGTACGGCTTAACTTTCTCTCCACGGGGTGCTGTAAGAGAAAGAGCTCCATGCGCTCATTGGCCTTAGCAGTCCTTAGTATGCATTAGGGTGTAAACGTGGTTTTTTGAATGACTAGTATTGTTTGTACTAAGACAAATTAATAGTTCTTGATGTCTCCCCCCTTTAGTAAAGAAAATACTATGAAATGTGAATGTGTTAACTCATGTAATCCACCCAACTACCCTACATGGTCATGGCCATTACTGTTCCCATTTGATGAATAAACTGAGGCACAGAGAGCTTAAAGGACGTCTCAAAATCCCCAGAAGTTTCCAGAGCTGGGTTTCTAATTCCAGGCCGTGGGCTCCAAAGCGCGAGTAAAGCCCTGGGCTGTGTCGATGGTGGCCGAGCGGAAACGGGACCCTTCCGCGAACGCACACAGGGTTCCTGAGGCCCTGCCATCGCCGGTCTAACGATATTCTAGTTAAAACGCCGCTGACGTGGCTCCTGTTAGGAAACGGAGGTTTCACCGAACTCTGCTCCATTTGCGGCAACATGAGTTATGCTGGGGTCCCCCTTTGTGCCGGATGTGTGTGGCAGATGTGGCTGAGATCGGCTTTGGCCTCTCATGGCACCCCCAGGGTGAGCGCCCACGCTCCAGTCTCTTCCTGAGCTATGGCTCAACCTGCAGAGCAAACGCCACAACCACCAGAGACACTCACGATGTGCTTCTTTACAGAAAATCATTCTGCACCTCCCGACGTAACCACGTACACCTCAGAGCACTCCATACAGGTGGAGAGACCACAGGGTTCCACGGGGTCCCGGACAGCGCCCAAGTACGGCAACGCCGAGCTCATGGAGACCGGGGATGGTACGTCCCAAAGCAGAGATGCGTTTTTTTCTGGTAAACGGTTTGTGCTGATGTCCCGTTCTGTGTCCGTGACCGGGTGTGTTTCTTCCTGGGGTACAATCTGCTGCCATTTTATCTGCTGAATAACAGTGGTTCACTAACTGAGAAATTCTTGTACAGGTGTTAAGACCATGAATAGTCACTTAGAAGAGCAAGATGAAGTTAAATGTACAACAGAATTGCTGTCAGATGGGCCAATATGTTGCTTTAGACTTCGGAGGAAAGAGGGTCTTTTTATCCATGTCGGACAGAGATGTCAGTGACTTGGTAACAGGCTGTGGCTGAGGGCTTCTCCTTCCTTCCTCGTGGCCTGGTCTTGGTACGTTCTGGTTACAGCGGCTGTTTGCATCACCTAGCCCCTGTTCTATTTAAGTCTCAGTCCTTCCCGGGATCATAAAAGTCAGCGTAGAACCTAGCAGTGAATGAAATACAGTGCTCCTGTGTGAAGCTGCATGGAGCAGCCTTGGCGTGCATGGAACTCACAGGTGGACAGGGAGGCCTATCGGAGCCCCGACAGGCACAGCGGACAGGGGGGCCTATCCGAACCCCGACAGGCACAGCGGACAGGGGGGCCTATCCGAGCCCCGACAGGCACAGCGGACAGGGGGGCCTATCGGAGCCCCGACAGGCACACCGCCGCATCCTCACGTGAGGCAGAGCCCGGCCGTGCCTTCCCAAGTGTCCAGTTAGTGCACTTGAAATCGCCCTGGTTGCCGGTGCGATGACTTTTGCTGGAATGCCTTTCTGTGTCATTATTTGCTTTAGTTCTCTGATAAGTTCAGTCTAGAGTAAATTGGCCGTTTTTGTTACTCTTGTCACGGTCATTTTAGTAACTTTGTCATCTTTCAAATCTGTCATCTTCACCTTTGTTCCCCAGGTACATCCGGCGTGGTGTGTTGTGTTGTCTTGATGTGTCACAGCCTCCCACACCAGAACCCCCAGGGGCCCTGGCTGGGAGGGTGATTCTGGGCCACACCCCAGATGTCATGAGCTAGAAGTTCTGGGGGCCGTGAGGCGATTCTGACATCTGCCAAATGAAGCTTGAGAATCGTGGCCTGGCGGGGATAGTCTGATTGGTCTGAACCAAATTAGTTGGGCTATTTAATGGGAAAATACTATGTTTAGATGTTGAGAGTTCTGGATTGTGTGTTTTTCTGTATTTTCAGAGACAGGAAATATTTAATGTCTCAATTCTGAAAGTGCCCACAGAGCATTTTGAGGCACTGATTAAAAATTCTTGATAGAAAAAATTTCCTTGAGTTCTGTTCTATTCCCCCCAACTGTTGAGGTCTGTTTTTCATGGTCCAGTGCAGGGGCGAACAAGGGCTCTGCCTCAGGTGAGGGAACGGCCTGCCAGCTGTACCTGCAGAGACCCCTGCACCGTCCAGGCCCGCAACTCTGGGGGATGGCTTCCCAGGTCCTGCTGGCCTGCAGCGTGTGCCTGAGGAGGACACTTGCGATCTAGTTGGAGCATCAGTGTCTTGATCCTCTGTCTTGTTCATTTATTTGATTTGTTTATCTTGAAATTTGAAAACTGACTTTTTCATTTATCAAATCAGTTGATTTTTCAGAGTGATGCAGCGTTTGCTGTAATTAGCACAGTATTACAAAATGGGGTTTTTCTCAGTCCACTTGGATAGGTATGTGCTAGTACTCTGTTACACAAAAATTTGAGTTTAGAGACTAACTTCTGTGCTTGAGGATGCATTGCCTGTGTGTGGGCTGAGCTGCGTGGGTTTGGAACATGTGTGAGGAGCTCAGCCTTATTAGGAGTGGACAGGGCTTGGATGTGGTGCTGGAACCCCAGCCCGGGGCCGTGGGATGGACAGGGCTCGGACGTGGTAGTGCTGGAACCCCAGCCCAGGGCTGTGGGATGCTGGGGGTTCCAGACATGACTCACCAGCTCAATGTTCTTGTGCCTCCGTGAGGCCGAATGCTGACGGTCCCTGGAGAGACAGACTCAGGGAAGGCCTTACTGCTCCACTGATGGTCTTGCCCTGTTGAGAAGGGGGGTCCTGGGGCAGTGGGAATGAGGAGTCTGCCCTCTGCAGATGACAGTTCTGTCCTGAGAATCAGAGCCGGAGTCAAGCACGTGTGGTCCTGAGGCTCTTCCCAGCATGACCAGCAGAACAGCGCATGCTGGAACGTGGGAGACATTTGGGTCCGATGCATCTCCGTCCTGTCTCCTGCGTAGCCACAGGGCTACTGTACAGCATGATCACCTCAGGCCTTTCCCGGGATGGCGTCGAGAAGGACGCCAGCCTGCTGCAGCCGTGCTGGGCAGAGGGGCTGTGGGACTGTGGGTGCTCGTTCAAGCTGTGATGATCGATTCCCCACCTACTGGTTCCTGTTTTTCAGGAGTACCAGTAAGTAGCCGGGTGTCAGCAAAAATCCAGCAGCTTGTCAATACCCTCAAACGACCGAAACGACCACCTTTACGAGAATTCTTTGTCGATGACTTTGAAGAATTGTTAGAAGGTGAGAAAACTCTTTCCCACACGTTTCTTCCAGATGCTCCTGTGGTGCCATAAGCAATGACGTTTTTTTCTGCAAGGCTATTTTACTTTTTAAGAGCAGTAATCTTGGCATTCATTGGATAATGGGAACCCAGGTATAGCGAGCAGGTGACGTTCCCAGGCAGCCTCAGTGTCGGCAGGTTTCTAAACCTGGTTGTTAGTCGTCCTCTGCAGGAGGTGATTTTGTTCTGTTACGCAGGTCAGGTCTCTCTCTAAGAACTCTGTAAGAGTATAGAAATACAAGGCCGGGCGCGGTGGCTCAAGCCTGTAATCCCAGCACTTTGGGAGACCGAGACGGGTGGATCACGAGGTCAGGAGATTGAGACCAACCTGGCTAACGCGGTGAAACCCTGTCTCTACTAAAAATACAAAAACTAGCCGGGCGCGGTGGCGGGCGCCTGTA
>NW_012115255.1:778488-794498 GCF_000951035.1 Colobus angolensis palliatus | reverse complement strand
GCCTCTCTTTATAGATGCCGAAGCTGCTGCCTTTGCCCCCAGATGCTCCTGGGTCTTTTTAGACAAACAACTTAAAGTTGAAACAAAGCGGAAGAACTGCTCATTATAGCAAACTCGAGCTCCTTATTATCCTGTGCGTTAAACCACAAGTAAAAACGGCTGGTTTTCTTGTCAGTCATAAAGTGAAAGACAAGTCTGTTCCAGAAATGGAAGAGATAATTTCCATTCTTCACCTCTCTCAAGGATTGGGCAGGTGGTATTTATGATGCACTGATTTTAGTTTTACTCAGGAAAATACTTGCTCCGTGTTCATGTTGTTCAGTGTACTTGTGGCAGATTTAAATGTACAGCTCAGACCAGGTGTGGTGGCTCATGCCTGTAATTCCAGCACTGTCGGAGGTCAAGGTGGGCAGATCACTTGAGCCTGGGAGTTCAAGACCAGCCTGGGCAATATGGCAAAACCCTGGCTCTACAAAATATATATATGTATACACACACACACACACACACACTCTAAAATTAGCTGGGCATGGTGGTGCATGCCTGTAGTCCTAGCTACAGGCTAGGACTGTAGCAGAGGCTGAGGTGGGAGGATAACCTGAACCTGTGAGGTCAAGGCTGCAGGGAACTGTGATCATGCCATTGCACCACAGCCAAGGCAGAAGAGAGAGACCCTGCCTCAGAAAATAAATGTACCATTAATCTTTAAGGACAAAATATAATTTAGCAAGATTTAAGCAATTTGGGGTCCAAAATCACTAGTTTATGTTGATAATGGAAATTTTCAGCACGGCTGTTTGAATTCCAGGCTCTCTGCCTGTATGCCGCGCAGTTCCACCTGTTGTCAGTTTGCAGATATGTCCAGGTCCACCTGAGCACTCCACCTACATGCTGCCTTGGAAATTACAAGAACTGATTCTTTACCAGCATTCGTGATGCTAGTGTATAGACCCCAATTGTAGAAAAGCATGCTCTTCTGTCAGCCAATAAAGGTACACCTTAAGTATAAATCTCCTGGCTTCTTTATAGAAAACAAAAAGTAGCCACGCTAATGTGGATGCATTTCTCTCGTAACCTCTTGTATTCAAATGATTTAGTTCAACAACCAGATCCGAACCAACCAAAGCCGGAGGGGGCCCAGATGCTGGCCATGCGCGGAGAGCAGCTGGGCGTGGTCACGAACTGGCCGCCGTCGCTGGAGGCCGCACTACAGAGGTGGGGCACCATCTCGCCCAAGGCGCCCTGCCTGACCACCATGGACACCAACGGGAAGCCCCTCTACATCCTCACTTACGGTAATCCCGAGGCTCACCCTCTGCCCTTTGCCCACGCCCACGCACAGCCACTCCTGAACGCGCGAAGCCCAGTGTCCGTTACTTCTGGTGACTGATGGATTTTATGCTGCCTTATGTTTCTGGCACAGAAATAAATGGAATCTCGAAAGTTATTTGTTAAATATTTTTTGAGTTAAAACCAGAAATGGCTGCTTGAAGCGGTGACCATAACTCTTAATAAGATGTTAGATCTTCTTAAATACATACGTGATTTATTGAAATGCATGCTTTCAGCGAAGATTGGTAGTTAGAAAAATCTAAGCTTTCTGATACGTATCACTCAGAAGAAACAAAATCGGTTTCCAAGGGACTTTTTCAGAAGGCCGGAGAAACCGCCTTTCCCTTAAGTCTTCAGTCCAATTAATACAGTCTGTAAACTTTTGCACATGGTTAACGATAGCAGAGAAATGCGTTTTCTTTTTTTCTGTGGGTGAGAGACCATGGAGGAGCAGATTGTCAGGCTATTTTCTCTTTGCTTCAGCTTTACAAAGAAAAGAGTAACTAAAAGGCTGGCATGATGGCTCGTGCCTGTAGTCCCAGCTGCTTGGGAGCTGAGGCAAGAGGATCCCTTGTGACCAGGAGTTCGAGGCTGCATTGAGCTGTGATTGTGTCGCTGCACTCCAGCCTCAGTGACAGAGCAAGACCCCATCTCTAAAACATTAGCTCGAATTTTCAAAAGATAAGAAACGAACTAAAGGACCAAAATGGTTCATATTATGCCTGCATGTCTGAGATTTATGTTGACAGTTGAAATTTTAAACATAGCTGTTTCAGTTCTAGGCTCTTGGGCATGGTACAGTACGTCGTTCCACCTGTTGTCTGTTCGCAGGTTTTGTTTTTAACGTTAGGTTTTGTTATAACACAACACTTTTCTGATTGCAGGTAGGAAAGGAATTGATTTATCCATTAGCCATGGAGGCCTAAAAGCCAGGTGCTATGTTGAATGGTGGAATCTCAGTAGAGCCCCAGCCTTTTCAGGGTGGGGCTCCGAGAGGCGGCAGCTGTCAACCTGTGCATTTCACGGACAGATGGGGGATTTGGGCCTAGGAGCATACTGGGTTTGGGAGCGTGTGTTCCGTAGCTCCTTTGCTTTTATGGCTTCGTTCAGTAGTTTTAAATGGATAGTGGGTGTCATCCATGATGAAGCATAAGCTTTACTTTTTAAATTATGCTCTCAGAAATAGGTTTTATTCAGTCAGAAGGATGAAGGACTTTTCTATGTGACCCTCATCTCTGGCCAAATTCAGCCCTGGAGCTGATTGTGTACTTGGAGTCACTGCTGCATGACAGCTGCTGGCCTCCGAGGCCTCCCCGCCTCCATGCCGGGAATGGCAGGAGCAGCCGTGCTCTTCCGGGTGCGTGCGTTCGCTCTGAGCACTAACAGATGTTCACTTGGATGTTTTAAGCATGCAGTATGCGTTGGCACGGGACTAAGGTTTGGGAAATCAAAGACAAGTAAGACACGGTTCTCACGGGGCTTAGGATCTCGATCAGAAGGATCGCCCCTCTCTGCTGCTGGAACGTTGAACAGTGCTGGCGTCTTTCCCCTTCCTGCAAGGTTAAGATGAATGGGAGACGTAAGACACAGACTGAATATTCGTATGAAAAGTTGGAGTCATCAGAACTCATGCCCCCAACCAATGCATTTTAACTCCTGCTTTTAAATCATCTATATGTTGTTGTATTTTAATTATCCATATTAATTGCGGGCCGTGGGTTGATCTTGGTTTTTACTTGTTAAAGGAATATAAGAAAGCGACACTTTTCCAAATGTAAGATTACAGCTTATCAGATGATAACGCAGTGAACACTGGAAAGCTCCCTCTGCACAGAAACGCTAACGTAGATGAACGAATGATTGGCTGTTGCTGAGACAACTCAGAAACAAGCTCGTTGAATGAGAATTGTTCTAATACAGAGTAACCTGGTGTAACTGAAGGGCTGTATTCTCTAAACTCCTGCTGCTTCCCCTCAACCCTCAAATTTAGCTTCCTACAAAGCGCTGGGGTAGCAGAATTCCCAGCTGATAAACTTAGGATCATTAATAGAAAGTGTAGGTGGCTAATGAAAGCCACAGGTCAATAAACGTTTGAAACATAATTCTGTTTTCCACCTTAGACTACCCGTGGCATTTCATAATCTTAAAAAGTCACGCTGTGCCGTTAATTGCCCTTCATGTCCTGCCTCCAGCAGCTCTGCAGTACACTCTTCCTCGGCCGCCTCTGTGGTTTTCGGGAGAGACCTGCACATTCATTTTGCATTCCTACCAAGCAGATGCTCATGTTCATCTCCTTTTTAACGTTTTATTTATTTATGGTTTTCCTATTACTCCAGGTGTTTCGAGCAGTCTACATGCTTGACCTAGCAGTGCACTGGGCCACCTTTCTGTGGCCTTGCTGCTTTTTTGCGTAGTTGATGCTGTGTCTCAAGTTCCCGCCTCCTTCCCAGTCTTGCTCCGGTTCAGCCCATCGCCACCCACTACCTCTCCCCTCACCAGTTACACTGTGTACAGTTGCCTGTTCCTCAGTCCAAACCAAGTGAAATTACAATTAATGTGTAATACAACAGTGCTGACCTCACACACATCTCCTTTATGAATCAGTTAAGAACTGCTGTATTTTTATATCAGCAGCTTAACTTCTGTTTGAGAAGTATAAAAATACCAAATATATTTCAAGAATTTTGCCAAAAGTTTGCATGTGTTTTATCAAACTCTCTATTGTTAACTAGTTTCTGTGTGAACTTAGGATGTCAAGACTCTCAGCTGAGAATGAAGTTGAAATTTTCACAAACTAGAATGGTGCTAATCGAGTGTAATTGATTTAATCAGTTACAGCACATTGGTTTTCTTTTAATTGCAATGAATTGATTGTTATTGTTTACCCAACTATAATAGTTCCCTAATCTTGTTCACGTTAAAGAAATCTGAAGCCACAAAATAATAGTTTTTGTTGGGGAAGAAATACTCCCTGTTACGTCTAATGAGCCAGTGGTCGTTTTCAGGAAAATAAAATCCCCAAATAGAATTCCAGATGACTGTAAAGCTGCCAGTGTTGAGGTGTTGAGGATGAGGAGCTAAGGAAGACGGGAGGAGGGAACATGAATAAAAGTGTGTCTAGCAAAAGTGCTCGAGAATATGCCAGAATGCTAACTGTAACTTGGTATTTCATTACAGCTTGCCTGTGACGTTAGTAAAGTGAAGAAACATTTGCTGAACCCGTACTATGAGCGGGAAGTGTCCTAGGAACCAGAACACTCAAAAATAATCATTCTCTTCATGTTCTCATTAGCGAGGGATAAATACTGTGGTAAATAAACAGTAATACCCGAGGAGCTCTCGTTCCCATAGGAAATAAACAAATTCAGGGTTTTTTAATTCGCACTGTGTTGTAAACAACAAAATCTGATTTAGCGTTTACATTTAAACTAGGGAAAAGATGAAAACAGTGGTTGCATTGAAACAAAATAGTTAAGGTTGCTGTTACCTTTATTACGCTATTAAAGCATTGTCTGTCTTCTAACACCTTGACTGCCTGAGAAGCTCTTGCAGCTGAAGGCTCTGAGACTAGGTTGTAAAACGCCATTGTGTAATTTAAGAACTCATTTTAGGCTTTAAAGTCGTTGTTGTTTGATCTCAGACTGTTATATTTACCATTGTCTTTATCTGAATCCAAGGATTCGTCATTAAAAACCCTAAAACCCTGAGGTTAGGGAAGTTTGAAGGTGAGAAACACAGGACTTGTGAGTTTGGAGCCTCTCGAGGTGGTTTTCTGCTCTGTGTTCCTCAGTCCCGTGGGACCGACTGTGGCCGAGGGACGTGTCACCGGGCGTGACTTTGTGGCAGTGACGCTGTTGCGGTGGCCCTATAGGACTTTCCTCCCCAGAACCTTCCCCCCGGTTTCTGTGCTGATGGTGTTCTCAGGGCCTTTGCTGCAGGCGCTTCATGCACTCAGAGGGGATTTGTTTTGTGCCGGCCTCGTTCCAGCGTCCAGGCAGCTCGGACTGTTGCAGTTGGAGTCATTGCTTTTACTCCTCTTGACTCCAGGGACTCAGGATGAGTGAAGCCTTGATCTGCAGGGAGAAGGTTCTCGGGGCCTTCCCGCTCCCTGGCAGCATCATTTCAGCTGGGCAGATCCCAGCCCTGTGACGGTGTGTGCACTGTCAGCTCCCCCCACCGCCCGGCCCCCACATCACGGATCAGAAGACAGGCCAACACTTGGTTTTCACTTTTTATTTTCATTCTCTCTCCTGAAGCTTTGTTTTTAGAATCCCTGTTCTACTCTCACTCATTTTCCATTCTCGCCTACCAGTTCCCCCTTTGCTCAGCTGCCCCCAGTTCAAGTTGCTTGCAGACCATGATACAGGAAGCAGAGTGGACTCAGGCCCTGGACTTCGGTTTGCGGAAGCAGTGCTCTCCATATGGCTTAACATGCACATTTGTCTGTGATTTGTATTTGTAGGTAAGCTGTGGACGAGAAGTATGAAGGTCGCTTACAGCATTCTGCACAAATTAGGCACAAAGCAGGAACCCATGGTGCGGCCTGGAGATAGGGTAAGTGCACCTTAAATTGTTGAATCTACAAAACACACAGTCCTGTGTGGAAAAGATGCCACTGTTTAAACATTACAGAGTTCAGCACCACCTCCGCTTTCCAGTGGAAAGCAAGTTTTCCTTCTTAACTGCTACCTGTTAAGTTACACGGGACAGATACTATTAATGGTATCTCCATTCTAATGTTGCATCCTGAGCAGGTAATGGTCTTGTCCATGCCTTATGCCCCAGTTTAGATGTGCAGCTGGGTATAGAACCTGGTTTTCTTGCATTTATATGTACAGCCTTTTACCTATGTGCTTTACGTGCCCCGAAGATTAGGTTATCCTACCTGAAGGACTCCAAGTGAATTACATAAAGACATCATTTAGAGCTCCATAAACCAACAGAAACATGAGCTTTGATTACTTAAGCCATACTATAAAGGCATGAGTCTGCTGTGGGGCTTGTTCCACAGATTGCAGCAGGTCCAGGAGACCGGGGACTGGGATTCTTTCCCATTTTTTATTGAACACATTTAGCCTCTTTTAAAAGTAAACTGTGGATGTCATATTTCCTGATTATGAAATTTACTACAAAGCTTATAATAATCACAATAGTGTACTGGCTTAGAGACAGATGTATACACCAATGGAACAGAATAAAGAGCCCAGAGATAAACCCTCGTGTATATGGACAAGTGATTTCCAGCAGGGTGCCAAGATATTCAACGGGGAAAGGACAGCCTTTCCAACACACAGCGCTGGGAAAACTGGATATCCACCTGCAAGAGAATGAAGTTGGATGTTTACCTAACGTGCAAAAATTCATTCAAAATGGACCAAACGCATAAATGTAACAGCTAAAACCACAACCTAGAAGAAAACGTAAAGAAAATGCCTTAGAAGAAAATATAAAGAAGATACCTCACGATGCTGGATTTGACATTAAAAATTTTTGTACATCAAGAAGCACTATCAAGAGAGTGAAAAGGCCACCTACAGAATGGGAGAAAATGTTTGCAAATTATTTGTCAACAGATTAATATCTAGAATATTTAAAGAATTCCTACAACTCACCCACCACCAAAAGAAGCAACAACAACAAAAATGTTTAAATGGGCCAGAGACTTGAGTAGACGTTTCTCCAAAGATTTGGCAGTGGCCGATACACACATGAAGAGATGCTCAGCATCCCTGATGGGGAAAAGCAAACCAAAAGCTCAGTGAAATGCTGCTTTACACTGAGAAGCATGGCAATGACCAAAGCACCGAAAAGGGCACGTGTCGGCAAGGATGTGGGGAAACGGAACCCTCGCGCACCGCTGGTGAGGATGTAAAATATGGTGCAGCCTCTCCGAAAAGCATGGCAGTCCCTCAAAAAACTAAACATGGAATTACCGTGTGATCTAGCAATTCTGCTTTGGGGTGTGTACCCAGAAGGACTGAAAACAGAGTCTAGGAGAGAGATGAGTACACTCAGGCTCATAGCAGCCAACTCACAAAACCAAACGGTGGAAGCAGCCCCGAATCTAAGGACTAGGTGTGGATTTCCCGTTAGAAGGGAGGAAGTTCTGGCACATAACACATGGATGAACCTTGAAGATGCTGTGCCTAGTAAAAGAAGCCAGACACAAAACAGGTACTGTGTGATTCCACGCCTATGAGCATAACTGCCCAACAGGTTCACCTTGCCCGCTGCCGAGCCAGAGCCAGTTTATCTCGCCGGGAATTGCAGTGGAGAGAGTGATTCACGCAGAGCTGGCTGTGCGGGAGGCTGGAGTTCTGTTATCACTCACATCGGTCTCCCCAAGTGTTTGAGGATCGTTCAGAGGTTTTAGGGATAACTTGGTGGGTGGGGGCTGGGGAAGTGGGGAGCGCTGATTGGTCAGGTTGGAGGTGGACTCAAAGCGGGGTCGAAGTGAGTTTTTCCTGGTGTCTTCTGTTCCTGGGTGCGTTCCCAGAACTGGCTGAGCCAGATGACCTGTCTGGGTGGTGTCAGCGGTTCCATCCAGTGCAGGGTCTGCAGAATACCCCCAGCACCGATCTTAGGTTTTACGATAGTGATGTTATCCCCAGGGGCAATTTGGGGAGGTTCAGACTGTTGGAGCCAGAGGCTGTATGACCCCTAACCGGTAATTTCTAATCTTGCAGCTAATTTGTTAGTCCTGCAAAGGCAGACTGGTCCCCGAGCAAGAGGGGGGTCATTTCGGGAAAGGGCTATTATCAGTTTTGTTTCAGAGTCAAACTGTGAACTGAATTCCTTCCCAAGGTTAGCTTGGCCCTGCACCAGGAATGAACAAGGACAGCTTAAAGATGAGAAGCAAGATGGAGTTGGTTAGGTCTGATCCCTTTCACTGTCATAATTTCCTCAGTTACCATTTTCACAAGAGGGGTTTCATGGCATCCGTAAAGTAGTCAAACTCAAGAGAACCAAAAGTAGAAAGATGAGGTATCAGGGACTGGGGGAGAGGAATACAAAGTTCGTGTTTAATAGCGACAGAGTTTCTGTTTGGGAAGATGAGAAAGTTCTAGAGATGGCTCGTGGTGGTGCTTGTACAACAGTGTGATTGTACTTCATGCTACTGAATTCTACATGTAAAAATTGTTAGAATTGTAAACTCTGTGTTACCGCATAATGAAATGGTAATTGTAATGGAATACCTCCATTATCTGGAATGTGGTTCGTAGTCTTAATAGTTTTAACAATTCTTTCATAGTATGGCCTCCAGATACTTGAAGTTTCCATATGATAATTACAAAATAAACTCCTGGGTTCCTCTAAGATGTCAGCAGGGATACAGGAAGCACGGTTTTGATGAAATATGTAAAGAGGCTTATTTTAGGCAGGGATTGGTTTAGCTTGGTTGGGTTGAAGGTGCTACTTTTCTAAAATTATTCTTACAAAATATTGTCTGAGAAGGGCTCTCGAGGAGAAAAGATGAGCCTGTAGCTCTTGGTTGGGTACCAGGAGGTAGCGTGGAAGGTGCTGAAGCCGTTCGTCTGGACAGCAGGGCCAGCTGTGTGAGGATCGCTGGAGGGGAGCTGGGAATCCTTCAGCCAGAAAGGCCTTCGCTCCCCTGAAGAGCCTGTGCATGCGTCTCCTGACTGGCTGATGCCTGCTCTGTGAATAATTAGGTACAGTGAGGTATCAAAGAAGTACACAGAGGATTGAATGGAGGGAAGCCATGTGGGTTTGCAAAAATCGAGCATCTTTGTATTTGTAAAGTATTGTATTGGAAGCACTATGGAGATAGCAATAAAACAGGATTTGTGACTGATTCAAATATTGAAGGAATGATGTAAGTACAGAGTTCTAACAAAATGATGTAAGTACAGAGTGTTCTCTTCCTTAAATTGCAAAAAGAATTTTCAGTTTTGATGCTAAAAGAGCCTTTAAGTATTTTCCCCTTTTCTATCCATTACTTGTATTGTGTGTGTACAATAATGTACAATTTTATATTCTGCTTTTATTAACTTTGTTATACCACGTTTCATCACATTTCAGTACAACTCTGCAGTGGTCTATAATACAGAATTTTCAGCATTCTAGTGAGAATTTTAAACCCCTGATAAAGAAGAACTTCCTTTGAGCAGAGGCACCAGGAGCTGGGAGAGGAGCCAGATGCGAGGTGCTTCTTGGGAGAGGGCTGATTGCAGTCTGGCTGTGGGGATGATACGTATCCTCTCCGTCTCGGCTGTCTGCCCTTGGTGAAGACTCTGCCTCCAGAGCTGGTGTTCTGGGAAGATTAACAAGTCAGAATTGAACATGCTCTTTATGAATAGGTGCAGTCATCAGTTTTGGATGGAACTTTAACATCTTCTGAATTTTCGAGCGTTTCCTGGTGCGTTTTGCTCCGCCTTAGGGGAAGCAGTTGTACAGCAGTGGTCATGTGGAAATCTTACAAACATTTAACTGAAGACTGTTTACCATATCAAGATCTGAAAAACATGCCATCAGCGCTCAGTCCATCATGTGACACTCATGACTGTGTAAACCTCAGATAGTTTGAAGAAATAATTGGTTGTGGCTTATCTGCATAGACGTACAAATCATTTTATTCCCTTTCTAATCTCTCTTAGCAAATTGTAGTGGACTGTAGAAATGCCATACAGAAAGGAAATACTCATATATTCATAGAATCTACAACTTAATTTTGTGTCGGCCAGTGATCCTGCGTTCCGACCTTTCCAGCATGGCCTGCTCCCCTCTCAACGACCATCTGGATGCTTTTACGTCAGCCTGCTTACTTAGATACACAGATGATTAGGATGTTTGTCTAAAACTGTTCATGATGAAGTTAGTTCCAGCTAGGACATTTTAAATAAATTGTTTAACTTCAAGAACGAGGCCTGGTGTGGAGGCTCATGCCTGTAATCCCAGCACTTTGGGAGGCTGAGGTGGGTGGATCACTAGGTCAAGAGATCGAGACCAGCCTGACCATCATGGTGAAACTCTGTATCTACAAAAAATACAAAAAAAAAAAAAAAAAGACCTAAGGTGGGTGGTGCACGCCTATAGTCCTAGCTACTCAGAAGGCTGAGGCAGGAGGATCGCTTGGACCTGGGAAGTAGAGGTTGCAGTGAGCCGAGATTGCACTACTGTACTCCAGCCTTGGCAACACAACAAGACTGTCTCAAAAAAAAAAAAAAAAAAACCAGAATGAGGTAATGCAAAAATGATGCACATGTGCTGAATCATAGGAAAATCATAGGGTTCATGTGCTGATGAAAACACTTGTCCATAAGGAAAAGGAACTTTAATGCTACCCCACACATAAGTAACCTGTGTTAAAATAGAAGCAGAGTTCGCAGGGCATAGTGGGAATCCAGAAATAGGGATGTCTATTAAAACTCTATCATCAAAGGAAAATTGTTCCTCGTCAAGATGCACCATACTGTTAAGGCCCATCGGAAAACGTGTTTAGAAAACGTTGGCCAGGCATAGTGGCTCACATCTGTAACCCAAACACTTTGGGGGGTCCAAGGCAGGAGAATCGTTTGAGGCCAGCCTGGGCAACATAGTGAGACCCCATCTAAAATATTCTTTAAAAATTAGCTGGGTATAGTAGTGCCCACCCGTAAGGCAGGAGGATTGCTGGAGCGCACGAGTTCAAGGCTGCAGTGAGCTATGGTTGTGCCACTGCACTCCAGCCTTTGTAATAGAGTGAACTTGTTTCTTTAAAAAAATATATATATATCTATTAGTAGTTACCAATATTACTTGATAATTTACATTAACCACAGTTTTAGAACTCTGACAATTCTCTTAGGAACTTAGTTCCTAAGAGGTTGATCTGGCAGGATGGATCGGTGCCACATCCAGGCAGCTACACAGGGAAGACTTTGCTGCAGGGAGGGGCAGGGCCCACAACATGTGCACGCGTGTGGCATCGGGACTGATGCTGCTACCGGCTCTAGTGCCAGTAACTTGGCCTTTACTCACAGTCAGCGTCCACGAGCTCACGCCGTGTGTCAGGCATCCCACTGAGCTCTCCATGTACGTTCTCTCATTAGACCTTCACGACCACATTAAGACATAGGCTCTATCATTATTTTCACTTTTCAGAGAAGAACACTAAGGCTTGGAGAGGCCACAATTGTGCCTGAGATCCCAGAGCTAAACACTGACATGGGATCTGAGCCGAGTCCTGCACACGGCCTAACAAACTGCACAACTGTCCCATGACAGTTATGAAGACTGTGTAGAAATACAAGGAAGTACTTACAAAGCTTAGTGAGAAACAGTAGGATACGACTTCATCTATGTGAAATGTGTGGGTATGGAAGGTAATACGCAAAACATAAAGGCACTTGTGCTCTGGTGATGGTATGACAGACGACTGTTCACGTGTTTGTCTTCTACATGAATTCAAGGCCGGGTGCGTGATGCTTATTGAAACACGGCTCACTGAAATGCATTGTCCAGAGGACCTGGTTCTCACTGAAGCATGCCCTCACCTCGAACCACGCTCTTCCGTGGCGTCTTAGGAAGCCAGGACCCCACGTTAACGCTGACCCGCTCTGGCCTGTCCCACAGGTGGCGCTGGTGTTCCCCAACAACGATCCGGCCGCCTTCATGGCAGCTTTCTACGGTTGCCTGCTGGCCGAGGTGGTCCCCGTGCCCATCGAGGTGCCGCTCACGAGGAAGGTAAGGAACGCGCCCTCATGACGCTGTCTCCCAGCTGGGTGAGGGTCTGAGTGAGGTGCTTTCATGGCGGCTGTCTCCCAGCTGGGTGAGGGTCTGAGTGAGGTGCTTTCATGGCGGCTGTCTCCCAGCTGGGTGAGGGTCTGAGTGAGGTGCTTTCATGGCGTGGTCTCCCAGCTGGGTGAGGGTCTCCTGGCTGTTTCTGGGACCTTGGGTTTCCTTCAGTTGCCTCGATAAGGGGCATGGTCACTGGTGGGCCCTGCAGCCTGGGATGGGTGTCCCAGAGGTGGAGCACAGCTTGCTTTGGGGTCCAACATGGAGCAGCAGCCTCTTGGTCAGTAAAGCAAGGGTATTTGAGAATCTTGTTCCTTGGTGTCATGTGCACTAGAATTGGGGTAAATGATAGTTTTTTGAAATTTATTATTTTTTGAAGGGTGGTGGATGCTGCTTTTGTTCAGGTGTTTTGACATCCAGTCCAAGGTTGACCATGATTTGTCAGGTCTTATTCTATAAGGAAAATAAACCACTAAACTTGCTATTGTAATTATTGTTTAGTCTGATGTAAAGAAATTAATGTGCATTGTCAACCAAAAAGTATTTGAAACAGGTTTCAATTTAGAATTTTATTTTGCCAAGGTTAAGGACATGGCCCAGACCCAGCCTCAGGAGGTCCTGGGACCGTGTGCCCAGGGTGGTCTGGCTGCAGCTTTTGGGTTCACACATTTTCGGGAGACATGAGACATTAAGCAATACACATAAGACGTATGTTCATTTGGTCTAGGAAGGCCCGACAGCTTGAGGCAGCAGTCGGGGGCCGTCCAGGTCACAGGTGGATGCTAAGATTTTCTGATTGGCGGTTGGTTGAAAGAGTTTATCTAAAGCCCTGGAATCAATAGAAGCCAGTGTCTTAGGTCCGGGTTGTAGAGACCAAGGTTTTTATCATGTGGAGGAAGAGCCTCCAGGCAGCAGCCTTCAGAGAGAATAGATGTAAATGGTTCTTATCAGACTTAAAAATGTGCCAGAGTCTTAGTTAATCATCCCTGATCAGCAAAAGCCCTGGAAAGGGAAGGAGATTCTCTACAGAATGTAGATTTTCCCCACCAGAAGGAGCTTTATAGGCTATTCCCAACTATGTCAAGTATATTTTGAGGTAAAATACTTTGATTTCTTTCAGGGCCTGCTGTTTGTCATGTTGGTATCTTATTGCTGTGGAATGTCAGCTTTGTGGGTCTGGAGTTCTCTCTTAATGCCATTGCTGGTCATCTGTGCCTGAATTTAACCAGAGGATGAGGGTGTAAGGAGGCGCTTCTGACCCTCCTTCCCATCACAGCTGAACTGGTTTTTCAGGTTAACTTTGGAACGTCCTTGGCTGAGGGAAGGGGTCTCTTCAGTTGGCTGAGGGGCTTAGAATTTTAGTTTTGGCTTATGCTGCATAAAGCTGCAATGTGTCTGTGCACACTGCCCTTAAACCATCAGCTCTCTCGAGCACTTTTTTTTTTTTTTTTTTGGAGATGGAGTTGCTCTGTCTCGCAGGCTGGAATGCAGTGGTGTGATTTCAGCTCACTGCAACCTCTGCCTCCCGGCTTCAAGCGATTCTCCTACCTCAGCCTCCTGAGTAGCTGGGATTACAGGCGTGTGCCGCCACACCCAGCTAATTTTCCTATTTGTAGTAGAGACGAGGTTTTGTTGTGTTGGTCAGGCTGCTCTCAAACTCCTGACCTCAGGTGATCTGCCTGCCTCGCCCCCCACAGGGCGGGAATTACAGGCGTGAGCCACTGCACCTGGCCCCTTGAGCACGTCTTTACTGCGTGCACCGTGTGGGTGATTCTTCTAGCACTAAAAGGCAACAATCGCAGGGAGCCCAGGCTAAGAGTTCCCCAAGAAACTTCCAGCTGTCTTTGTGGCTATTCCAACATTAAAGTTTGTTGACTCAATATTTAAGAGAACCGTCTGCCACCTCTTGGAACACACATGGGTATCTCTTCACAGTCTGTGCCAGTTATATGGTTGCATTTCAAGCTGCCCCTTGGAATGGGAACGGGGTTCCTTTTGGAAACAGGAAAGATGATTGCTATTTCCATTTCCTATGTATAAAGCCAGGAGGTTCATGCTTGGCCTCCCGAGTATGCGCGTGTCTGGCAGAGGCAGGGGAGTCTGTGGTAGCTGCCATGGGAGAATGCCAGTTCCCCCGCCCCCAGATTTGCAGCCAGCACTCCACATGTGAATCAGACAGGTCAGACTTCCCGTGAGGTGCTTTCTCGTTGCCCTGGTTCCCGTGGTCTTCACAACACATGAGAAAAGCGGAAGGACTGGAGGACTCCAGTCATGCTTACATGACAGCCTCAGTACTGTAGTTAATCCAGTCCTGGGATCTAGTGAGGAGCTGACGAGGCTCCCCTTCAGCTGATGTTCATGTCAGTGGTTAGGGGCTCTCTGGACATGCTCTGAGGTCTCTAAGCAACACTGAAACAATGATTTGCAGGAACCTGTAGGCATCAGCATATGGTGATGGTTCAATAACCAGACACAAAACATTTATCACTGTTATTCGTAACAATTATTTCTTCTTTTCTTCACTTGAACAATTTGTATTTGTCCATGTTAAGTGTATAGCCTGGTGTCCTCCAATCCAGGCTGGTTTGCAGAGGAAAATGATGTGTGTGTGTGTGTGTGGGGGGGTTTCCTGAGCAGGTTCCAGTGCTGCCCTCAGGTTGGCAGAAATGCCATCCTGTTATCTGAAATCCTAGGCATAGCTTCAAATACCAGGGTGGCGTTCATTTCAGCCATGAAACGTTTCACCGTAACACATGTTTAAGATGCTTTGAAATAATGAAGTTAAGTACCTTTGAATGGTGGTAAAGACATAAACCATCCGTTTTTAACAGATCAGAAATCTTTCCAAGGCCACGTGGCTGGGAAGGTGTGGCAGTGATGATGGAGAAAGAGGAGCTTTCCTCCCCCACAGGAGGACCGACAGTCCCCCTCGGCTTGGAGCCCCTTGCACCCGAGTAGAGGCTGCAGGTTCACTGTAGATAGGGCAGGTCCGCATGGGGACGAGGGGCATCTCGGGGGGACTCTCTGTGGTCAGAGGGCAGGGAGCACAGCAGGAGAACAGCGTGGGGACATCTCGGGAGGCCAGGACTTTTCACGCTCGGAGGTCCCTGGGAACTTAGGTATCAGTGACTGTAACCTGTGCAGGTGATGAGGTCGCAGGGACAGGAAAGAGCCCCTGCCTGTCCCTCACTCACCTCCAGGACATAGGGGAGGGGCCCTCTGTGGCTGCGGTTTTGTCACCAAGCACCGTGAGCACGAAACCCCTCTCAGAAGAAAGGGCTGGCGTTCCCGCCTTGCCCACTCTGTGCCAATGTAACCCTGAGGTGACTTTGCCTGCAGATGCCTCAGGCTATGCAGAAAGCTGTGGAGAATGCAAAGACCTTCACGAGGCATTTAGAAATCTTGACTGTGCAAACCAGTGGTCATGGGATAGAATTCTAGGGAAACCACAAGTGATTTCACAGGTGAAGGACAGAGAGCCTCCCCTGAGGCCGAGCCTTTGAGTTCTAAAGACACCATGAGTTGATTTTAAACATTATTTTAACTGACGAGTTATATACATTTATGGGGTCGAGTGTGGTGTTTTCATATATGCATACAACATGGAATGTTTATCAAACTGATTAACATATCTGTCACCTTGCTTACCTCTCATTTTTTATGGAGACATTTGGAATTTACTCTTGGTTATTTTGAAATGTAGATTATATTTTTATTAACTATAGTTACCCTGCTCTGCAATAGATCTCAGAACATCTTCCTCCAATCTGAGGCTTCGTCTCTTCTGACTAACAGCTCCCCATCTCCTCCCTCCCCCATCTCCTCCCTCCCCCATCTCCTCCCTCCCCCATCTCCTCCCTCTCTGGCCCTCGTGGTCACCATTCTGTTCACTACTAAATGCCACATGTAAATGAGCTCATGTGGCGTTGGCCTTTCTGTGCCTG
>NW_012115255.1:772709-777493 GCF_000951035.1 Colobus angolensis palliatus | reverse complement strand
GTCCCTCCCCCATCTCCTCCCTCTCTGGCCCTCGTGGTCACCATTCTGTTCACTACTAAATGCCACATGTAAATGAGCTCATGTGGCGTTGGCCTTTCTGTGCCTGGCTTATTTCCGGCAGCATAATGTCCTTCCAGTTCAGCAGGTGGCAGGCTTCCCTCCTCACCGAAGGCAGAATAGCGCCCACCGTGTGGCGCAGTGTCCTTCCGGTTCAGCAGCTGGCCGGCTTCCCTCCTTGCTGAAGGCTGAATAGCGCCCACTGTGTGGTGTAATGTCCTTCCGGTTCAGCGCACGGCCGGCTTGCCTCCTCTCTGAAGGCTGAATAGCACCCAATGTGCCAGGTCGGCCTGCTCTGCATCCATTCATGGGTCTTTGGGCACTGAGGTCCATTTGTCTTCTTGGCCCTTGTGGATAACACTCCAGTGAAGGTAGGCATGCAGATAATCTCCTGGATTCCTGATCAATTTCAGTTCCTTTGGCCAAATACCCAGTAGCAAGATTGCTGGATCATATGGTAGCTCTGTTTTTAGGTTTTTGAGAAATCTC
Source organism: Colobus angolensis palliatus (assembly GCF_000951035.1). NCBI lineage: Eukaryota > Metazoa > Chordata > Mammalia > Primates > Cercopithecidae > Colobus > Colobus angolensis. The sequence continues at coordinate 776,947 of NW_012115255.1, read as the reverse complement.
CATACCATTTTCCATAATGGCTGTGCTAATTTGCATTACCACCAGTAGCATGCAAGGGTTTTCTTTTCTCTGCATCCTCATCAACAGGTATTTTTCCTCTTTTTGATAAATGCCATTGTAACCAGTGCAAGCAATGTGAGGTGATGTCTCCTTGTAGATTTGTTTTGTTTTGTTTTGTTTTTTTTGAGACAGTCTTGCTCTGTCACCCAGGTGGAGTGCAGTGGTGTGATCTCTGCTCACTACAACCTCCACCTCCCCGGTTCAAGCTATTCTCCTGCCTTAGCCTCCTGAGTAGCTGGGATTACAGGTGCGCACCATGACACCTGGCTAATTTTTGTATTTTTACTAGAGATGGGGTTTAGCCACGCTGGCCAGGCTGGTCTTGAACTCCTGACCTCAAGTGATCTGCCCGCCGTGGTCAACCAAAGTGCTGGGATTACAGGCGTTGAGCCATCTTGCCTGGCTTCCTTGTGGTTTTAATTTGCATTTCCCTGATGATTAGTGATGTCGAGCACCTTTTCATGGACTTGTTGGCCATTTGGGTGCCATCCTTTGAGAAGAGTGCCTTTAGAATGTAGCAGTTTGTTGGTCTTAGAGAACTTTTCTTATTTTTAACTGAAAGAATCTGTTGGCTATGGTGCAAGTCAAAGTGGGGTCAGATGAGCATATTCGTGTAGTGATAAGTATGTGAACCCTAATATTTCTTCCATCTGCCAGTCCTACAGCCACTAGAAGTGTCTTCGAATAAAGGCCCTAATGAGAACCTAGTTTTCTGAACACATCTTGGGAGGATTCTTTTTTTTTCCTCCTGAGACAGAGTCTTGCCCTGTCACCCAGGCTGGAGTGCACTGGCGCAATCTCTGCTCATTGCAAGCTCCGCCCCAGGAGGATTCTTTTTAATCACGCTTTCCTGAGATGTAGCACCTGTTTTCCGGAGTTGGCCTCAGATCCAGCCAGATGAGGCCGACACCACCTTTCCAAGGACAGAGGACTAAGGCCTGTGAGTCAAGAAAGCCACTAGTCCAGGTGCAGCCAGGTCTCATCCTTGGGTCACCTGCGGAGGCCATGAGGCCCACCGAGGACCCGCAGCCCTTTACTTCTGGTGCTGTGTGCAGGGTCCACCTGTCTGATCCCTTTCTTTGTTGAGTGTGTATGCGTGCGTGTGTGGGCACATGTGTGTGAGTGTGAGTGTGTGTGTGTGCGCATGTGTATGTGGGCCCGTCTGTGTGTTGAAGGCTGCACGGGTTTCCTCCCACACAGGTGTGTAGGGTGAGATATGGTAAGTGCTGTTCTGAGTGCACTGGCCGGGGCTGGGCAGAGCTGTGCTGAGGGCTGGCGTCTGACGGGGCGGCGGGGGCGCTTTATACGTGCTGAGGAGCAGCAGGCCCAGCCTCACCTCGGCTGAACCGCAGCCACATCCTTCCAGGCCTGCCGCTCCTGTGGTTTTCCGTCTCTTCCTTATTTTTTAGGGAGTCTTGTTATGTGTATGACTTTATCATTTGGGGGATTAAATCATGGGCAGACATTACCAGGGCAGGGTTTAGGGAAAGGTTGGCTTCTGGCCTGAGGTCAGCGTTCCACCCACAGCCATGAGCGACTGGCCTCAGCAGTTCCTCCGTCTTGTGACCGTCACGCATGTGCTCCTGCCTCTGCCCGGCACTTTCTGGCTCAGCGGAGCTACCTTCCTGCTGTGGAAACTAATATCGCCGCACCTCTGCCCCTTACCTCTGCAGAGTTGGGACATTTGCTGATGTAATGTTCACATTCACATTAAAGTAACTGATTAGGGCTGTACTTGAGCAAGCACCGCGTGTGGGAAAAGCACCACAAGACGTCCCCGAAGTGGGTTCCGTCTGTCCGCCGAGCTCCCGATGACCAGACCTTGGGGAGCCACACTGCGTGTGCCCGTTGGCCTGTTTGGCTGTTGCTCCGTGAAAATTCCACAGGGAGGCGTTTTCACCGTAGATTTAACTCTACACTAAGAAAAGTACTAAACACTTAAGAGATGACAGCTTTGAAATTTCAATGCTGCCTGATTTACCCAGGTGCAAACATCACTCTTCAGCTCATGTTCTCCCGTTTTCAGGGAAACAGGTGGGAAGATCCTCAGCCAGGCCTCTGATCACCAACAGCAACCGGGCCGCGTAGGGTCCATGCGGGGAGGGGGGTGTCCACGCTGAGCCATCTGGGGAGTGAAGACGGTGACTTGCTCACTACAATGTGGCATTTTTAGTTCCTGGAACCCTGACTGTTTTGGAGCTTTCGGTTTATTTTATGAATTAAATAATGGAAAACCCGCACAGCTGGCAGACGTAGAGAGAGTGACGTGCCTTGGCTGCCTTTGGGCAGATGGACAGGAGTGAGAACTGGCGTGGGTCTGCTCAGGTCTGACCTTCCGAACCGGAGCTGGCTGCCTGAAGCCACCTGTACCTGGTGTCTCCAGCGAGGCTGCACAGCAGTGGCCTGTTTCAGCAAGCTTCAGTTATGTCGCTGAGACCGAGCTGTTCAGGGTGAGGAGAAGGTGACCCAGGTCTTCCTTCCTCTGGCTGAGGTTCCCTGCCTGGCACCCATGCCAGGTGTGCCTTCTGTGCCTTTGGTCTTTGAATGTTTTAAAGACCATCACTTGGTGTTAGTGTGTTAGTGGAAGTGTTTTTTCAGACCCTGTCTGTTCTCTACAGTAATTGTGTCTTATGATTATAGTCTTATGGAATCGGAGGGAACTATAACAGCAGCCTCTTAACGTGACCCGCTGAGCACCAGCCCTGCACTGAGCACTTTCCATACACTCTTCTAAGTTATCCTCAACAAACCTGGGAGACGCTGTTCTTTCTGTCCCTGTTTTACCCGGGAGGACACTGAGGCCGTGCCAGCTCACCTGTTCGGGGTCCCACAGATGCCAAGCAGCAGGGCTGGGGTTGGATCCCCGTTCTGCAGACTCCAGGGTCTGTGCGAACCCTGGGGGGAGGGCCGAAGGCTGGGCGGAGCAGGGCGGGTCGTGGATTCTCAACCCCTCTCTCTCTGTTGCCCTGTCAGGACGCAGGGAGCCAGCAAATAGGTTTCTTGCTTGGAAGCTGTGGCGTTACCGTAGCCTTGACTAGTGACGCCTGCCATAAAGGACTTCCGAAAAGCCCAACAGGAGAGATCCCACAGTTTAAAGGTATGCCACCGAGGCTCCGAGAGCTCGCATGCCCACATCCTTTGTCAGAAGACGGGTGCGGGAATCCGTCACCCCGCCTGGGTTTCAGTCCTCTGTGGAATGAAACGTCAGTTGCGGACCCACGGCTTTTCACGCGTTCCCGTCCCCGGTGACACAGCCGGGTTGCCGGCCCGTGGGGTGACATGAAGGTGATGCATGGTGGAGGCTTGGGTGCTCCTCTGTTGATGTCTTAGATCTCATGAAATCTGGAAACGCCAGAGATTGAATCTAGTTGATGTGTTTGAAAGGGTACCACACGAATGGAGAGAAATTCTGCAGGCCTGCTTTCTGAGCAACATTTAAAAGGAACTTGTCGTTTATTTCCAAGGTTGGCCAAAGCTGCTGTGGTTTGTCACAGAGTCGAAACATCTCTCCAAACCGCCCCGAGACTGGTTCCCACACATTAAAGATGCCAATAACGACACTGCCTATATCGAGGTGAGTCAGCCTCAGCCTCCTCCCCTGGCCCTGCGTGTGGCCTTGGGAATTAATGTGTCTTTCCGACGGTTAGACGAGCACCAAAATTCAGGAACTCGGAGGAGACCTCAAGGAACCAGAAGAGCTGCCGTGACCTCCCAGCCCCACCTCCCTCATGCTTTCTGTCTCGTTTCAGTACAAGACGTGTAAGGACGGCAGCGTGCTGGGTGTGACGGTGACGAGGACCGCGCTGCTGACACACTGCCAGGCCCTGACGCAGGCGTGCGGCTACACGGAAGGTGGGGTGCCAGACCCTGACTCCTGGGGACCCTGGTTCTAACCGGGACACCTGACACGAAGGCCACGTCCTTCCCACGAGGAGCTGTAGAAATAGTGCGACGTTTGCGCCCAGCTCCGCTGACGTTCACTTTTTGCTGAGTTAGGATATCAGCTCAGCCTGCCATAGCAAAATACCGCAGACGGGGCGGCTTCAACACAGACATTTATGTCTGCGCAGCCGGAGGTCTGAGGTCAGCGCGCCCTTGGGCAGTTCCCAGTGGGGGTCTCTTCCCGGCTTCTCGTAGGAGATGTGAGATGTGCGGTTAGGGCCGGGCGCGGTGGCTCA
>NW_012115255.1:770412-771954 GCF_000951035.1 Colobus angolensis palliatus | reverse complement strand
AGGATGGTCTCGATCTCCTGACCTCGTGATCCGCCCGTCTCGGCCTCCCAAAGTGCTGGGATTACAGGCTTGAGCCACCGCGCCCGGCCATGAGCGTATCTTTAGCTGTAAAGAAAACGGCCGTGTGTCCGCCTGCCCTCCCAGTTGAGTCAGTCTCTGCAGGTCTCTGCTGCTGCGGTGAAGAATTGGTGCTTGTTGTTTTCCTTCCCGCGGGTGGGCTGGTGTGGGAGGCAGAGAGGGGAAGTGAGTGGAGGGAACCGTGGCAAATGCGCTGAAATGGCTCAGAGAGGGGAGGGCGCAGGCAGATCCCGGGGACCCCCCGAGACTCCCCGCGTGGGTGCCCTGAGTCCTACTGAGATCCCCTGAAACTACGTGACATGTTCTGAGACACTGTGATGTGCCACGAGGGTTGAGACCCCTTCAGAACCCCCCAGAGAACCCCCATGACCTCTAGAGCCCTTGGGATGTCCCGAGGCCCCTTGAGGCCCCCTCCAGAGACCCCCCTGAGGCCCCCTGAGATCCCTTGACCAGGTCCCTGACGGGACAGCTGCAGTGTGCACTCCTGCCTGGCATCTCTTTCTGGACCCTGACGAAGCCGCGGTGGCGTCTGCCCCTCCGCTGTGGAATGAAACACTTTTCTTTTTCTACTATTTTTATTCTCTCCCCATCCTCATCATCTCCCTTTTAAAAACAACGCACGTGTCCCGGGGGTGTTCTGATGTTGAGCCGTGGACTTTCCACACTTGGGGGTGTGCTGCCCCCTGCCCTGATAACACCTCCAGGGTCCAGGGCAGTCACTCTTGGGGAGGGAATAGATACATCCCCTCCTTGCTTCACTGCTTTCAAAAGGAACTTGGGTTGTCTCCTTTTGCCGTGTGTTGTGAAAGCCGCTCTGTCACCCTCCACACTTCAGCCTTTGGACGGGGAGACTGAGTCATGTGCAGGCAGCTACTGACCTTGGGGGGGCCAGGTGACTTCCAGAGAAAGCTGGGCCTGTTCACGGCCAGCGTGCTCTGTGATAGTAATCCTCATCAAGCACGAGCTTTTAGCAGCTTTTTAGAGCCTTCCCCCACAGTCATCAAATAGATTTCCCTCCCTGTCTTCCAAGTTCCGGAGCCTCCTTGTTTTATTGCAACTCCAACCTTGGAGACTTCCAGTAGAGCTGCGTAGGTCCCCGTGTTGCCAAGAATCCACCTCCTCCTCTGCGCACACAGGGTTCTCCAGCTGCAAAGCTTCCTTTCCTGGGAGACTCATGAGGAAGTGAAAAGAAATCTTTTAAAGAACAAGGCAGGGAGGGGAAATACATAAAAAGAGAAGGAACGCTGTGGTTTAAGGCGCAGCCTGGAGAGCTAACGCTGCTCCCTCGTGTGTCAGGATACCTGTCTAGAAACTCCAGGGTGGCCAGCACTCAAACGGGTCTACAGAAGTTCCACCAAGATGCAGCAAAATGGGATTTTTCCAAGATCTGTTACTTCCTGCGATGCAGTGTTGGGTTTTCTTTGCATTTTGGTCTGTTGCTGTCCTGCCCTAAGAATCTCCTGG
>NW_012115255.1:756983-769900 GCF_000951035.1 Colobus angolensis palliatus | reverse complement strand
CTGTCCACACAGGGGTCCCCCAGCCGCGTCTGTCCACACAGGGGTCCCCTCCTGCCCAGCCTGTCCACACAGGAGTCCCCCTCCGCCCAGCCTGTCCATACAGGGGTCCCCCTCCTGCCCAGCCTGTCCACACAGGAGCGTGCTGGGTGTCGGAATACAAATGCCTAGGTGTGCACACATTTCACTTGGGCAAGTTGCTTCCTCCCACACAGTGAAGAGAAAATCGTTCCTGTTAGACGACCGGTGTTGTCCACTAACGTGGTCCACGACTGCACCACAAAGCCAGTTGCTTCAGCAGCCACTGGTTTGAGGGTCTTGGACATGTGGACTGAGGTTACAGTTGCTGAAACAGCCTTCCAGGGCTCCTGCGGAGATCGCGATCTTTCTTCCCGCACTTTGGCGCTCAGTATCTTAGCGTAACATCAGAGGTTGGTTGGTGTGTGGATCACTGTCCCGTACATCCGGTTAGCTGCACGTTCCTGTTGTATCTTGAGTCAGCGGGGCCTGCTGTTGTGTTACCCTGCGGGGAAAAGTAGTTGACAGATTTGGCCTTGAGGATGACAGTCAGTGTGCGTTGCAGGGAAATGATTGTCTCACAGTCACGAGTGCCCTGGATGACCGTGCCGGGCTTGGGCACTTCTCATGGGGAAGGAACTGTGTTGTTTGTTTAAGGCAGGCTTGGCACCTAAAAGCTACGTGGAACGTGACTGCTTAGCCGCTCCCCCCGTCTGTTTCCAATGTGGTAATTTTCACTCATTTTTCTTTTGAATAATTTGTTATGCTGAAGCTTCTTACCTTTTGGTGGTAGAAAATTCTAGTAGTTGTCACATGAGTGATGGGCATATGAATACAGGGTTTGCCGTTTCTCAGCGAACCAGAATTCATGTGAAAAGGAGCCGGCAAGCATTTCCTAGACCAAATATCTGTGGCTCCAGAGCAGCCCACCTGGCTGCCTTCTGTGATACATGCGGGTCGTCTCTCAAGTCTGATGCCGTTAGGGGATGGATGGAGCAGTGTGGTCCCAGCACCGTTGTGTGCTGCTGCAGTGGGGAGCCCGGCTTTGGGGCTGGAGGACCTGGGCTTGTGTCTCAGCCTTTCCTTTCTTAGCTTTGTGACTCAGGCATATCACACGTGCATCTAAGTCCCTTCTCAAATCTGAACCTCAGTTTTCCTGTCTGTGAATGGGAACGACAATCCTATTTGACGTGGCTGGTGTGAGAATTATGTGGCCTAAAGTTTAAGCACCCACTCCACCTAGACGTTTGACACATGTGATTCAATGATCAGGTCCTAAAGAACAAATAGCTACGTCACTGTTGCTGTTAGTCACTCTCGTCATTAGAACCCCTGAATTTCTGACTGTGGCGTTGTCCGCACAACCCTGCTCTCGAGGCCTCGTCGTGGGGCCGCCTCTCTGAGGGGCTCCCGCTAGTGGTACCAGCCTGCCTGCTCTGTGCTCTGGGGTACGGCCGGCAGCCCTGGCGGGTGTGAGTCTCTCCACTGTCGCATCTAAGGCGAGGTCTCTGAGCAGACAGCAGCAGCTTTTAAGATGCCCTCACAAACCCCAGCACAGAGTGGGGAGGGAGTCGGTGGAGCTGTGAGGAAGGAAGGCACACGTTGTCTTTCCGCTTTCATCTGGAGCTTCCTGCATTGAGCCAGTGGCTCTGCAGAGGGGTCTGTGCCCACTTGTCTGCCCCCAACCCATAGCCTACAAGACTGCAAGAATCCTAGCCCGCTGCACAGCCCACCAGGTGGTGCCTGGTCTGACTGCTGTGGCGTGAGGCAGGTGAGAGTCCCAGCCTCAGCATGCAGCAGCGTACAGGTACTAGCTAGTGGTCCTAGTTTATTTTTGTCAGGAGTTACAATCTGCTGCAGCAAGGCCTGGCCAGAGCCAGAATGTGAGCGTCCCTCGGCCCCGCGTTTCAGAGCAGCGTGCGGTTCTCAAGACGGGTTCTGTGAAGTAAAAGCGTAACACACTAGGAGGAATTAGGCTTCGAGGATACAAAAGCCTGTTGAAAATGGCGATCCTTCACCAAAGGTGTCATCTTAAAAAGGATTTGGACTTAAATGATTTAATTCTGTCAGCAGTAGTTTAGGGAAAGCAGTGGAGTTCAAGGGAGACTTTGGGAGTCACTTTCCCATGGACATGCTTTAAAGGATTACACCCAGACCCGACTGGGCCACACTCATGCAGACCAGCCGTCCCCGCCCTCCCCACCCTAGGGAGCCTCCAGGGTCCTGTGCGACTGCTCCTCCTCCGGGCCCGTGCAGCCTGGTGTCTGTAGTGCTCCCTGAGAGCTGCTGCTGCTCCTCCTCCTTCCCTGGGGGCCCGTGCAGCCTGGTGTCTGTGCTGCTTCCTGAGAGTCCCTGCTCCTCCTCTGGGCCCATGCAGCCTGGTGTCTGTGGTGCTTCCTGCAAGCGGCTCCTCCTCCTCTTCCTCCTTTTCCTCCTTTTCCTCTGGGGCCCCATGTGGCCTGGTGTCCACGGCACTCATGAGAGCTGCTCCTCTGCCATGCCCCTCTGTAGTTGCCGTCCCTGCCAGCCCCACCCTAAGGAGCCTCCAGGGGCCGTGCGGCCTGGTGTCTGCAGCACTCTGAGGGCTCCCGCTGCCCCTGTGCGGCCTGGCGTCCCTCCCGCTGGCCGAGAGCTGCTCCTCCGCGTGCCCCTGCGTGCTCACCCTGTGTGTTCCTGTGTTGATTGCAGAGCGTCATGAACATGATGCATGTGATCAGCATCCCGTACTCGCTGATGAAGGTGAACCCTCTCTCCTGGATCCAGAAGGTCTGCCAGTACAAAGGTGGGTCTGGCGGGGCGCGGTGATCACGCCATAATCCCAGCACTTTAGGAGGCCAAAGGGGGTGGATCACCTGGTCAGGAGTTCCAGACCACCCTGGCCAATATGGAGAAAGCCCGTTTCTACTAATAATACAAAAATTAGCTGGGCCTGGGGGCGCACGCCTATAATTCCAGCTACTCGGAAGATTGAAGCAGGAGAATCACTTGAACCCAGGAAAAGGAGGAGGTGGCTGTGAGCCGAGATTGATATTAAAAAGCAAAACAAAACAAGGCTCGTGGGGGCCAGGCGACAGTGATTCTTCACCCTTCCCCACCACTCACGACGATCTCTCTCTTTCAATAGGGGGCGATCTGACGGTGGCACACACTAACCTGTTTCTATTTTTCTTTTAGCAAAAGTGGCGTGTGTGAAATCGAGGGATATGCATTGGGCATTAGTAGCACACAGAGATCAGAGAGACATCAACCTCTCCTCTCTGCGAATGCTGATCGTGGCGGACGGCGCGAACCCCTGTAAGTGAGGAGCCGTGTGAACTAGGCAGGCTGTGGAGTCTTTCCCCCCCCCCCCCCCCCCGGTTTCATTCTTTATGCTTTGATTTTTCTTTTTCTAATCCTTATCTTAGTAAAGAAGTTGTCTTAAAATCACCAACCCGTATCTCTCACTCTGGCCGAGAGGTCCGATGGCTTAATAAGAACACAGGCATTTGTAGACTCCACAGCCCTGGGGTTCAGAGGATATCTTGATTCTGTAGAGAAAGTGCCTTTGGTGACCCTGTTTCCCCGGCTGTAAAACGGTGCTCAAGTCATAAACTTTCATGAGGAGGAAATGAAATAAACCCTAAGCAGGTAATAAGGAAATATCAGGAAATATTTGACTGCTCGTACTTTACGGTCTGTAGTAGTTTTCTTGATCAGTAAATTAATTGGTCATTTTACATGTAATTTCATTATCATATCCTCTAACAAAAATACCCAGATAAAGTAAATTAGTGGCTCCACAGAATACTAGAAATACACCTTGAGAAATATTTCAGCCAACTGAAACGAGAACCTAGCTAGCCTGCTTTTGTGAGAAAAGTATATAAAGCTTAGAAGCAAAGTGAAATTAATGAAAGGTTTCTGACCGCATTTATGAAATATGCAACATTTATGTTTGTAAGTTAAAGCAGCATAAACTCCTTTAATGCCTGATATACAAAAGCAGACTCATAAATAGGTTTTATAAACAGTTTTCAAATATAAAATTTCAAAAATCCTGAGCTAATTTAATAAACAATTGTTTTAACCCATAACTCTACAAAACAATGTAACTCTACAAAACAATACATCTTGCATAAAGGAAAGTATGTCCATATTTGGATATAGTTTAGCAGATATGTTCTTGATAATTATGCCTCCACCTCATCATTTAATAGAGAGGAAAGTTTTCTTCATTTGGTTTAGATTTACCCCTGTCTTGGAACTTCCATACTGAAAACAGTGGAACAAGTCTCAGAAAAGTTACTAAAGTAAGTTCATCTGTCAGAAAAGGGGTCATAAATGTGGAGGTTGAGTTCTTTAAATTCTTGAGTTCTGTTTGAGAATGTCCACTTTCAGTGTAACGTAAATAATAAATTGTATTAAATATTTTTCCATACTGCCTAGATCCACTTGTGCCTCAGTCCCACCTTCAGAACTGTCTCTGTGGTGGGATTCTGTGATCAACCACAGCTTCAGAACTGTCTCTGTGGTGGGATTCTGGAATCAATCACAGCTTCAGCTGTCTGATCATTGTCCCTCTTTCACTCTAGGGTCTATTTCTTCTTGCGATGCATTTCTCAATGTCTTCCAAAGTAAAGGCCTTCGACAGGAGGTCATCTGTCCTTGCGCCAGCTCGCCAGAGGCCCTCACTGTGGCCATCCGGAGGTACTGGGCCCTGTCGATTTACGTAACTAACCTAGAGACAGTCCTGATTCAGCAGCGAAGGGAGATCGGGAAACCCTAACGGTGAACGCTGAGGGTGAGGGGGAAAGCGGGACCTAACCTTTCAAGATGAGTTTATTTCTGTTTGTATGTTGATTCATTCATTAAAAGACATGCATCACTCTCTGCAGTTTCACTGTAATTCCTTAATAAGTGGAACTGTCTAGAGGCTCATGGAATCATCATATCTTGTCCTTGCAGTTGGTAGAAATTACTCCGATTTCCTCTTGCGTGTGTCAGTCTCTGGTTTCCTCTGGGGTGGGATAGGAATTTACTCTGATTTCCACGTGCGTGTACCAGCCTCTGGTTTCATCTGGGGTGGGATAGAGTCCGTTTTCATCAGCCTGCTTTTCTTGCAGTGCTACTGACTTCCATGTGCTGTGGGATTTACTGGTATATTTATTTTTTTCATTGTCTGTCTCTGGTGTATAGTTGATGCCTGATGCATATTTTTTGAGTGAATGAAAGTAAAATTTAAAGTGGGTAAATTCAGAAAGTTGCCTCCCGTACACTTTGCTCTGACAATCCCATGTCATTCACCAGAAGTGAAGGGCAAACCTCACGTGTGTTTATGCATGTGATATGCACACGCTTGGCATTTTACATAAGTGGAGCCATGGGTGCGTTTGGGTTTTTGTTTTCATTTTACTTGGTTGACGTAGGTGCCACTGACGGCCTAAATATGCTGTTGTAGCATCTGCCGAGAACAGGCTCCTGCAGAGAAGCTGCGTTCCTGTGTCGGCTGTCACCAGCCCACCCAAGGCTGGTCCAGAGGAAGGGGTGGCGAGAGAGAAGGAGGTGTGGTGCGGGGGTCTGGGGCAGCGTGTCCACAGCAATACTCCCAGTGGTGGGGAAGAAGAGGGTCCTTCCATTCTTGTGAGGTGAGCTCTGGAGTGTAGATGAGTGCAGGAGGCCTGCTGGCAACAGGCTTCCCGTAGCAGTGTGTGGTTTTTAAATGATTATAGGCAGAACTGTGGAAGGGCAGGCACTGACTGGGACACAAACAGAGGTGACAAGAGCAGGATATGTCTCCCTCCCACTGTGTCTCGCCCGCTGGTGCAGGTGAGCACGGACGTCGGGTCGGCTGCGGCCCGCACCCCGCGCAGTGTCTGGAGGAGTGGTCTCTGGACACGGCCCACCGTGGGTTACAGCAGCCCCTCTCCAGAGCTGCCTCCCTGGAGCTGGCTTCAGTGCTCTGCTCGGGTGTGCCACTTTTCTCGGCTGTGCCACTTTTCTGATTGGCATGATTGGGCTCAACAAATTGAAGGACCGAGAAGGATTACAAGATACAATTTTAGCATTCCAAGTTGAATTAGGAACGACAGTGTCCTGAAAACAAACAGCAGCCCCCCAAGTGTTCCCGTGCCGGTTCTCCCTGCCCCCCGTCGTTCTCAGTCTCATCAAGACTGTCTTTTTATGTAGTTATCATGCATATGATGCATAAACTGTTAAATGCCGATGCTTGACGAAAGAATAGTCTGTGTAACTGGCCATTGTGCTTAGACTCCCTAATTGCCTGAGATGAATTAGGCAGCAGCTCCATCTCGGTGGTGAAAATCTTGAGGAGAGAAACCAGTGCTGGTCCTTAGAACCTGTATCTTTCGTTACCCTGATGTTTAAGTCACTCTTGAATAAATTTGATGAAAGCAGCACTCGTACTTGCATTTCCACCAACACACCCCTCTCTGCATTGTTGTCTGAATGTGTGAACAGACAATGTGTGCCGTAGAAGGGTTGGGACAGATGCGTGTTTTTGGAAAACGAGCCGGTGACTGTGAACTCAGTGTATTCTGTCTTAAGATTTGAGGTGAACTTTCCACGTAGGAGAGGTCAGAGGCCAGGTTATTAACTGAAAAATGGCTTGCAGGTTTTGGCATGAGAACAAAATGCCTTCTTAAATGTCGTCATGTCCAGCATGGGAGGCAGCACAGTGCTCTCATTTCGTTTACTCCTTATGTTTTTTAAAGAACAAAAACAAGTGCTACGTTCCCGTTTTGTTGCAGAGAAGGGTCTGTAGAGGATGGATGATGCCTATTTGAAGGGGTTCTAGGATGGGCGTTTCCTCGGTGTTGTGATCTAAGCATTTGTGTCCTGTGTGTGAAGCATCTTCCAGGGACAGCCCCTGCTCCTGGTAGCGAAGCAGAGACTGAACTTCCAATGCTGAGTTGCAGCTGGTTGCTTGTTTGGCTTTCGGTCTATTTAATTAAAAAAAGAATAACGATTATCTGCAGTAGAATGCAGATAAAATTGCAGACGCATTTGCTTACTATTTGTAGAATTTTGGCCCTCTCTGGAATATGTGTCACCTAGTGATTCTCTTCTGCCAAAAAAAAAAAAAAACCATAAAAGAGTAGATAAATCAGAAGCTGAGGCACTCACAAGAAAGCCACCCAGGGCTGCAGGTGCCAGCAGGGCCGGGCGTGGACATCGGGGCTATGAGTCGATCTTCCAGGCTGTCAAGGGCCAGGGCCTTCAAGAGCCCCAGGTCTGACAGAGGTGCCCATAGCCTACTAGCTGTGGAGTATCTTTTTTTTTTTTTTTTTTTTTTTTGAGACGGAGTCTCGCTCTGTCACCCAGGCTGGAGTGCAGTGGCCGGATCTCAGCTCACTGCAAGCCCCGCCTCCCGGGTTCACGCCATTCTCCTGCCTCAGCCTCCCAAGTAGCTGGGACTACAGGCGCCCGCCACCTCGCCCGGCTCGTTTTTTGTGTTTTTTAGTAGAGACGGGGTTTCACCGTGTTAGCCAGGATGGTCTCGATCTCCTGACCTCGTGATCCGCCCGTCTCGGCCTCCCAAAGTGCTGGGATTACAGGCTTGAGCCACCGCGCCTGGCCTCTTTGGAGTATCTTAATGTCACTCTTGGAAGCAACGTAGAATGTCTGTCATGCAAAACAGAGCACATTGGAAGGTTCTGGGGCTCACAGGATCGATGGAACCTCCAGGGTCCTGCTTGATAAATAGGCAGGATGCACAGGCGCTTCCGGGAGCAGTAGCAGCCCTGGCGATGGGGAAGAGGTTGGGGTGGGGTAGGGGAGGCACAGCGTACAGAAGCCGGTAGCGGCTCTAAGGGGTTGGGGAGGGTATGGCGCACGGGAGCCAGCAGCAGCCCTGGCGATGGGGGGGTATGTGGGAGCAGCCTGGCGCCTGGGCTCCAGGTACTGTGCCCTCCCTCAGGTTGCCCAGCGCTGGAGGCAGGTTGCTGCCGGAACTTACACCGTCGGTTCTCCCCTCAGAGAAAGGCCAGTTGCCAAAAAAGAATGACCAGCACTCATTGTAGGGTGGCTGAGATTCTTTGAAAACGAGTCGGAGACCTTGAAGGGACAAGGGCTGGAGACGTGCCTGTCCTCAGGCATGTTTGTGTTCACGTGTCTATGCATGTATGTGTTCATGTGTGTCCAGGCATGTCTGTTCACGTGTCTTTATGCATGTCTTTCACGTGTGTCTAGGCATGTCTGTTCATGTGTCTTTATGCATTCTGTCCATGCGTGTCTATGCATGTTCATGCATGCTTGCCTTTCTTCATGGCTGTCTTCACCTGTGTATGCCTGTCTTCATGTTTGTATTGATGTGTCTGCCTTCGTGTGTCTGTTTTCACCCTCGTGTTCACGCGTGTCAGCCAAGGGGTGGCAGGAAGTCACGTGCTCTAGTGAGGTCTGCTCAGTCTTCCTATGTGAGCTGTATTTTCACCCAGGCATTTAAAGTATTTTCTTCTCTTTGAAACTGTCACTGTCCTGTTATATTTTGTGTTTTCTTTTCTACTGATACTAGTTTTAGAGTAGGAAATATTGGGGAAATAGGAGTTTGTGGTGCCTAGACTCATCAGAGATTTTTTAAAGGACAAATTGCAAGGCGAAAACCAGGAAACTGTTTCCTGGCTACAAGTATCCCCTAAACCTCCTGCTGTCTGAGTCTGTTACCATCTCTCCCTACACCTCCTGCCATTTGAGTCTGTTACCATCTCTAGAATGTAGATGTGACAGAATTGATTTCCTTAAAGCTACATTGTGGAAATGTTTATTGAACTGAAAAACATAATTTTTAGCTTTGTAACTACAAAGTATTATTCGGCTCTCCTGATAATTTAGTAACGAAAAGGCAAAAATTCATGTAAAACAATGAAACAGTAATTCCAGAAAAGATAGAATCTTGTCTTTTGCCACCTTGTCATAACAGCCATCTTCCATTTTTTGAAAGTGTCCGAGCTAGAAGTTAGCCGGGAGAAAATCAAAGAAGAGGTGTGCACAGGGAGAAGGGTGCTGTCTGGTGCCCACTGGGTGCGGATGGTGCCTGGATGAGTGACAGGAGAAAAGAGCATAGCTCTGAGACAAAGTGGTTCCAAAGGGGGTACTTCTGACTGCTCAGGAAAGTCAGACCCAAGCTCCATAATCCAGCATGTAAGGGAAAGCAAGATAAACTGTGTAATTGTATCTAAAAAGAGGGATACAATTTTGAAATTCTCTATAGAATAGTTTTGAGATGAAAATCACCTGAACCAGAGCCTGACAATTAGGCAGCATTGAAAAGCAAACCAGGTTTTCCTGTTTAATTTCACCCGACCACCTGCATTTACAGTTTGTTCTGTTTTGTGGTGAATTACACGAGAAGTTTGTTGTGGCAAAGGTTCGCGGTTCAGTGAGAAGATGTGGCAGAGGAGGGGCCTCCCCACAGGGTCCCCCCAGTTTCAGCCTGTAACCTCCCATGGAAACAGAAAGGTGGCCAAGGCTTATGAGAAAGAGTTTGCAAAAAAGTTTACATAGTGTGATCCCATTTTTGGTAACAAAAAATTAAGTATCTGTAAATAGTATATTCAGTGCCAAAAAAAAGCTGCACTACACAGGGCGGGCGAGGCAGTGGAGATGGGCAGTCACTGTCTGTGCTGCGCTACACAGGGCGGGCGAGGCGGTGGTGATAGGCTGCTCACTGTCTGTGCTGCGCAGCTTTTAAAATGGGCCGTTTTTCGTGGGCATACATTGCTCCTATTAGAGAAAAGGAAGAATGTTACATTAAATCAACTCATAACTTAATACACTGGCTGCTTTTACGTCGTATCTTTTCCTGTTAAAAATCACAACCTCCGTTATCTGTTGTGGTTTTGAAAGTCTGTCACACTAAACATTGTACATGCACATTTTTCACTGAATTTCTCCTTATGGTGGAGAAGTGTTTCCCGAAAATATTATTTCTGCTGAAATGAGTTCACAAGCTTACCTGCTCCCTGTCCTTTAAAGGGCATTTTTACCGGGTACTATGAGTGTATAAGGGCATTCTGCTGCTGTTAAAGAGTGGCCCAGGGAGGAAAGAAAGCAGAGGACATGCTCTGTGTTCTGTGTGCCCAGGCACCTTCAACAAGGCTGATTTACATTCGTCTAAAAGAAAAACCTTTGGTGGTGAATGGTGATTCAAGACCAGAGCAGCTGCCCTGTTTTTTAAAAAAAAAGACACTTCCTCAGGGCTCTGGCTGCCAGTTCGGAAGGGAACACCCCTCCACTCTCAAACAGGCTTCCCGGTAACTTCTCATTTTGTCTGGAACCCGAATGCGTCTTCCCAAAGAAGCAACGTCGTGCAGGTGCTTTGACGCCAGCGTGGGGAACGTCAGGCATGGGATGAGCGCCACCTCCTTCCTTCTCTGCCTGCTCTGTCGGGGGCCGAGGTTGGCCTGGGCCCTCCTCTGTGAGGTTGGCCTGGGTCCTTCTCTGCCTGCTCTGTCGGGGGCCGAGGTCAGCCTGGGTCCTCCTCTGTGCCGCTCTGTCAGGGCCCGAGGTCGGCTTGGGTCCTTCTCATGCTCATCTCGTGCCAACTTTGTGACGTGGGTGGGGCTTCACCTTCAGTCCCTTCAGATTCCTCGTCTGTAGATGAGAATCACAGCAGTAGCCCCCTCAGAGGCCCGTGTGAGCACTGCGTGGGTTCATACACACAAAGCACTTAAAAACACGCCTGGTTCGCAGTAAGACTTCAGCAGGTGTTGCTGCCGTTACCACAGTTACATGACTACAGGCGTGTTTTGTGTGTGATCTGTTGCAAAGACAGGCTGTGTAAAGATTGCTGGGGGGAGGAGGGGTCTGCAGCTTAACTCTTTGTTCTCCAAATGTGCTGCTGTTGCTAAGCGGAGAATTACTAGATTGGAGAGCACCCGTGTAAGATGAAAAAGACCCTTGTTAACTCACTTGCCTCAGGGATTCAGCAAATAACAGGCGGCACTGAAGCGGTGCAGGTGCAGTGCGGCTCCTCTGGTAAGCCCTAGAGCTGGAGGCTGGTAAGGCTTGTTTACTACTTGATCTGTTTGTTTTGTGTTAATGGTCCTGAGCCTGGCCGGGCTCTGCTTGTGGTCAGGAGTAGCAAACTGGACGTGTTCATGAAATTGATAGGAGCCGCTCCTTCAAGGTGTTATGCAGGCAAGGCTTATGGAATGTTTTCCAGAGGCTGGAAACGCTATGACAAGTCAGCAGTGCAGTGGTTTGATGGAAGCCATAGCGCACGTTCCTTGTGAGGCCACATTGCGAGGTCTGGCCTGCTTCTCTCCTTGTTGTTGGTCTGTTTGCATTGTTATAAAGGAATGTGTGAGACTGGGTAATCTACAAGGAGAAGAGGTTTATTCTGGCCCGAAGTTCTGCAGCTGTGAGAGAAGCATGGCTCCGGCATCTGCTCAGCTGTTGGGGACGTCTCGGGAAGCTTACCATCACAGCAGAAGGCAAGGTGGGAGCCCGTGTGTCACCTGGTGAGAGACTGAGCGAGCGAGAGGGGAGAGGAGATGCCCAGCTCTATTCTAAACAACTAGATCCCACGTGAACTCAGAGAGAACTCTCGCGTTACCGCGAGAACGGGCCCGCCTCCGGCGCTGGATGTCACATTTCAGTGTGAGATCCGGAGGCAACAGAACATCCAGACTCTGTTGTCCTTTCGTTTTCTTCTCGTTTTCCTTTTGCACGTCATCGTGGTATTGTATATGTAGCTCTGTATTTTGCTCCTTCCGTGTCTCCAAGAGTGGATGCTGCCTCCTTACATTCCCAGAGATCACCGAGATGGTCCCTCCTGGAATTCATGTTCTTCATGAGACGCACAAAGCTGCTTGGTCTTGAACATCATTTCACCTTGGAACTGAGTGTGGAAGTTGATGAATGGGCGGATACCTTTATCAGCCATTATTTAGGGCACTGATACTGATTATTCGGGCGGATGTTTTTAAATCCCCCTGAATTCTGCCTTTGGGGACTGCTTCTTCCCTTCCTCGCCTTGTCTACGTACTTGGGATTTTTACTTCCTAACAAGGTGTTGATGGAGGTAAATATCATGTAACTTGCTTAATAATATAGGGAACACAAATTGGAACAAGTGGTGTTTTACTCAACAAATTGGGAAGCATTTTGAGTGTTGGCAAGAGTGTGCAGAGATGGGGACTGCCGAGGCAGCTTGACGCTGTGGTCAGATGCACAGATTCTGAAGCCAGCCTGAGACTGGCGCTGGCTCGGCTCTGCAGCAGCGGCCTTAGGCAGCACTCAGCCCTCCTTGCCCTGCCCCGTCTGCTCAACGGTAGGGTCATGATGCTGCTCCCATCTCCACAGGGTTACTGTGCAGAGTAGGTCATTAAATATATAACCACGACCCCATACAGCCAGTGTGAGGTGCTTTTCTAGAAGATGAGAAAATAATACTCCTGTTCTGTTAGTGGAGTGCAAAATATGTTCTTTTGGGAAGGTATTTAGGTGGTCTTAAAATTTTAAGTATATGTGCTTTTTGATCCTCCATTTTCTTTTTAGATACATATGTTACAGGTATATTTCCAGCTGCATAAAAATTGAATGAAAGAAAATATATGATCATATATTCATGTTACTGAACACCATGTAACAAACCAGCTGAATTCAGTGGTGCACACACCTACACAGATGCACACCCACATGCAGAGGCATGGAAAGATCTGCAGGTATTTTAGTGAAGAGACGGAGTTTTAGAATGTCGGGGTGATTGGATCTAACACCAGGTCATGGGGGTGATGGAGTCCGGCAGAGTCAAAGGAATGAGAAAAGACAGTTTGAGAGAGAAAGTGGGACCCGGGCGCCATTGTGAGTATGGAGGCTGTGAAGGGCCTGAGCTCTGGATGTCCAGACTATTTATTGGTGATCAAAGAAACAGGTGTCGAGATGTGGCAGTGGAAAGGGCAAGC
>NW_012115255.1:754916-755255 GCF_000951035.1 Colobus angolensis palliatus | reverse complement strand
CGCTTCTGTGCCCTCCTGTGTGTGTGCCGGGAGCACCATGTTTCTGTGCCTGGTGTGTGTCTGTCGGGAGCACCGCGCTTCTGTGCCTGGCTATGTGTCTGTCGGGAGCACCGCGCTTCTGTGCCTGGCTATGTGTGTGTTGGGAGCACTGCGCTTCTGTGCCCTCCTGTGTGTGTGTTGGGAGCACTGCGCTTCTGTGCCCTCCTGTGTGTGTGCCGGGTGCACCATGTTTCTGTGCCTGGTGTGTGTGTCGGGAGCACCGCACTTCTCTGCCTGGCTGTGTGTGTGCCGGGAGCACCGCACTTCTGTGCCCGGCTGTGTGTGTGTTGAGAGCACCGC
>NW_012115255.1:741057-754383 GCF_000951035.1 Colobus angolensis palliatus | reverse complement strand
CTGTGTGTGTGCCGGGAGCACCGCACTTCTGTGCCCGGCTGTGTGTGTGTTGAGAGCACCGCGCTTCTCTGCCTGGCTGTGTGCCAGCGTCTTGCACATCTGCAAGGAAGGAAACCCGGGACCCTACATTTTCTCTGACTAGCAAGAGAATCTATCAAATATGAATAAATGTGCAGTGGCAGGTTAAATTAATACAAGGTTAATGTCGCTAATATGAACATATTCAGTCTTCTGTAACTATCATTGTATAAGCATAATTGAAAAGTTCCTATAACAAACACAATTTGTAATCTTAAGGTATTTAATTATTAAATGTGCAAGTCTTATTTCTCGTTAACTGTGTTTAAACATAGAAAAGAGGATCTTGGCCAGGCACAGTAGCTCACACCTGTAATCCCAACACGTTGGGAAGCTGAGGTGGGCGGATCACTCGAGGTCAGAAGTTCGAGGCCAGCCTGGCCCACATGGTGAAACCCTGTCTCTACTAATGACAGCAAAAAAATTAACTGGCTGTGGTGGCAGGTACCTGTAGTCCCAGCTATTCCAGGAGGCTGAGGCAGGAGAATGGCCTGAACCCGGGAGGCAGAGGTTGCAGTGAGCCAAGATCGCGCCATTGCACTTCAGCCTGGGCGACAGAGTGAAACTGTGTCTCAGAAAAGAGAAAGGGAGGGAAGGGGGATTTTGTAATTGAGACAACAAAACACGTGATTGGGCCCTAAGATAACTTTTCCTCCCAGCCTCTGGCCTGGCAGGTCAGTGTTCTGAATCTCGGCTAGCCCAACATTTTGCTTTCATGTGGCTTTTTAAAACAAAACTAAGTGTACCTTAAATTTTTATCACTAAGATACTGTATTCGGGCTCTTGTAACGAAGTACCACACAGTGGGTGGTTTAAACAACAGACACTTGTCTCAGTTCTGGAGGCTGGAGTCGGAGACCCCGAGGTGTCACAGGGCTGGGCCTCTGGAGGTGCTGAGGGAACCCGCCCCAGGCCTCACCCCAGCCTCAGGTGCTCAGCGATCCTGGACAGGTACCTGTCACTCCAGTCCCTGCCTCCATCATCATGTGAGCTTCTCCCTGTGCCCAGGCCTCTCTCTCCTCTTACAAGGACAGAGTAATTGGATTTAGGGTCCATTCTAACCCAGTATGACCTCATCTTAACCTGGTCATAAGATGGCCCTGGCTTAAGGCGGTTCAACTTGCAATGTTCACCTTTCCAATGGGTTTATCAGGTTGTAACCCCATTGTAAGTTCGGGGGCATCTGTCTCTGCACAGGCCCTGCTTCCAAATAAGGTCACAGATACGAGGGGCGATCTTTTGCAGGGACATGATTCAACCCACAGCAGATACTGAAGCTCACAGTTCCTGACTCCCATGTCGATCTTTGTAGAGGACTCTTAGGGTGAGGGAAGGGTGGCAGGACCACTGACAACACTCTTTTCATTTCGAAGTGTTGGTGTGTTTGGGGTCTCTGGGAAGTAAAGGCCAGGAGAATAACGTAAAGCCCAGTGATTTGAACTCTCCCTATCTAGGTGGTTCCGTGTGGGTTTTCTTATTTGGGCAGACTTTTCTATCTGGTTAGCGCTATCCTTTCTGATTCTTACATCTAGAATAATTCTGTTCCCAGAGTCTGTCGTGCTTTTTTCAGTACACCAGTTACTTCATTCACATGAGATCTCCTCCTGCAAATTTTAACTTTTATGTTGCCTCATTTATGTCTTCAGTTTCATTATAAACCATAATATTTTAAAGTTAAACAGCAAGCTCTTAGGCCCAGCTTTTAAGTCTGAAGTGCATTAAAGATTTATGTGTGGAAAATTAGAGAAACATGTGATGTCTACCTAAACTGTGGTGACTCACTTAGATAACCATTGAGGAATTGTTAGTTTTCAGGAATATAATCCATGATCTTAGAGAGATTTTATTTTATTTTATTTTTTTTGAGACGGAGTCTCGCTCTGTCGCCCAGGCTGGAGTGCAGTGGCACCATCTCGGCTCACTGCAAGCTCCGCCTCCCGGGTTCACGCCATTCACCTGCCTCAGCCTCCCGAGTAGCTGGGACTACAGGTGCCCGCCACCTCGCCCGGCTAGTTTTTTGTATTTTTAGTAGAGACGGGGTTTCACCGTGTTAGCCAGGATGGTCTCGATCTCCCGACCTCGTGATCCGCCCGTCTCGGCCTCCCAAAGTGCTGGGATTACAGGCATGAGCCACCGCGCCCAGCCTTAGAGAGATTTTAACTTACTTGTTCACAAATTCAGTCAGCAGATATTTATTGCTAGACATTTGCCAGGGTTAGGATGCAGCAGTGAGCAAAACAAACTCGGGAGAGTTGGGTCTGAGGGAGGAGGTCGCACAGGTAGTCAGAGGTGTGTGCTATGGGGTGGGCACGCTGGGTGGGGAGTGTTTTCTGAGGGGATGAGAAGTCCCAAATTTGAGCCAAACTCTGGAGACACGGAGGGAGAGGGCCGTGCAGACGTCTGCCGGAGGAATGCCCTGGGGAGCAGCGAGAACCAGCACAGAAGCCCCAAGGCAGGAGCAAGCTGGGGTGTCTGGCAGAGGAGGTGGGGCGGACCCCAGGGTGGTGCATGTGTGTGCAGCGGTCTTCTGAAACCTGCCTTGCGTGGACCCCCTTCTGACCCACAGTGCGTTCTACAGCTTGCCTGCCACCCAAATAATTTTCCTTAGAACTTGGCAGCCAGAATGGCACAGCGTAAATCTTATTTTAGGTTCTTATATATAAAATTGGGCACACGCCCAGACAGCCTGCCTCTGAATTGAGGCTGGACAGTCAGGATTTCCATCATTTCTGTTCAGTGGTTCTGCCTGCATTCTTGGAGTGGATGCACCCCCTTCCAGACATTTGCGAAACTGAAGAGCGGACTGTGCAGTGAGCAGGAGCTGGGAGGAGAGAGCGAGCCGGTCTGTGCAGGGCCTGCATAGGGAGGGCAGGAGAGGAGCTGCCTTCGTAGTTTTCGGGTATTCTTGAGATTCCCTGGGAACGCAGAGGCGGAAGCAGTAGACTCGCCCCCAGCCATTCATAAACAGAAGGAGCACCCCCGAATGCGGCCACGTGGGTGGCCGGCACTGTTCCCAGGGGTGCCCAGCCTGCCGCGTGTGTGCTGACTGCACAGCTGTGGGTGTGATGGCTTATCTGCCCCGCATATTCAAGTTAAAAACTGTCGTTCCAGGCCCACGGATGACAGTAACCAGCCCCCGGGCCGGGGTGTCCTCTCCATGCATGGGCTGACCTACGGAGTCATTCGTGTGGACTCGGAAGAGAAGCTCTCCGTGCTCACCGTGCAGGATGTCGGCCTCGTGATGCCTGGAGGTGAGTGTGCGTTGCGAGCCACACAGATTAACCAGTTATTAAATGCTTTCCTAACACACATCACCAAAGCCCCCGTGCCCACGTTCCTCGGGCGGAGAGCCTCACTCGCAGTCTTAAGTCCTTGTGAGGCTTCAGACGTTTGAGGCGGTGTTCCCTCTCCTGGGAGACGATCGAGAAGATGGGGAAGGGCAGCTTTGCACACCGGGACCTCAGGCTCCCGTTCCCTGGAAGGCTTCGGGGCCAGTGCAGGGTCCACACTGGTGCTTGGGCAGCTTCCCTCCTCTGCCCCAGAGGACGTGCCCGTCCATCACCCTAAGGCACCAGGCAGAGTGGGAACAGCCACGCTTGGCTGCCCCCAAGGCAGACGTGTGAAAACCAAGGAATGTGAGTCTGTGTGACCATGAAGCCTGTTTTCAGCAATAGAGCCCTTTTCCAAGTCTCAGAAGCCTTTTCCACAGATGCGTGAGGAGGCGCCCAGCTGCAGGCCCACCGTGCCTCCCACCAGCCCCACCAGGGGTGCCCAGGCACCTCCTAGGAGCCGCTTTACCATTCTCAGGGTGCACACACCTGGCACTTAACTCCTGGGGTCACTGGCAGCATCAGCCCCTGGCTCTCTGGCCCCTGAAAGGGAACCTGGCCCTTTTCTCAGCTGGGGACCCCAGAGCCTGTGTCTCCTGCTGAGGCCCTCCAGGCATGGGGCGTGGGCTCAAGCCAGCAGGGTAGCCATGCCCATGCGAGCAGTGCTGCCGCTTTCAGCAGCAGGTGCAGGACACCAGGTCAGGTGTGCCTCAGCAGGGACCCCCGCCCCGTGGAGTCTCACAGAGGCAGACTCCTCATGCCCCTTCATGGTGAGCTGCGCTGGGGCCAGGCACCCCAGAAGCTCTTGCCTTTCTGTTCGCCCTGTTTGGCATAAAAGAAATGAAGGCAGCCCTTGGCTTCCCTACTCCTCACTACCCCAATTCCCTGTGGACGCCCTCCAGCATCCCGGCGGCTCTGCCTCTGCTTCCAGCCCTCCAGCCCCTGTGTCCAGCCCACTCCCTGCCCTCCAGCTGTGGCCAGGCCCCTGGCTCCATTTCTTTCTTTAATACCTAGTTTTCAAATAAATGGACCTTCATGGTGAAATCTTCAAAAGGTTCCGAAGGACACAATGGAAACGCTCCTTTGTGACCGTGAGAGCAACAGCAAGCTTCCCGGGCTCCCTGTCAGAGGCACCTGGGGCTGTGGGACAGTCGCGCGCGCCCCCACCCCGTGTGTGTGCTCTGCCCTGGGTTTGGGGGTTTTCTCACATCATGATAGAGCGCTGCCTGCACACGCACATTTCATAGCTTGGGGTCCTTTGTCAGCGCGTAAGGAGCTCCGTGCCGTTCTCGAGGCGGCACAGTGCTGCGTTGTGGGAGCACCAAGGGTATTTGAGCCTCCCCTGTTTGGGGATTTTCCCTCTTTTGCTGCTGCAGTGAGTGGCCCCCTCGTGTCTGATGGAAACAGTTCTCGAAGTGGGAGTTCTGTTTCCAAGAGAACCACCGATGTGGCCTTTATGATGATTGTCTTTTCGAAGCTTCTGAGGCTGTACACCCCGCCGAGTGGTAAACAGCAGCGCTTCTTTCTCCACTCCCTTATCCGCCCTATTACCTGACTTTCATTTTTACCAGTATGATGGGTGAAGAATCTTTCAGTGTAATTTTAATGTGAATTTTTCTTCCTGTGAGTTTAACTTACGTTTCCACTGTTCCGCTTCTTAGACGCCTGTACTCCAGCCCAGCGGGTGCCGGCTGTTTCAGGCGCTTTCTGAACAGTTCAGCTGTCACTAATGCACACTCCACCCCCTGAAGCATGAGGCTCTTGGCTCCCTAATCAGATTTGTGGCTTGCAGTTGGGGGGTATGTAGGACGTTGTTGTTCAAAGCATCAAAGTGTTGGTGGCACAGGCCAGTGAGAACTGATCAGCACGGAGCCGTGTGCGGAGCGCTCCGGTGGTGTTCTCAGAAGGACTCACCTTGCACGGAGCATGGAATCGAAGGTTCAGATTAAGACATTAGAGGCTTGATTTGCGAGTTCAGGTCGCACCGCGTTGCTGATGTACGTGTGGCAGGTGGCCCTGAGGTTGGTTCTGAGGGTCCTCCCCAAATAAAATGTATTTAGGGGCAGATGATATTATGCCCCTAAATACAACTTGCACATTAACATTAAAGCAGTTGCAATATTTATTGATGTTTCAGCTATGAAATTGGGCATATTGCTGCAACAGGAAAAATCACGGCTCTTTAGGGAAAAGGAACGTCTGGCTGACGACCGTCCGTGCAGTTTTGCTCCAGACCCCATTCCTGTTCACTGGTGTCCTCGTTGATACTCGCGTCTTCCCTGTTTCCTTTATTCTCCCCACCCCCCCCTCACGCGGCGCGTGCTTTCCTGTTTGCTTTTAGCCATCATGTGCTCGGTGAAGCCAGACGGGGTTCCCCAGCTGTGCAGAACGGATGAGGTCGGGGAGCTGTGTGTGTGTGCCGCTGCGACCGGCACGTCCTACTACGGCCTCTCCGGCATGACCAAGAACACCTTTGAGGTAGGTGGAGGAGCGCCCTGCCACGAGCACTGCCTGCGGCTCCGTCTCCAAACAGCCTTGGCAGGTGCGTGGTGACGGACGTGGAATGTAACGTCCATTTTCAACAAGACGTGTTTATAGTCATGAAAATGATGGCACTTTACCACTTTCCATCACTTTTGATAAATGTGTTTTATCAGCATTGTTCTGCCCTGATAACCAGGGTTTAAAACAATAAGCACGATTTCCTAAGAAAGGATCCTTTTTGTTACTTTTCTCACTTTTACTGTGAAAAGTGGATCATGAGGGAACGTGCACTTGTGTGCGAGAAGGGCTTTGCCTGGGGAAGCCGACTGGAGCCCCTTTACGGCCCCTCAGCCTGGGCTAGCCGTGGCCAGGTATGAACTGATGAGAACTTGAGCACACCTGTATGTAACGATCTCAGTGGCACAACAAGTATGTTTGTGGTATACACAGATGCGTGTGTAATGTGCATGCAAGGGGCGTGTGCACAGATGTGCTGTGTAGTGAGCAGAGACATGAAGGGGTCAGACACACGTTCAATGCTACAACTCAGAACCCATCTTTTTACCAAGTAGGTCCTGGCCTTACAAGTAGCACAATATTTAAGCTATACGTAAGAAAATATAAATTGTTTGGGGATACGTTTCCTAAATGTTTAGAACTTTTGGTTGTTGTTGAGACAGGGTCTTGCTCTGTCACTCAGGCTGGAGGGCAGTGGCACGATCACAGCCCACTGCAGCTTTAAACTCCTTGGCTTAAGCCATCTTCCTGCCTCAGCCGCCGAGTAGCTGGGACTGCAGGCATGTGCCACCACACCTAAATAATTAAAAAGAAATTCTTTTGTACATATGGGGTCTCGTGCTGTTGTCCAGGCTGATCTCAAACTCCTGGTCTCAAGCAATCCTCCCATCTTAGCCTCCCAAAGTGCCAGGATTCAGGCATGAGCCACTGTTCCTGGTCTAAATGTTGAGAACTTTAGATGTCTCCGAACAGATGTTACAATACCTGTCCATGATACCTTTCTTGAATGTGAATTGAACTTTCTAAAATATCCCTCGAAACTGAGCTAGATACAAATCTAAATAAAAACCCCATCTCCATTTCTATGTGATTTATCTGCAAGGGTGGAGGAAAAGAGGTTTACAGTTTGAACTGATTTGATTTGCTTCCTTAATATTTTTCTTTTCAGCATACTTCCAAGAAGGGCAAATAACATTTTACGAATGAATAGAGATTACTTTAAAACTAACATACGTTGTTCAAAGTGTACCTTGACTCTTCACTCATCTTTTACATTGTGGTTTTGTAAACGAAGTAATCAGTTCTTGCTGAGTGGCCTCCTGTGAGTCTTCTGGGTGTTACCTGTTCAGGGTTCAGAGGCAGGAGGAGCTCCGGCAGGTGAGTGGAGGTGCAGGAACGGATGGGGTCCTCTGAGGTGGGCGGGAAGTGCTTTTCTGCCTGTTGGCCACCAGCGGTAACTGGGACCTCGGCCCTCAGGCAGGGTTGCTGGGGTGAAAGGCAGAGCTTAAGCAGAGCAGGTGCCGTGCTCGCAGGAGGAGCGGTGAGGACTGAAACCAGCTGACCACGTGAACGGTGGCCTGATGGACGCTGTTTCCCCCAGGTGTTTCCCATGACGAGCTCCGGGGCTCCGATCAGTGAATACCCGTTCATAAGGACAGGCCTGCTGGGGTTCGTGGGTCCTGGGGGTCTCGTCTTCGTGGTGGGCAAGATGGATGGCCTCATGGTGGTCAGCGGGCGCAGGCACAACGCCGACGACATCGTGGCCACCGCGCTGGCCGTCGAACCCATGAAGTTTGTCTACAGGGGAAGGTCAGTGGCGTTCTGCAAATTAAGCATAGAGTTTCCAGTCGGCCACACTTTTTATGTGGTTTTGAAGGGTTGAAAGTTGCACAGATTCCTTAAATGTATTGTGTCTCAGTTTCCTCTTGTGTATAATTGAAGCAACTGGACTCTGACCTCCGAGATTTAAGCTAGTTCTGAATGTCCGAGATTTTCTAGAAATTCCCTGAACCCCGTAAATATATTTCCATTGAACTTCCCCTCTAAGTATAAAGGAATATGCCGTAGAAAACCTCCAGTAAATAACGGCACAAATTAAAGATCCAGATATTCATCCTAGAGTGGGTTGGAGAGACCCAAGGGGGACGGTTGAGTCACAGACGGGTGCGCGCAGACGCTCGCCACTTCCTCGCTCTGCCGCAGTTTTCTCCCCTGCCCAGCCTGGCGCACACTGGAGGCCCCGTGATGAAATGAGTTGCCACCGTTCCTGAGTTTTTGCCAGTCTGGAGGAAGTCATCAAGTGTTTTAGAGCCTTTTTTCAGTTTGGAAGCTGACAGGAGCAGGAAGTAGATACCTGGATATGATGTTGCCTCCTTTGAATTATTTTTAAAGCTACAACCTCTTTGTAAAAAAGAGTTTACTAGAGGTGACTGCTGTACTGACGGTATAAGGCACATCCACTTAGCAGAAAATCACTAGTTCTGAAACGGGAAATTTCTCCTGATTTGGAGACCGTTAACTTCACAGGTGCGAACGCAGCTGTGAAGGGTGTGGCTCCAATTTCAGCAGGTCTGATCACATTTGCCCCTCTGTGCCGAAAGACGTAACCTGGTCACCAGAGCCCACGGGTGCTGTGTGTGACCTCCTGGGGATCAGGGTGACCTTTTGCCTCGGCAGCATCCCTGGGCGCCTCCCGCAGCTCTTCCTGTTGTGATGAGTGTGGGGAAATTTGGGAGCACGGCTGCCGTTTTGAAGTCGTAGTTGGAGCTGTGTCACTCGCTCGTGATGGTGATGGAGCCCCGATCGTGGAGGGAGGGCTGCATGAGCGTCCCGGTGCAGGCTCACCGTGCTCCTGTGTCCCCGCAGGATAGCCGTGTTCTCGGTGACTGTGCTGCACGACGAGAGGATTGTGATCGTGGCAGAGCAGAGGCCCGACTCCACGGAGGAGGACAGCTTCCAGTGGATGAGCCGCGTGCTGCAGGTCGCCCTCCCTCGCCTGGGCCCGGGTCCCTCTGTCTTGTTGCTGGCCTCCTTCCTTCATTCAGATCACGGCGTGACCGGCTGTGGCTTTGCCCATGGGGTGGCCCTTTTTCCCTTCCCTTCATTTGATCGGGAATTACATCAAGTGTCCAGAAACTCGGGGGTGTAGGGACCAGGAATTGGCACAGCTGGTTCCTACCGGTCTCCTTGGGGAGGTCAAAGGAAGCTTTTTGTTTGATCTTGAGAACATGTCTTTTCTCCAAAGTTCCTTTTTTACTGTGTTTGGTCTTCCACAAGCCCTGGGTAACATTATTCAGCTCTGGTGAGTTGAGTAGGAAAACCCTTTCTCTTACTTTGGCGTTTTTGCGCTGGGAACAGTGCTTATACCGCACAGACTTCTGTGTATTGTGGATCATATTTTGCATAATATAAATATGTACTGAGTGTTTAGCTTACTATTATAATATGACTTCCTCTTTCCTAACTTTCTAGGCGATTGACAGTATACATCAAGTTGGAGTTTATTGCCTGGCCTTGGTGCCAGCAAACACCCTCCCCAAAACCCCGCTTGGTGGGATCCATTTGTCAGAAACAAAACAGCTTTTTCTGGAGGGCTCTCTGCACCCCTGCAACGTCCTAATGTGCCCCCACACCTGCGTCACAAACTTGCCTAAGCCTCGACAGAAGCAGCCAGGTATGTGTACCACCTGGGCAGCTTGTAAGGTGCGGGAGTTCCCTCAGGGCTGCATGGCACAGAGAGGTGCGGGAGTTCACACAGGGCCGCATGGCACGGAGAGGTGCGGGAGTTCCCTCAGGGCTGCATGGCACAGAGAGGTGCGGGAGTTCACACAGGGCCGCATGGCACGGAGAGGTGCGGGAGTTCACACAGGGCTGCATGGCACAGAGAGGTGCGGGAGTTCACACAGGGCCGCATGGCACGGAGAGGTGCGGGAGTTCACACAGGGCCCCATGGCATGGAGAGGTGCGGGAGTTCACACGGGGCTGCTTGCAGGAAGCTGATGCTTGTGGGAAAGAAGTGGTTACCCCAAGAACAGAACGCGGGGCGGGGGCCACTTGGATTCTGGTCTTCCCTCTGTAAATGCCTTGCTTTTATTCTCTGTAGGCTCAGGGGTGTTCGTGTGGTCGTCAGCACATAAGTGGCTGGCTCCGTTCTCTTGTAGCAAAAGCTCATTCTCCTGAAGGGCGCGGCCGTGGTGCTCTCCCTTTCTAAGCACGTCGGGTTCACGTGTATTGTTGCTTTCATTTCTGACCTACTTCTTATTTTTTTCTTACCTTGTACATTTCCTTAAATATTCTTCCTCCATTTCTTCTTCCCCCCCTCCCCCGCCCCACACCATTGTTCTCGCGGTCTCGGGTTTTTATGATTGACAGTTTTTTTCCCAAGCCGTTGTTCTCGTGGTCCCTGGTTTTCATGATTGGCACGGGGAATGTGGAGTTGCAGGGGGCAGTATCCATTTCACTACATCCTGTGGGTGCATGGTCTTCTGTTGGGAGCCACTCAACCATGGGCATCGTCCCTCGGAGTGCCCTGAAAGGGTGGGAAAGCCGCCTCGGGAAGTAAACAGCCTCGTGAAGGACACAGGCGGTTGCTCTCCCCAGGCTCTCTGCAGTATGAAGATTTACAGCAGGTGTCGGCGCTCCCCAGGGTATCCTCATTGTAAACTCTGAAGTGACCTGATCCTCTCTCCCCACTGGTTGGTTCATTGTCAGACACTCGACCCAGAGACCCGTGGTCCCAACTGGGAAGCAGTTCAGCAGTTGGAGAAAGGGTTCAGGCAGGTGTTTATGGAAGGGAGGATCCTTTGCAAATACAAAGTGGTAATGACTCCATAGCTACAGGGCTTGGCTCACCTGAGCCAAATGTCGAGACGCGACTGGGAAAACCCAGGGAGAGAGAGCAGCCGGCAACCTCACGCCGAGGTCAGGAAAACCCAGTTGGGAGACAGAGCCGGCAGCCGCGCAGTGCGGTCAGGAGGCCTGCAGAAGGCCGTCTTCGTTAGGGGTTTAGCTGGGGAATGGTGGCGCAGGAGATTGGAAATCTTTTTACTCTAATACAGTACTTCATCAAATGAAGCTTCACGTGATTAATAACTTTAAAGAAAAAAATAATATATATATTTAGTGTCTCATCTGTGTTTGCGAACCTGAGAGGTTACCTGATTTTGTGTCTTTAAAAAGCTTTTTAACAAATAGTAACTGGCAGAGCTGAGGCCCCACGAGTTACCCACAGACTCATCTGTCTCTGCGGAGGGCCTGAAACGCAGCTTGGGCCTCAGCTTTGAACCACAGAGGCGGAGTTGGACTGGATGATTTCTGAGGCCCCTTTGGATAAACGTTTAAAATGACCCTCACAAGTGAGTAGCCGTTATCGGAAGCCAAAGCAAATATTCCTTGAGCCGTTTTATGGGTGACGGTGTTCTGAGATGCTGGAAACAGAGACAGCCTGTTGACAACCAAATGGCCTTTCTTACTGGATGAATTCATATTTACTCAGTGAATGGCACTGTGTACCCTCAGGTTATCTTATTTGAGCACAAAAGTATTAAAAGACCTTTAACTTACCAGCTGAGCTGGTACAACTATTAGAGAGTTACAAAACAAGGTCCAATTCCTCAGCTTTAAAGGTTCCTGGGAATATTGCCGCAGAATAGCAGGAGGAATCTGCTGAGGAATGGCCAGAGCCTGGCACCCAGGAAGGGCTTGTCTCCCGCTTGGGATTCCGTGTGTCTTGCTGCTGTCTTTGAGATAAAACTCCCGCCCTGTCCCTGAGCGAAGTCGCCAAGCATTGCATGGCAAGATATTTGATAATACCAGCAAGGCGGCTGCTGACTTGCAGATGGGTGAGTCCATTAATGGGAGCAGAGAGAAGAGACTTGAGTGTCAAATACACACGTTTTGGGATTCCTCTCAACTCTGTAGCTTAAATGGCGAGGCTGTGATATAGCCTGGGAGCATTTGGGACACACGCACCTCTCTTCAGCAGGGGAGACCGTCAGCGGCTGCCAAGAACGGACTTGGAGAGTGAGGTGCAGCTAGAAGTCCTCTGCCTCCCAGGAGCTGTCGGGAAAACTGCGTCCCTGAGTCTGCGTGGGGAGGCATCAAGGCCCCAGACTTCCGTTCAGAGGACGCACGTGAAGATGAGGGAAGACGTAGCAGAGGGGCACAAAATAAGGCTCCACAAAAGCCTGATCTCTCCTCAAAAGCTCGCTTTCCCTACCCTAGTATGAATTCTTCAAAACATTATGGGAAACCTTGGAACCCATTTAGGCCAGTTTCCAAGTTGGCTTCTTAGAAGAGCCACGTCATCTTGCCCAGCATCGGTCACCAAGGAGAAGGCTACGAACTTCATCAGCCAGGTGCGGTGGCTCCCGCCTGTGGTCCCAGCGATGCTGGAGGCCAGGGTGGGAGAATCGCTGGAGCCCAGGACTTCGAGACCAGCCTGGAAAACATAGTGAAACTCTGTCTCAAAAAAAAAATGTTAAAGAGGCTTCATTCAGAAGAGGCTTCTATCTGATAGAGAGAGAGGATGCGCAGCGGGTGAGTGAGGGGCTCCCGGGTGTTCGGCGATCGCACAGGAGCAACTGTTCCCACCACGGGGCAGCTCCCTTCCTTCCAGCGCCTGACCAAATTCTTTAGCTACATGTGAAAAGGCTGTTCCTCTTCCATACTTCACTAAGAACTAAGAAAAGAAATTCAGTCTGTTCACAACTGCAATGTGAAAATTCAGAAATGATTTGCTGAGTGTAGAAGGCATTTTACTGTTACACGGAGTCCAGACTCGAGGCTCCTCCACGTCACCTAGAGCCCGAGGCACCGGCAGGCAGAAGCCCAGGCATCTGCTTGTTGTAGGCCGTTCTCCAGATTTCAGTCCTGGCTGAAGCGCCCCGCCTTCTCCTGCGTCGCTGTGATAAGTGGAAGCGTTTCTGGCAGCCCACAGTTGAAAAGGATGGCTGCGCATCTGTAGAGACCCGGTGGCTCTCCTCTCCCTGGGGGCCGGCCAGAGGACGTCAGGCCCTGACCGCCTTGTTCTGGTGCCAGCATTTCCGTGAGCTTTTCGGGAAGCCGAGGGCCTCTGGTGGTGGTTGTCACGATGACGGGCTCATCCTAAGCCTTGTTCGGTGCCACCGCCCAGTCAACTGCATCTGGGCACGTGTGTGTTTTTGACAGGGCATGAACAATCTGCTTAGCCACAGCTCTGCTTGTGTGGTAATGAATGCGCATGTGGCCTGGTTTGTAAACCTGTCACTTGACCTTTATTGGGAATTTAAGACTTTGACTTAATAGTAGCCTGCAAGCCAAGGGTTAAGCACAAATTGATAATGTCATCGTCATTTTACATGCAATTCTTTTGGTAAACATTCTCTTTCTCTCCCTGCTTCCTCTGCCTCTTCCCCCTGCCCCTCTCCCATCCCCCCTC
>NW_012115255.1:722385-740047 GCF_000951035.1 Colobus angolensis palliatus | reverse complement strand
ACCCCTTCCCTCCTTCCCACCCCTTCCCTTTTCCTCCTCCTTCCTCTCCCCTTTGCCCAGATGATAGTCACCTCATCACTCATGGTGAACTAAAAAGGAACTTGACTTTATGACAGCCCTTGGTTTATTCTTCCACACCTCACTGTGGGCCTGACAGAACCTAAGACCTTTTCAGTGTGTAAAACATACTGAGAAGTGACTCTGTATCCTGTCCTGTCCCGTCCACAGTGTCACCCTCAACTCCACGCCACGACATCCGTATGTGAAATGTCCACTGTCCACAATCAGATCTCAGGTGTGTGGACCCCAGAGAACTCGAACAGACGGGAGCCACAGGTCTCTGCAGTGAAACAAATCCTGGCTTTTAATTCTGTGTTTGTCTTCCGTCTTATTTTTTACAATCAAGGCTGTGAGTGCCGGCACCCGGGGCTCTCACACTAACTGGGAAGTCAGGCGTGGGCTTGGAGGGCCTCCACGGAGCTTCAGGGATGATAAAAACATCGTTTCTGAAGAACCCGACCAAGGCCTGTCACACTCCCCTTCACAATCCTTTGATTTCGTTGAATCCCTGTTCTTAGAAGGTTTATTCAAAGCCAGGTCTTTCCAGAAGTTTTCTGAGAGTAAGGTCTTTACCAAGGTGGGCAGTCAAGTCCTAAGGAATTTCTCTTTTGTTTTCTCATGGCAGTGTCTCTCTTTCTTTCCAGAAATCGGCCCCGCCTCTGTGATGGTGGGGAACCTCGTCTCTGGGAAGAGAATCGCACAGGCCAGCGGCAGAGACCTGGGTCAGATCGAAGATAACGACCAGGCCCGGAAGGTAGGAACTGGGTCCCCGACTCTCCCCGACCCTCCTTGACCCTCCCTGACCCTCCCCTGCCGTCCCCCACAGTCCCCAACCTTCCCTGACTTCCCGCGCTGGTGGTGGTCCACCACTGCCAATCTTCCTTTATTCCACCTGTCTTCTCCTGCGGGAGACCCTATAATTTCATAAGAAAAATGTGTTTATAGGAGGTACAAAGTTTCAAAAAATGTCACAGCGACGCAGAAGTGGGTGAGGGCTGTCCGATCCCACGACTGGCAGGACCGAGGCCAATGTCGGGCAGTCCTTGTCCGGCCCACGGTTCCCCGAACTCCTCCCTTGCCAGCCTCCCCACCAGCCCAGATTCAAAGCCCGCCCTGCCCACAGCAGCTTGCAGCCAAAGGCTTCTGTCCTGTGCTCTCTGGACTCGAAGAAGCAGTTCGAAACCCAGGTTTGGGGGCCAGGCCTCCTGACAGTGGCGTTAAAAGCCGTAGGAGAAGCTCCCGAGGCCCAGACTTGGCACAGTGCACCATGTGCACCCACGGTCCCCGCTAGAACCGTTTGGCCTTGACTGTGTACCGTGTATGTCCACAATCCCCATTAGAACTGTTCGGCCTTGAGAATGCTCAGGGCTCACCCAGAGGTCCTATTTCCCGCAGCCAACAGGTGTCCCCTTCTGTGTGGCCCATTAGGAAATGGGACAAAATCAGCCCCATGAAATGTTGATGAAAGGGATGAAGCTGTATCTGTGGTTTCTGTCCCTGACGTGAAATAAGGCTGCCCTTTGTACTGTGGAGCAGGTCAGTGGCACACATCTGGTTTGTGTAATTTGTGGCTTCATGCCATCAGGTGTTGCCATTCTAGAAACCTAAATCTATTAGAGCCTGCTTTTTCAAACCAGATAGATCTGATTCTCTCGTTGTAGCCACCGAAATCCACGTTGCATCTTCTGGAAGCCCCAGGGTTTCTGTGCAGGCTGCTCCTGCCTGTGAGGGAAATGGTTCCCATGCTTGGGCAGACTTTCAGACAACTTCACACCAGGGTGCAGCACCAGCCCTTTGCTTGTGCCTGACTCGGGCGCTGTGAATCTAAGCCCTGCAGGGACAAAGCTGTGGGCACTTGCTTGTCCTGTGGTCGTGTGTGACGGGGATTTTCCCAGCATGCATGTCTTCGACTCCGCGGAGAAGCACGCGGTTTTAAGACCCAAAGCACTCGGCCTCGATGGGTTTAGTATCCAGGCTGCCCCACCTCAGACCGCACAGCCCGATCCGACCGCACAGCCTGACCCTCACCCCTGTGCTCTGTTCCAGTTCCTGTTCCTCTCGGAGGTCCTGCAGTGGAGAGCACAGACCACCCCGGACCACGTCCTCTACACGCTACTCAACTGTCGGGTGAGGCGCAGGGCTGGCTTCCCTGGCTGCTGGCCTCAAGGGGCCCAGCCGGGCTCCTGGGAGCGCTCCTGCTTTCTTTCTGACTCAGTCCTTTCACTTCAGTCTTATGCGAATTCTTTTTATATTTTGCTCTTCTGACTAATGAGACTTTTGTACCTAGGGATTGCTTTTAAGCGTCACCATTTGTGCAGTTACTCACACCTACTTGTGTATCAGATATTTTAGCACCCTGTTTACAATATTTCTCCCCCAAAATGAGTAATGTATCTACCAGAGAGAAATCGCAAGTCTATGAGATATTTGCGTTTTTATTTTGATTACTAAACTAGTTTTTGTTTTGTTTTTTGAGACAGTCCTGCTCTGTTGCCCAGGCTGGAGTTGAGTGTCACAATCTCCACTCACTGCAAGCTCTACCTCCCTGGTTTAAGTGATTCTCATGCCTCAGCCGCCGAGTAGCTGGGACTACAGGCGCCCACCACCACATCTGGCTAATTTTTGTATTTTTAGGAGAGATGGGGTTTTGCTATGTTGGCCAGGCTGGTCTAGAACTCCTGGCCTTGAGTGATCCACCTGCCTCGGCCTCCCAAAGTGCTGAGATTACAGACATGAGTCACCACACCCAGCCCTAAACCACTTTTTTATACATCAGAAGTTATGTTTATTGCAGACTCAGGAATGAAAATCATTTCCACTTTGTAATTTAAGTTCCTGTTGACACTTGACATAAGAAAACCACACTCATCAAATACTGTTCCACAGTAGTACTTAAGAGTAAGGCATTAAGCTAATACTATTAACAGTAAAAATTAAATGCAGAAATCTTAATATGCTTGTAACTTCTTTTTGCCATGGACATAAAACTTGAAAACGGATGAAAAATGTAAGTCTTCTTGACGAGTATAGGCACTTTTGCAATTCTTCAAAAAGTCCTGGCTGCTTAGAATTGCTCAATTGAAAATCTTAGCGTGCGAAGCCGCGGATTGAAGAGAAAAGGAAATGCCAGCAGCATCACGAAATTATTCCCCGACTCTCTGGTTTGAGTTTCAGTTATCAGACCATTCTCTGCACGTGCTTTAGTTCATAGGAACACCCTCTCCTCCTCCTGTGCCAGAGAAGTACTCATCGTCTTGACATTGTCATGGCTGCTGAGTTGATCCCAGCAGTCGGTCGCTCACCATATCTGCTCAAGGCCGTTTCCCAGGAAGAACCTTTAAAACCAGGAAGGCCCGTTTCTGCCACCTCCTTCGGGCCCTCGTTCACTGGCACCGTGATGGAGCCACTGCCCTGCGCCGACAGCTCAGGCGTGGGGGCCGGAGACCTTGAGGACCAGAGTTGCTGTGGGTCCCTGTATCTGAAATGCCGCCTTCCGCTTTTCATCTTTCTGCACTGAGCCCTTCCTCAGCCTGTGAATATGGATGATGCCCCTTTGCTAACCCGATCTTCAGGTTCGCCAGCCTTGGGTGCTGTCTTGATTTCCTGCCCATCTCCGCTTGTCTGATTCTTTGTCCTCTCCAAGTAGTGTTTCTCCTGTAAACTGCTTGTGACTTCTCGTTCCTCGTTCCCTGTGGTCTTCACGGTTCTCTAGAGACTTCCAATGTCACCTCCAACGTGGTGACCTAAATCTGCAGCACTAACTCCAGCCTCCTTCGGCGCCTCAGATCCCTTCTGCTGCAAGTCCTCCTTCCCTCCCGATTTCCTCACAGGGGCGGCTACCCCTCCGCAAGCTGCAAGCAGAGTCAGCTCTGAGTCTCCCTGAATCCCTGCCCCGATGTTGCCTGACACGTTGCTCCCATGTGTGTGGGTTGCACGTGCGTCTGTGTCCAGTAATCTAGAGGTATTGACGGGCAGCTCAGGAAGTAGCAGAGACCTCCATATACGCAAAGATTCAGAAATGATCTGGTACGTTCGTGGGCAACATGTGCCATCAGGACGAGGAAAATAGAGTTGTTCCAGCTGTGCCTGATTTGGGGACGATCCCTCGGATTGTTTGCTGGGTGGTACCACAGTCCTGGGCTCGGCATCTGGTCTGTCTGGCCCTGTGGACAGCCCCGTGCCCCTGACCCCTGTGGTCACCTGCGTAGCTGGATGCTGGATCTTCTGGGAGAATGTGTTTCCTGGAAATGATTCAGGTTCTCTAAAACAGGCTTTATCAGGATCAACTGCAAATCCAATGGGGGTGAGATATAGGGATCAGAGCCATGAGTGATTTACCTTAGGACTGTGTGGAAGGCATGGCCTGAGGACGTCTTTTCCCTGGAGGTGTGGCCTGTTTCCAAGGCTTGCTGGACATAGAGGCAGGCACGCTTGAGCCTATCGCTTGTGTTATTTTCCGACAGGCATCAAATCAGGCCTATGTCCATTTCCCCTCTGCTGCCTCATATGTACGTTCAGAGATGCTTGGCCTGGACCGAGGCGGCAGCAGCATCTTCACGGCGCTCATAGTGTCATCCTCACCTAACTAGCTTCCCTGTTCAGCACCACCCAACAGAAACACAGTGCGCACCACTTACAGAATCACACATTTTCTAAAAGCAAGATTTTAAAAAGGAAGAAGAAACAGATGAAATTCATTCCAGTGATGGATCAGTCCACACTCCCTAAGTGTCTGTTCAGCGTGTACACCAGCCGCCCAGTCCGTTCAGCGTGTACACCAGCCGCCCAGCCGCTGTTTCCATCGAGGACGCGTGTTTCTGCTGATGATGAATTTGGCCCCGTCTTGCTGGCCGTGTAGTCACAAGCTCATTTCAAACGGTGGAGGCTCATGCCTGCAATCCCAACACTGGGAGGCGGAGGCGGGTGGATCACTTGAGGTCAGGAGTTTGAGACCAGCCTGGCCAACATGGTGAAACCCCGTCTCTACTAAAATACAAAAAAAAAAAAAAAAAAAGGCTGGGTGTCTTGGCACATACCTCTAGTCCCAGCTGCTTGGGAGGCTGAAGCACAAGAATCATTTGAACCCAGGAGGTGGACGTTGCAGTGAGCCAAGGTCGTGCCCCTGCACTCCAGCCTGGGCGACAGAGCAAGACTCTCAAAAAAAATAAAATAAAATGGTTGAATCAATGGGTTTGTAGCCAACTCTTTTGACCTTTTGTAACTTGTACCTTCTTTAGAATTTTAAAAATATAAATTTAGTTTGGCTTTTTATTTCTCAGTTTGTGTTTGTTTTTCAGTTATTTGATTTAATGTGAAACGTTAAAATGGTCCCAAGTTGACAGAAGCTGACACTGACTGTGTCTGCTTAGACATGGGCAGGCGCTTGGTTTCCCCGTGTGCCCCTTCGGTCACGCTGCCTCCCAGCGCTTCTTTGGGGGAAAAGCCAGCCCTCATGTCTCTGGCGAAATGATTTTACCTAGAACCTTCTTCTTAGCTGGTGGGTTTCAGGACGGAAACCCCAGTGAATGTTGATGAGGATGCCAGAGAATGATGACTGTTACCTGCGGTGAATGACTGTTGCTTTATGGGACACTCGCCGAGAATGCATCACGTTCTTAGCATCGAGTGTGCGGGAAGTGGAAAGTGCAAGCAAAGCCCGCGGCGTTTCTCCTGAGGGAGACGCTGCATTAGGATTCCTGGGGAGTGAGGCTGAGAACGGCGTCACGTGTGTGGAGTTGCCATGTGGTGTAGCCGTGTCCCGTTCAGCCACACGGGGTGGGGAAAGGCAGCGAGGAAGCAGGGAAACTGCTCAGCTGCTGTAGACGCCTGGGGCTGCCAGCCTGCAGCGTGAGCCAGGAGCGACTGTCCCTCCCCGCTAATGGCGGGGTCCAGTGTTTGCTCACCTCGTGCTTTCCGGGGAAGAAAGGCACCCACCTGGTGTCACCCGTGGCACGGCCCCGCCCGGCCATGGAGCGAGAGGTGCCTACTCACGTCTGACCGGCTGTGAAATTGTGTGCCTGTCTCCAGCACAGCACCATCTCAAGGGGCTTTTGAGGAACTTATTTTAAATCACCCTGCGAGCTGGCTTCGGGACCTAACACCCAAGAAGGGACGCCGTCCTCGTGGAGCGTGACTGGAAGCTTTGCTGTTTGTTTTTATGTCAGCCCTGAAAGGGGTCAACCAGCATTGAGAAAATGGCGTTTCACAAGGTCATCAAAGATAAAGGACAGCGCACAGCATACGCACGTTACACTTCATGTTTTCCAAGTACCCATAGGTGGGGATTTCTGTGCACCAGAATCAAAACGTTTTCGAAGACGCTCTTCGCTGCTGGCTGTGTCTCATCTGAGCCTCTCAAATCTCAGGACCAGAAAGTGGGCAAACCACAGGCTTTGTCATCTGACAGCAAAGCGGCTGTTTGATAGGGGATGGGCTTCAGCTCTCCAGAGACGGGGAAGAAGCTGTTCCACAAGCCGAACAAGCCAGACTGGGCGCTGCTGCTGCAGGCAGGCCTGGCATGAGAATGGGCAGTGCGGTGGCGGGGCCTCCCTCAGCGGGGCGGGGCCTCCCCAGCAGGGCGGGGCTTCCTCAGCGGGGCGGGGCTTCCTCAGCGGGGCGGGGCTCCCTCAGCGGGGCGGGGCTCCCTCAGCGGGGCGGGGCCTCCCCAGCAGGGCGGGGCTTCCTCAGCGGGGCGGGGCCTCCCCAGTGGGGCGGGGCCTGAGCCGATTCTGCCCGGGCTCTTCTCTGAGACCTGCGGCCCCGCCAGCCCCAGGCCCGGCCATGCTCACGGCGATGGGTGGTGTGCTGGTTTTCCTTGTTGGGAGACCTGCCCCTGGAGTCGGGGTGGATCTGAATGGGTCCCATCAGCGCCCAGCCTGGCCGTGCGGAGTGTCTCTGTCCTGGTGGGCTGGTTGTTGTGAACAGGTGGCAAGGAGCCCCCCAGAGTGAATGCTCAGAGGAACAGTCCAGTTTCAAAGGCCCCCAGATCTACCTTCTCAGCGGGATTGCCTGGACTCCAGCCCTGCCTGCCTTGTTGTCTTTGCCCCTCTCTGCCACCTTCTGCTCTTGGGCTCTTCCACTTTACATGAGTTTCTGTTTTCTTACTTTTTAGGTGTCCTCTAAGTGGGGAAATAATTGAGGAAAATGTGTGGGATGAGAAGGTTGAGTTCAGTGAAATGTAAGCTAACTCTCTCCTCCATGGAGGACACCAGCCAGTCAGCAGGAAGGATCTGAAGACCCACCGGGCAGTCACGTGGGCAGCCTCCCCGCAGCCCTGGCCCGGTGCAGAGGTCCTCAGGGAGAAGGCACTTTCCCCGCAGACCTGGCGGGGCTCATCGGCTGTCCTGTGGACGTTTTGGTAGAGGTCAGGGTCTGGCGTTCACATCTTGATGCTTCCTGAGACATTCTCTTCACTCCCACCTTGTCCCGCCCACGTTTCTGACCCGGGCCTTTCGAGCTGGGAGGCTGACGTGCTTTTCCCAGCATCGCCGCTGAGTAGCCCCAGACATTGTTCATTCATGCAGCGTCCTCTGCTGCACGAAATCGGCTCCCTGACAGCCTTCTCGGGCTGGCTACGCGCTCCGTGCTCCGTCCCCACACTCACGCATTCATCTTTGGAGCTGTAACTCACATAAGAATTCCTGGGCCGGGCACGGTGGCTCACGCCTGTAATCCTAGCACTCTGGGAGGCCAAGACGGGCAGATCATGAGGTCAGGAGATCAAGACCATGCTGGCCAACATGGTGAAGCCCTGTCTCTACTAAAAACACAAAAATGAGTTGGGCGCGGTGGTGGGCGCCTGTAGTTCCAGCTGCTCAGGAGGCTGAGGCAGGAGAACAGGAGAATCGCTTGAACCCAGGAGGCGGAGGTTGCAGTGAGCTGAGATTATGCCACTGCACTCCAGCCTGGCGACAGAGCAAGACCCCGTCTCCGAAAAAAAAAACAAAAAATTCCTGAGCCCAGGTGTTCAGTCACTCTTCGGCTCTGGAATCTTCCTGGCCCCGTGCACTGCAGTCCAGTTGCTACTGCTTGAGGGAAGATCCTCACTGTGTTAATAGCTGTGAGACAGAATCCGATCCCAAGAGGTTTTTAAATGACGTAGAAGCAGTCTTCACATCTGAGAATATTGCAGAGGAGCTAGAACTGTGAAGTGTGTCAGCAGGAGAAGCTTGTTTTGGTTAGTTACATGCTTATAATTTGCAATTTATTCACATTTTTCTTTATGGCTTAAATAGGCCAAGATGGGAAGATCACTTGTGGCCCCGAGTTTGAGACCAGCCTGGGCAACATAGGGAGGCTCCATCTCTATGAGAAAAAATTTTATAGAAATTAGCCAGGCATGCTGGTGGCACCTGTAGTCCCAGCTACTCAGGGAGCGGAGGCAGCAGAATCGCTTGAGCCCAGCAGGCCCAGGCTGCAGTGAGCAGTGATCATGCCGTGCACCCCAGCTTGGGAGACAGAGACCCTGTCTCAATAAATAAATAAATAGTGACTCCCACAGTCTTGCGATGTTGCTTAGTATATATCTTGCAATTCACCTTCCCTCACAGCCCTTTTGTAAGCTATTTTCCAGCCAAATGTGTTTTCTATTTATTTCTACATTAAAGTCTATGTGAAAATGCGTTTCACAGTTCTTTTCATTCCTTCAGGGTGTTTTTAACTGTTTGCTTTTGTTTTTCGCTTTCTGACTTCCTTGATTTTTGATGTGGTCTTTCTAAATTAAAATTTTTAATTAGTCTTAACTTCCAGTGTGCAGGCCCTTCCGGTGTACTAAGAATTCCCACTGCCCATGACAGTAACACAAGTCCCAGAATTGTTAGGGTTTTTTGTTCTGTTTTTTAATTGACGTAATCATTTTTCACAATATTTCTTGTTACCCTAAATATATCTAGATGCTTCTTTGGTCTGCACTCCTTACCTAGTTGGAAGAAAATGGGGTTGATCTCTAACGTGTATGTAGTTTTGGGGGAAGCTGAAAACATTCTAAAATTGACTGTCATGTTGGTTGCACAGGTCTGTGCTTGTTCTAAAAACCACTGACGTTCGCTTTGCGTCAGTGAGTCGTAGCACGCGTGCGCGCTCTCCGCAAGCTGCTCTGCTGAAGGAATCTTACGCACTTGTCCCTGTGATCGGCCCGCAGGGTGCGATCGCGAACTCGCTGACCTGCGTGCAGCTGCACAAGAGAGCCGAGAAGATCGCCGTGATGCTCATGGAGAGGGGCCACCTTCAGGACGGCGACCATGTGGCCTTGGTCTACCCCCCAGGTACGGGCGCAGGGCGGGCTTCCCCTGAGAGGTGGCCGCGGGTCAACCGCAGTGTGAGGAGGTCCCTTATACCTGCTGGTGCCTGAGCCGAGGGCGGCGTGATGGCCGGGAGTCTGTGCTGTATCCAGCTGCTTGCTAACTGGCCCCTTTGTGTCTGGCTGCAACCACTCACGGGCACCAGCCATATGTGCTACTGTTAGAGGCTTCAATAGAGTGATGTTTTCAAAGACTTTTATATCCAAATTTGCATTATTAGATACCTCAGGTAATTTACTTAATAGTACCTAAATCTTAACTAAAATTCACAGTTACAAAGGTGGGTAATTCCTAAGCAAAATGGTGTAAAATTAAACCTCCAAGCTACCTTGTCACCTCACATCTGAAAGGACGGGTAGATGACAGTGACCGCCAAAGCTGACAAAACCTGCCAGGATGACAGAGGCTGCG
Source organism: Colobus angolensis palliatus (assembly GCF_000951035.1). Taxonomy (NCBI): domain Eukaryota; kingdom Metazoa; phylum Chordata; class Mammalia; order Primates; family Cercopithecidae; genus Colobus; species Colobus angolensis. Next base: position 730,277 of record NW_012115255.1, on the reverse strand, counting down.
AGAAGTTCAGCTGCTTGTTCACCCGTTGAACTTGTCGCAGACTAGCATTTATGCTGACAGGGACAGTGGGCACTCAGTAGCGTGGTCTGCCTCAATAATGATGTTTTTCTCCTTGTGTAGGAATAGACCTGATAGCAGCATTTTATGGTTGCCTGTACGCAGGCTGTGTGCCCATAACCGTCCGTCCCCCGCACCCACAGAACATCGCGACAACATTGCCTACCGTCAAGATGATTGTAGAGGTAACATGCCTGGGAGTGTCGGGGCCTTCACTGCCTGGAGCTCTCAGAGCGCAGAGTCTGACATCTCCCAGGGCAGCTGCTGGCTGTGGGAGCCGGTGTGTGTCTGGAGTCAAATGGTCAGGACAGGACAGGGTCTCTACCTGCAGGGAGCCTACAGTCTAGGTCTAGAAGCAAGATCTAAAGGTGTGCATGGAGGCAGAGGCTGGGTGGTAGCCTCTGCAGTGTCTACCCTGGAGAAAATGGCTCCCAAGAGAGGGCATCGCCACCAGTCCTCGGGCTTCCCCACAAACCCAGCCTAGCAGACCGACCACGGGAAGAGGCAGGGCTTTTTCAGAAGCCCTCTTCTCAAGATGTAGAAGTTTCCTGCTCCTTTTTGAAAGTATAGATCTGTTTTTCTTCGTATACAGCTGGAGGAGTTTGAGAGGATTCAGCTATATTATCCCTGTTGAAGGAGGAACTACAGGGGAAAACAGTTTGGGCAGAGAATGCACCTGTCCCGCCCACACCTGAGTCCCTTTTAGCGTGGTGCTGGGACTCCCACAGTGGCCACTCCCGCTAGAAAGTATGCGCGACGTGTCTGGGTGTGTGTGGCGTTTCCAGGAGAACAGAGCTAATGCTGTGAGTGGTGAGCTCTTTTCTGCACGTGTCATGACGCTGACGCTGTGGGTGCGCTGGGCCCAGGAAGGGCAGACGCAGCAGCTGCAGGCCCCACCCCCAGCCCCTGTGCCTCCACAACCAGACTCCTAGCTCTGTTCTTCCTCAGCCAGCAGCAGGAAACAGTGGGCTCTCGGTAACCTCATCTGCCCGTTAAAGCGACATGGTTTTAGCGTGCATAGTGAGCAGGAGACCCGCGTGAAGCGAGCACGCTTTCATCTGGGTCCACGTTCATGGCTCCATTCTCTGATGCCAGGTGAGTCGCTCTGCCTGTCTGATGACGACACAGCTGATCTGTAAGTTGCTGCGGTCCAGGGAGGCGGCGGCGGCTGTAGACGTCAGGACGTGGCCCCTCATCCTGGACACAGGTCAGTGCTTTGGCTGGAGAAGGTGGTTTGCTCATGGCCTTGCTCAGGCTGGATCTGCTGATAAGCCGTGTTCCTCTCCAGATGATTTGCCAAAGAAGCGGCCTGCCCAGATCTGCAAACCTTGCAACCCAGACACCCTTGCGTATCTCGACTTCAGCGTGTCCACAACTGGGATGCTAGCTGGCGTAAAGGTGAGTGGGGCCGGCTGCGGGAGGCGACCACGGGAGGTGACCACAGAGCATGCTGGAGGTGGCAGGCTGCGTGCTGACTCTCAGCACCTCTCGTGTAGTCAGACTCTGAGATGTGGAAAGAGCTGTACATGCGTGTTTCATCACAGTATGACACGTATGACCATTTCCATCCTTAACCAGGCTGATTCTGTCCAAATGTCCCAAGTATGCTTTTATGTGAACGTGGTCTCAGTAGCCGACAGAAGAACTGAGTGTTTTTCTCTCATACTGGTTCTCAAATCCGAAGGCTCTGTGATAAATCTCTGCACACTGCACTTTCTAGCGTTTTACCCTGGGCTGTATTAGAAATCATCATGACCCTCTCATCTCAGACGCCGCCCTTGTCGAGGTGCCATGCAAACCCCCCCGCCCTTGGGGACTTCGCAGCCTTGCGCGCCCTCTGCCCCCGTCTGTGGGTCTGACTGGTGAGCTGGCTTTGCCTCGCACAGTTCTCACTCTCCATCCATCTCTGAGTAGAACTGAGGTGGAATACCAAAACAGCTACAATATGAAATAAAATAATTTTCAAAAGCTTTTGAAAAGAAATGTTTTCAGATCAAGATGATTTAGTTACTGTAGTCTGAAGTTAGCTGTGACCCTGCTACTGTCATAGCCAAAAGAGAAGCACCTGCTTCCAGCCGTACCATTTTCATGGCCCACTTACCATCTCAGCGTCTGGCGTGGAGTAGATCATCGGAACTCTCTTGGCTGCTTTTCTTTAGCTGGTGTCGATTCCTGTTTCTCTGCTGAAGTCCCGCGAAGGCCCCGCTGGCTCTGTGACCCCCAGCCAGGGTGATGGGAGCACCGTGTACCCTTTCTCTTACCCTCCATACACGGTTGTCCATGCACTCGTCTCTGAATTCCCCCTGGATCCTTAGGGCAGGGCCGTCTCTTACTCTTCTGTTCATCTCCAGCGCTTAACACAGTGCCTGATAACAAGCTCTCGATACTTTAGTATTTGCTGAGCTGAAGAACTCAATTCTCCACCTAGAAATAGTGCTTTGCACAGAGCAGCAGTTCAGGGCAGGCTTGCTCTCGTTGCTGAGCTGAGTGGGTGGGTAATTTTAGGAGGCAGGATTTTACTAACTCCTAATCCAGGGAGGCAGGGGTCTGGATGGATGTTTTATAAATTCAGTCTCATTTCTCCTTTAAACAAAAATTTGCCTTAAAAGCAAGCTAAAAGGAATTACTTACATTTTACATTCTATGATAATTCTACGTTCCCCTGTTTGAATATAGTAAGAAAGTTACAAAACCTCCTGGGCAGAACTTCCAGTAGTGGTGGAACATTTTACAGTGAGAGGACGCCCACCCCAAGTTCTCTCACCTCTTGCTGGAGTGATGAACGAATGACGGGGAGCCAGGCATTTGGATTTCCCCAGTTATTACAAGGCTCCATGCTGGTCCCTTTACAGCTTAGCTCTGGTGATGTTCTACTTCAGATCAACGTGGGACTTTTTTTTTTTTCTTTTTTTTTTTTGAGATGGAATCTTGCTCTGTCGCCCAGGCTGGAGTGCAGTGGCACGATCTTGGCTCACTGCAACCTCCACCCTCCTGGTTCAAGCGATTCTCCTGCCTCTGCTTCCTGAGTAGCTGGGACTACAGGCACATACCACCACCCCCGGCTCATTTTTTGTATGTTTAGTGGAGATGAGGTTTCACTGTGTTGGCCAGAATGTTCTCGATCTCCTGACCTTGTGATCGGCCCGCCTTGGCCTCCCAAAGTGCTGGGATTACAGGTGTGAGCCACCGCGCCCGGCCGTGACATGTTTTAAAACCACAAAAATCAGACTGTTTTATTTGCTGCTTTGGCTTCCTTTTTCCCGAGGTTTGGCTAGAGAGCTTCTGTGAGAAAATTGATCTTGTTAACGTATTTTATTGTATTTCAAAGTAATTGACATTACACACGGACTGTGGGGGACTATTACAGGGGTTAGGGAAGGGGAAGATGCGGAAGCTCTTCACTGTCTGGTCACGATGGGATGGTTGGATTTTGGCCACCATCTCCCTGCAGGATGGTGGAGGATGGTGAAGGGCGCTGGAGTGTAGGAGGACCTGAGCTCTAACTCCCAGCGCTAACTTATGTCCCAGGGAGCGAAATCTTTAACTTCTGTGATCGTTCACTTTCTGATCATTAAGATGGGTGAGCCACCCAGCGGGTCTCGCCGGCCACGTTCTGCACAGTAGAGGCTGTGTCCGTCCTGGAGATAGCCACGAACAAGGCGGGGCCTCGACCAGCAGAGGTGGCAGCGCGCCATGGTGCCTCCCCTACCTGTGGGACAGTGTGTTGGAGAGTGGATCACACGGGAACCACTTCCTGCAAGACTTGCTGTTCAAATGCACTCTTTGAATAGCTAGCGTCGCCAGGTCCTGGAGGACCAGCAGTTCTGCGTGAGGTTTACTCATTGAAAATGAGAACTCCAGTGAAGATACCAGCCACTCACATTCCCCAGACACAACACAGCCCCAGCTTGGTGACAGTCGTCCCCAGTCCTGAAAACAGCTTTGGGCGTTTGGGGCCAGTATCATTTGTTGTTTTCTGGGTTTTGTTCTCTAAAATGTATTGGAGAGACAGGGTCTCACCCTGCTGTCCGGGCTGGAGTGCAGTGGTAATCCGAGCTCACTGCAGCCTGCAACGCCTGGTCTCAAGTGACCGTCCCACCTGGGCCTCCCGAGGTGTTTTGATTACAGGTATGAGCCACTGCACCAGGCCAGCACACGTTTCCTGTGGCCCTTCTGTCTTAAAGATGTCTTGGGTGTCAGGCCCTGTGCGTTTAATGCGGCTTTATTGTCTTGTAGGTACCCTTGGGTATGAAGTCCCCTGCGTTCAGTGCTGCCCTGTTTTCCCACAGGCGTCTTAGGGTGTCAAGTCCGATGCGTTGAACGCAGCCCTGTTTTCCCACAGGCGTCTTAGGGCGTCAGGTCCGATGCATTTAATGCAGCCCTGTGTTCTCACTGGTGTCTTAGGGTGTCAAGTCCAATGCATTTAATGCAGCCTTTTTTCCCACAGGTGTCTTAGGGTGTCAGGTCCGATGCATTTAATGCAGCCCTGTTTTCCCACAGGCGTCTTAGGGTGTCAGGTCTGATGCATTTAATGCAGCCCTGTTTTCCCACAGGCGTCTTAGGGTGTCAGGTCCCATGCATTTCATGCAGCCCTGTTTTCCCACAGGCGTCTTAGGGTGTCAGGTCCGACGCGTTTAACGCAGGCTTGTGTTTTGCAGATGTCTCACGCAGCCACCAGTGCCTTCTGCCGTTCCATTAAGCTGCAGTGTGAACTTTACCCCTCTAGAGAAGTGGCCATCTGCCTGGACCCTTACTGTGGACTGGGATTTGTCCTCTGGTGCCTCTGCAGGTGAGATTCCTCTGTGTATCTTTACATTAAAAATAAAAAATCGTGCACCTTCCTCTCCAGACCTCAGACCCAGCCAGGCAGCCTAAGCACTGTCCCCGCACCCCAACGCCTGCCAGGGGATGCCTGGGCTGACCTGTCCCCTCTGCCTTTCCTGGTGGACTTGGCTCTGGGGGACAGAGCAGTGCCTGGGGTGATTTTGACTTTCTGCAGCAGTGGAGGAACATTTCAGAGAACTGTCTGTTGAGGACCTTTATTTCTGACAATCGGAAGACTCCCAGGCTCCAGGCTTGGTTCTTACGCATATAAAGCCTGGCGATGGTGCTGGGCCTGGGTTCTCGCTGGGCCAGCAGGCATTGCAGGCTCTTACCTCCCACCGGCTTCACCCCAGCTGTTACTGCAGGGCTCAGGCTGGGCAGGCCCAGAGGTGAGTCCGCGAGGGCTGAGCGTTCTCCGGGGTGCGGCACGCTACCCAGCAGCCGGCTCGGAGCCTGGCCCACTGCAGGTACTTGGCAAGTATTTATGGGATAAATGAAGGACCAGCAAAACAAATGGATGTTTCTTGGCTTTTTTGTCTGATTATGCATACATGTTCATTGTAGAAATTTTAGAAAATACAAAGTAATATAAGGAATAAAAGAAAGCCATCAACAATCATACTACCTGATAAAGGGTATTACCGGTAAAATCCACTCTTAGCATTGGACGTATAGTTTTTCAGAGTTCATTTTCCAGTGGAGCATTTTCAAACATGTAAGCATAGGGCATGTTCAGTAATAAACACCCGTGACCATCATCCGGCTTCACGTGTCAGCATTTTAGTGGTTTTGTATTATCCGCCTGCTTTCCCCCTTTTTTTTTAAAATGGGTATTTTAAAGCTAACACAAACATAAAAATAATTTCACTCATAAATCATCTTTACACATTTTATGAATAAATAGACATTAATATATTTATAAAACTGAGATGCTACAGTATGAAATTGGTTATGATTTTCTTTATAGTGGATCTTTTTTCTTTCTTTTCTTTTTGTTTTCGAGACGGTCTTGCTCTGTCGCCCAGGCTGGAGTGCAGGGCCACAATCTCAGCTCACTGCAGCCTCTGTCTCCTGGGTTCAAGCAGTTCTCATGTCTCAGCCTCCTGAGTAGCTGAGATTACAGGCACCTGCTACCACGCCTAGCTAATTTTTGTATTTTTAATAGAGATGGGGTTTCACCATGTTGGCCAGTCTGGTCTCGAACTCCTGACCTCAAATGATCTGCCTGCCTCGCCCTCGTGAGCCACTGCACCCAGTCAGATGCTTTCCTCCTGTCAGCACTCTTCTGGAACAAATATTTTTAATGTATTACTAATATTTAATAGTATTAAGTTGGATTAAAATGTAATCTTGTATTTTTGAAAAATACCGATATTCTAATTAGGACAATTCAGCTTTTTGAGAAAGCAGATAAAAGTGAATAAATGAAATATTTAATGATTTTTGCCTCAGTCCAAAATGCAATAACATTGTAAATTTTTTTTTCATGGGAAATCGCTCAGAACATGGCCTTAGCTACACATGCCAAGCGGAAGGGCAGGGGCCTGTTCCGAACAACCGCCCTCGTAGGGGGACCGAATTTCGTTTGGCAAAGTACACCAGTCAAACTGAAGCCAGCCGGGGGAAGCCGCCGGCCTGCAGGCTCACCGTGCCTGGCTCCCCGCGGAAACCAGAGACGGTGTTTGTGGCAGGGAAAGTAAGTTTTCCATGTGAACCCACGATAACAATAGACTCGTTAAGGGATTGTTCAGGTTGCCGTGAACTTTAACAGGCATCTTTCCTGCAAAATATTAATAACTCAGAAGTCACAAGATCACAGTATTCTGTTGATGGCCCTTGCAACAGTAAATATAGCCATAAACCTTTCCATTAAAAAAAATTCTCTATAGAAACAGATCCCAATGGACTTACTTTAAAAAACAAAAAAAATTACTTGGATCCTAGATGCACAATGACTAATACAGAAGTTAAAAATAATAATGGCTTCCCTTTCCCATGCAGTTCAGCAGTTCTGGGAAGAGAATCAGGCAGAAGAGGCCCTGGGGGTGTAAAATTTGAGGCCTCATCTTCGGGCTGTGATCCTAAGATAGCGCAGCAGGGTGGGGAGGGCATCTTGGTCGGGGGCAGCCGCACAGGGTGCCCAAGCCCAGGTCGGAGGAGGGGGTGTCCTGGCATGGGCTGTGGGAGCCAGGCAGGGTGCAGTGTGGGGAAGTCAGCTTGTTCCAGGAATCAACAGCAGCAGAGGGAGAATCAGCTTCGTGTGGGGGATTAGAAATAAATGATGGGACGTTCCAAATGGGCGATTTCGTTGTATAAACATTGAGTTTGCTTACACAGACCTGGCTGGTACAGCCTGACACACCCAGTCCGCAGTCCTGTGCAGCGTGTTAGTGCAGCGTGTTAGTGCAGTGAATGCTGCAGGCAGTGGTAATGCAATGGTAAGTATTCGTGTATCTAGACATATTTAAACACAGAAAAGGTACAGTAAAAAGATGGTATAGAAGGTTAAAAAAAAAAAAAAAAAAAAGCTGTGTAGGGCATTTCCCATGACTGGAGCTGGCAGGAGTGGAGGTTGCCCAGGTGAGTCGGCGAGTTGGTGAGTTGGTGAGTAAGTGGCACCTAGATGTGAGGCCAGGACATAACTGCGCACTATTGTGGCCTCTGTAAATACCAGACACTTCGGCTATACCAAGTTTATCAAATATGTTTTTAGTTCTTCAATAATAAATTAACCTTAGCTTACTGTAACTTTTTAACCTTAACAACGTTTTAATTTTTTAAACTTTTTGACTCATCTATAAAAACACTTAGCTTAAAACACAAACATACAACTATACAAAAATAATTTATCTTCTTACTCTATAAGCTGCTTTCTATTAAATTTTTAAAAACATTTTATGCTTTTGTTAAAAACTAATAGACATACACATCAGCCTAGGCCTCTACAACATACATGCACACACACATACACAGCTTCCTAGGCCTCCACAACACGCGCATGCGCGCGCGCG
>NW_012115255.1:696050-721871 GCF_000951035.1 Colobus angolensis palliatus | reverse complement strand
GCTGCCTAGGCCTCCACAGGGCCAGAGTGTTCAGTGTCACTGTCTTCCCCTCCACCTCTTGTCCCACTGGAGGGTCTTCAGGGACAAGACGCACACGGAGCCGTCACCTCCTAGGATAGCAGTAGCTTCTCCTGGAGGACCCTCCTGAAGGACCTGCCGAGGCTGTTTTACAATTTTTTTTTTTTATATAAGTAGGAGGATGCTGTAAAATAACAAAGTACAGTAACTTCATAAGCCAGTAGCACAGCTGTTTATCATCATGGTTAAGTATTAGGTTGTGTACATAATTGTATGTGCTCATCAAAAAGCTGATCCACCGTGCCCAAGTAGGCTTCGTCCCTAAGATGCAAGGTTGTGTCATATGCAAATCAAAAAAGGTGATGCATCATGTAAACAGAACTGAAGACGTGATTGTATGTGCTGTGCTTTTATATGACTGGCAGCACAGGTTTGTTTAGACCAGTTACCACCACCAACACAAGTAATGTGGTGTGCTGCCACGTCTCTAGGCAGTAGAAATTTTTCAGCTTCGTTATAGAATCATGAAACCACTGTAGTACATGGACCCATCCTCGACCAAAGCATTGCTATCCTGGGACCTCAGGCATGCTAATTTTTAAATTTTTTGTAGAGATGGGGTCTTGCCATGTTGCCCAGGCTGGTCTTGAACTCCTGGGCTCAAGCCATCCTCCCACCTCAGCCTCCCAAAGTGTTGGGATGATAGGCATGAACCACCACACCCAGCCTACAAAAACTTTTTTTTTTAATTAGCCGGCTGTAGTGATGTGTGCCTATGGCCCCGACTACTTGGGAGGCTGAGGTGGAGGATCACTTGAGCCTGGAAGGTTGAGGTTGCAGTGAGCTGAGAGATCACACCACTACACTCCAGCCTGGGTGACAGAGCAAGACCCTGTCTCAAGAAATAAAGATCGCAACAGATTATAACACTTTGAGTAATACAGGAAATTTTCCAACTGTTTAGATACATAGATGAACAAATGGAAAGCTTGATATGAGAAGTGAGGATTTTTATAGTAGCCATCCACGAAGTAGTTAGAGGAAAGAGGCTTCACAGTGGAAAAGCATGAACCAGGGGGTCCAGGCAAACCTCACTGGTGGTGAAGCCTGCAGCACATGGCGGGTGGGATGAGGAGAACAGCATCCGCGATACTCCCGCCAAGGACGCCTGCCCTGTGTCTCCCCATGTGGAAGCATCGGCCCCCCAAGTTAGGGGACTGACTGGACAATGCACCTGTCTAGAATATTCCCAAAGCCTGGTGTTGTGAGAATCATGGAAACATCCAGAAACTCGCTCTGGGCAGAGGGAGGCTGAGAGCCGACCACTTACTTGCCATGTGCCTGCACAAACTGGACCCTTTTGCTACAGAGGATGTAATTGGGGACAGCTGGAGAGACTTGAATAGGGTCTGAGCTGGGACAGAAGGAATGTGTTGGTTTCTGATTTTGATGGCTTAGTTGTTTATGGAGGAAAACAGACTTGTTTGTTGGAAATCCCCCCTGAGGTGTCTGGGATTAGGCATCAGGTCAGTGACTCACCATCAGATAATCCAAGGGAGAGAAAATTATTTTAAATGTACTTGTAAGTTTTCTATGACTTTGTGATTATTCGAAAGTTAAGTAACACAAATAATTTGTGTCCTCATCCTAAAGCTTTCTTCTGTCATAAAGTAGAGGATTGTTTATCTGAGAATTACGAATATAATGGGATTGTTTCAAAATACTTTTTAAGATTATACCTATTTTTAAAAATTGTGTCAGATAGCCCATATTCATATATTGGAAAATTCAATATTATTAAAATGGTAGTTCTCCCCACATTGTTTTATAGTTTAATGTAATTCCTATCGAAATCTTGGCAGGCTATTTTTTGGGGGTTTTTTGGAGCAGAAATTGATAATATCCTAAAGTGAATATAAAGGACCCACAATAGTCAAAGCAGTTTTAAAATAAGATAACTAAATTGGAGAATTTAGAACTTCTCATTCCTGATTTCAAAAATGCTGCAAAGCTACAGTAACCAAAACAACATGGTACTGGCATAGAGACAGACTGAGATAGACTGATTATATATGACAAACAGAATTGAGAGTCCAGAAATAAACCCTTATATTTGTGGTCAAATAATTTTTTAACAGAGTTACCTGAATAATTCAATGAAGAAAAGAGTTTTTCAACAACAGATGCTGGGAAATTTGGACATTCACATGAAAATGAAAAAAGATAAACCTTGACTGAACATCATAAGTTAGTTCAAGTGGATCATAGATCTGAATGTAAGAGCAAAAATTATAAAAATTTTAGAAAACACAAGAGTAAATTTTCATAATCTTGGGTTAGGCACAGAGTTCACTAAAGGTACGCTACATAAATACTGATAAATTGGAATTGAACAAACTTTAAAACTTTTGTATAAGCCACAGTCTGGGAAAAAACATTTGCAAATTATAAATCTCATGAAGTACTTCAAAGCACCTATGTAATAAACTTTTTCCCTTTTTTTTTTTTTTTCTTGAGACAGCCTTGCTCTGTTGCCCAGGCTGGAGCTTAGTGGTATGATTTCAGCTCACTGCAACCTCTGCCTCCAAGGTTCAAGTGATTCTCCTGCCTCAGCCTTCGAAGTAGCTGGAGCTACAGGCATGCACCACCACACCTGGCTAATTTTTTTGTATTTTTAGTAGAGAAAGGGTTTTGCCACGTTGACCAGGCTGGTCTCGAACTCCTGACCTCAAGTAATCTGCCCGCCTCCGACTCCCAAAGTGCTGGGGATTACAGGTGTGAGCCACTGCACCCAGCCTATGTAATAAACTCTCAAAACTCAGAAACAAGCAATATAATTTAAACATGGGCAAGAGATCTGAATAGATATCTCGCCAAAAGAAGACATACAAATAACCGATAAGGACATGAAAAGATACCCAGCATTAATTAGGGAAATGTAAATTAAAACCGCAGTGAGACGCCACTTCACACCCACTAGAATGCTGTCACCGCAAACACAGGAAAATAAAGTTGGAGAGCTTGTGTTTTCCGACTTCAAAACTTACACTGCAAAGCAACAGTGGCCAAGAAGGTGGAAAAACGAATTCTCATACATGGATAATGGGTATGTAAAATGGGGAGCCACTGTTTGGCATGATCTTAATTAAGCAGACTTGCTACATGACGCAGCAGCTGCCCTCCTAGGAGAAGGAAAAGCGAACGTCCACTCAAAGACTTGGTGTAAGTTCCCTGGAACCTTGGTCAACACGAGGAAGCAATCCAGGTGTCTGCCAACAGGTGAACGAACAGGGGACGCCTGTCAGTCACATCCATGTGGTGGGTGCTTCTGTGCAGGATCAGTCCAGAAGCACCTGCTGAGGGAAGGAAGTGTGGCTGTGTGGTAGGCAGTGTCCAGAAAAGGCAAATTTGTAAAAACAAAGTAGAGTGATGACAGTGGCTAGGGCTGGAAATGGGACTGACTGCAGATGGACACGGGATCCCTTTCAGGAGGTGGGAATGTTCTGGAGTGGTGACAATGTTACAACTCCTCAATTTTACTAAAAGCCATTTAATTCTGTGCTTAAAATGAATAAAATTTAGGGTATGCAAAGTTTACTTAAATAAAGCTGATGGGTTTCTTAGAAAGAATAGGCCAGGCACGGTGGCTCATGCCTGTAATCCCAGCACTTTGGGAGTCCGAGTTTGGTGGATCACTTGAGGTCAGGAGTTCAAGACCAGCCTGGCCAACATGATGAAACCTTGTCTCTACTAAAAATACAAAAATTAGCTGGGCGTGGTGGTGGGAGCCTGTAATCCCAGCTACTCAGGAGCATTAGGCTGGAGAATCACTTGAACCCAGGAGACGGAGGTTACACTGAGCTGAGAATGCACCAGGGCACTCCAGCCTGGGTGACAGAGTGAGACTGTGTCTCAACAACAAAAAATAATAAAGTGCTTCACTGCAGTAACTGAAGTGCGTGGGGAGACCCCGGGCTGGGTGGCATGCCTGCTGGCAGAGGGGGCACCACCCAGGACCCCCGGGTGAGGTGAACCTGTCTTGTTGAATTCCCAAGTTGGGAGAGTTTTCAGTTGTGGGTATGTTTTGTCAGGTTAGTAATCCGAAATCATCAAATTGCTAATGTACAAATGTATGTTACTTACCAAATGTCCATTTTTTATTCTTTTTGAAGTTAAGATCTAAAGAACAGCTCAGGTTCCCAACATTCTCAGAGAATAATGTCTTCAGAATAAGCAACCTGCTCTTAAGTAGGTTTGTCTTGTCCATAGCAGAATTTATTGCCAGTGCCAAAAATCAATTTTGGCTAATACAGCAATTAACCAACATTTGTCATATTGAGTGAGATAAGGGCAAGTAGGAAATCATGAGTTGAGTTTTCTATTTGTTTCTGCTGTCAAGATTTGTTTTTTCTTAATGTTGATGTCTTATTTATGGGGATGAGGAGGGAGGTGAAACTGTATTTCGTTTTCACAAGTATATTTGAAATTCTCTAGCCAGGAATTCACATTGGGTACCCAAGCCCGTTTGTCTGCTGGCAGTTCTGACAGAGCAAATCAATGAATGCTGATGTGTATTTTTGAGGAAGCCACTTCCAGGGACACTTAGAAATGGTTAACATGACTTTGGGCATCTGAGGCAGGAGGATTGCTTAAACCTAGGAGTTCAAGACCAGCCTGGGCAACACAGTGAGACCCCCATCTCCACAAAAAAGTTTTAAATTAGCCCATCATAGTGGCACTTGCCTGTAGCCCCAGATACTTGGGAGTTGGGAGGATCACTGAAGCCGGTGAGGTCAGGGCTGCAGTGAGCTGTGATCGCACCACTGCACTCTAGCCTGGGTGACAAAGGAAGACTGTCTCAGAAAAGAAGAAAAGTAGTGGTGACTATGGTAAATTTTATGTTACATATGTTTTACCACAATAAAATTTTTAAAACTAAGACTAAATGGCCAATTGACAGCAGAGTAATAATTCAAGGCCTGATATTCACCCCTTATGTGCCTAACCGTGTTCTCAAAGGATTCAACCCTTGAAAAGGTCACTATTTGCTATAAAGTCACCCTCGGTGTCCACAGAGGAGATGGGTTCCGGGATCCCGTAGATACCAGACAGCGAGGATGCTGAAGTCCCTGACATAAAATGGCAGTGCAGGCCGGGCGCGGTGGCTCAAGCCTGTAATCCCAGCACTTTGGGAGGCCGAGACGGGCGGATCACGAGGTCAGGAGATCAAGACCAGCCTGGCTAACACGGTGAAACCCCGTCTCTACTAAAAATACAAAAATGAGCTGGGCGTGGTGGCGGGCGCCTGTGGTCCCAGCTACTCGGGAGGCTGAGGCAGGAGAATGGCGTAAACCCGGGAGGCGGAGCTTGCAGTGAGCTGAGATCCGGCCACTGCACTCCAGCCTGGGTGACAGAGCAAGACTCCGTCTCAAAAAAAAATAAATAAATAAAATAAAATAAAATAAAATGGCATTGTATGTGCACATCACCTGTGCACTTCCCCTCTCATAATTTAAATATTTCTGGATTACTTGTAATACCTAAGACAATGTAAATGCTATGTAAATAGTTGTACTATGTTGTTTGTTCAGTAGTGACAAGAAAATCGACGAGTTAGGTATAGACACAGATTTTCTCATGAACGTCTTTGATCCATGGTTGGAGCCGGGGTGAGGAACCCACAGACACACACAGAGGGCTCTGTGTCCTTTTGAAAAGAATAAATCCAGCTTTGGAAAAGAGCATGAGGAAAGAAATGGAAAATTGCCCAAAAACGCTTTTGTCACATCTGCCAAAGAGGAGTTTTTCATACTAAGGGTCCTGTTTGAAATAAATTTTGTTAGCCAACTTAATTTCCTTACATGTATTTAGTCGGATTCTCTTATAAACAATTATGAAAATTTCTAAATGAGATTGGCCACATTAGAGAACTGGCTTTAGTATTATAGCATAGTAGTTAACAAGGCCTGACTCGTTAATCATAGTGCTATTTCACTGATACAATTTTGTGTAGGCCTCTTGTGGCGGCTCATGCCTGTAATCCTAGCACTATGGGAGGCCAAGACAGGAGGAGCACTTGAATCCAGGAGTTTGAGACCAGCCTGGGCAACATGACGAAACCCTATCTCTACCAAAAAAAAAAAAAAAAAAATTAGGCGTAGTGTTGTGCACCTGTAGCCCCAGCTACTCGGGGCCTGAGGTGGTACGATGGCCTCAGCTTGGAATGTGGAGGTTACAGTGAGCCCAGATCACACCACTGCACTCCAGTCTGGGTGACAGAGTGAGACCCCGTCTCAAAAAAAAAAAAAATTGTGTAGGTTGGGCATGGTGGCTTACGCCTATAATCCCAGCACTTTGGGAGGCCCAGGCACGTCTTACATGGCCACAGCAGGAACAAGAGAGGATTGCTTGAGCCCAGAAGTTCAGGATGAGCCTGGACAACATAGACCCTACCACTGAAAAAAAAAAAAGTATGGTGGTGTGCACCTGTGGTCCTGCCGACTCAGGAGAGGCAGGAGGATCGCTGGAGCCCAGGAGTTTGAGGTGACAGTGAGCTATGATTATACTACTGTACTCTAGCCTGCACAACAGAGCGTTCTTGTCAATTTTTAAATCTTAGAACGTGATTTATCTAGGATATGTTATTTTAATGCATGGCATCTATTAATGTGAATTCATAGTAGTAAAAAAAAAACATTAAAAATGTAGTTTTGACAAGTTGTTTATTAAATCCACACTTACCCCATCAATTGATGATAAAATATGTAACCTATCACTGCTTCATTTCTCTAAATCTATTCTCTCATATGAAGGTAAAATTAAAGAATGATTATATTTTCTCTCTTTCTTCTGTTTAGTGATTTGTTGGGATCATTTTTAAATAAAAATCTGAACTTGAAAAGATTGAATGACTAACTTTACTTACCATAATTATGTCTTTTTTTCACCCTGGCTGTCAGTTTTCTAAACCAGGTATAGGCCTACTCTTTCTTAAATTGCTGTTTGGTAAATATTTTAGGTTCTGTAGTCTCTGTACTATCACTCAGCTCAAAGCTGCTAGAGACAATATTTAAACAAATGAGTGATGGTGGCTGGCCCTGTTCCAATAATACTTTATTTACAAAAACAGGAAGTGTCTGTGGTTTGCCAGCTCCTATTCTGAAGCTAGACTTTTTTTTTTTTTTTTTTGGGGACCAAAATTTGATCCCTGTGTTTTCTACTAGGAAAGAGGATCCAGTTTGCTGATGTCGCAGGTCTGAGAGACGTCAGAGCATCACAGCATTTAGTAGTCTTAAGTGTGTGTTTGAAGTGGTAGTAACTGCTTCATGATTCTGTAGTACATACTTGCTTTTCAGGAGGCTTCCATGTGAACATGGTTGCCGTTTGCAGCGTTGGTTTTACTGTCCCCTTCTACAGATGGCAGCACAGGCTGTTCCAAGTCCTCCTTTTCCTTGGAGTCAGTGCTGCCCTGAGCCCTGCAGCCTTGCTGAGCTCCTGCCCTGACAGCCTCCTCTCTCTCTGCAGTGTGTATGCTGGGCACCAGTCCATCCTGATCCCACCCTCCGAGCTGGAAGCCAACCCCGCCTTGTGGCTTCTCGCCGTGAGTCAGTACAAAGTCCGAGACACGTTCTGCTCCTACTCCGTCATGGAGCTGTGCACCAAGGGGCTGGGTTCGCAGACAGAGTCCCTTAAGGTAAGCAGCTCCCTTGGCGGCTCAGCGCCCCGCGAGCCCGCAGGGACTCGTTTCTAAGAAGGCACGTCTGTGGCTGGGTGAAGTTAGAACAGTCCTCCAAAAAAAAGCCTGGGTTTAATCTAACATCACCTGAAGCTTGCAGACTGCCTTTAAATGAAAATGTTTTTAACGTGAATATTTCCCCACGACTCACAGACAGTAACAAACCAGAATGTAAAGTATTTTCAATGCCTATCATTCTTCTGGGTCTACTTGAAAGATCCTAAATTCGATTTTTTTGTTGGGTGGATTCCGTGTTCTGAAGTGTTCGGTGTTCAGAAGCCCTGAGGTAATGTTAACTTGTTCTGATACTGGTATTTAAGAATTCTGGTAGGTGTGAATTTAGCCACTCACTTTTGTTTTTCCTGGAGACCCTGATTTGTGGGTCTGGACCCTAAGCTCAATTCATTTTACAATTAAGTTAACAGTGTTGTGTTTTATTTTTAAATAACTGCCATTATGTAAGAATAATGGTATTTCCCTCCATTTAAACCAAGGATGTTTTGATAGGTATATCTTCAGGGTAAATTAAGTAGTACTTAGCTCCAAGTAACTAGGAGGGAATAATCATATGACCAGTTTTGAGTAAATTTCAACCGACTTTGTACTGTTTGGATGTGTGTCTGTCTTCGTATATACATGGATTGTGTTTGTTTGTGGCATCCACACACACATCAATAGTGCAACAGTACATTTATCTGTCTTGCATTGTTTTCCTAATGCATAAAGCTTCAACAGGAAAGCAAAATGCAAGATAATGTTAAGTCATATAAGTAATTGTGCAATCATTTTGAGTTTTATATTTATAGAGGAAAAAGTTACACAGCGTTGTTCATGTTCACCTATCTTGTATTAAAAAGTGAGTACATTTTCATGACCTTCCTGTTGGCACATACATAAATAACCAGAATAAAGAATGAGTAGTTGAGGGTCACTACGTATTCATTTCATCCGTACAATAGCCCTCTGAACTAGGAGCCGTTATTGTCTCCATTTTAAAGCTGAGGAGACTTACGTCACAGAGAAATTAAGCGACCTCTCCAGGTTCTTAGGTTGGACGAACCTGGAGCCAAATTTATAATGTTTGGCTTCAGACCTGCTATTGCAGCTGCATGTGCTTTGCCTCTCAGACAGGCGCGCGTGTGAATACGTAATTTGTATTCCCCAGGCTTGAGTTTTTCCTGTTTAGCTCTGTGTGTGCGGTCGTGTCTGTATGCTCAGCACGAATGTCGAAGCCAGGTAGAGCTGTGTGTCCTCCTTGCTCAGGACCCTTGTCAGTTGTCCACGTGTGCTGAGGCTGCCGGGAAAGGGCTCGAAGGACCTGATGGCTGGGGTTTTGGTGGCCGCCCTCTTAGCAGCTCTGGCTTCCACTCCAAGACACAGTCATTCACGGTTCGCCTTCACATTCACAAGCCGTTCCTGTCACTCCCTTATTTTCCCTTTTGGCCCGGGCAGTGCCACGGAGTGAGCTGTGCTTAACTCCGTCAAATCCTTGCGTGGCGTCTGCTGTTGTGCTCAGCTGACTGAATTCGGTGTTGTGCTCAGCTGACTGAATTCGGTGTTGTGCTCAGCTGACCGAATTCGCTGTTGTGCTCAGCTGACGGAATTCGCTGTTGTGCTCAGCTGACGGAATTCGGTGTGCAAACTGAGATGTTCTCAGTCTTACGCTTACTGTAGAAACAAACGCGCTTGAGAGTGAGAATAACTTCTCGGTGTAACGGGGCATAAATGGAGCACTGTCTATGAAGCCTAAAAATTTAGGTTTATATTCCTGTCTATTAAAAAGCAGGTTTTCAGGCTGGGTGTGGTGGTACATGCCTGTAGTCCCAGCTACTTGGGAGACCACAAGGTGGGATGGTCACCTGAGCCCAGGAGTTCAGCTCCCCTGGGCAGCATAGCAAGACCCCATCTCTTTAAAATGTGGAGATTTTTCCCATTCCTCTCCAGTGTGTGTTCTGGTACATCCATGCCCAGAAGAATATATCAAATGCCTCTCCTTTCCCGAACTGCCTTTAATCGTCTCATCCAGGAAGTTGCCTTTCCTCACCCTGTCTCCTCATCACAGTTCTTGCTGTGGCTCCAGGCGGCTGTTTGTTCTTCATATGTGTAGCTGTGTGAGTGCTGCTTCACCACTGCTGGGTTTGTTACATTAACGAAGTGGACACAGGCGGCCCTGGAAAGGCATGGCTGTGTTGAGTTTTCCAATGTTCATGTGGGGATCCGAGGGAAGGCGTCTCCGGCTCCCTCCAAGCTCGGCCCGTGGGGGCTGACTTGGTTTCTCTGTCGTTATCTCCAGGCGCGAGGGCTGGACTTGTCCCGAGTGAGGACCTGCGTGGTCGTGGCGGAAGAGCGGCCGCGGATCGCGCTCACACAGTCGTTCTCAAAGCTGTTTAAGGACCTGGGCCTTCACCCGCGGGCCGTCAGCACCTCGTTCGGTTGCAGGGTGAACCTGGCGATCTGCTTGCAGGTGAGATTCGCCGACATCACGGTGCGGAGCCGGAAGCTCCCAGGGTGGGCACAGCCGACTGGCACCAGGCGTCTCCCTGGGCTGGTGCTCGGCTACCTTCAGAAGAGATCTTTCCGTCACACGCATGCTGTTGGTGCAGATCTGTTTTTTTACACTGCAGTCTGCGTTCGTATCCGTATTCATAACAAGCATTCATAGCACTTACTGTGTCCTGGAACATTTTAACGTTTGTGACAGGAGGAGCAGTTTGTCCAGACCTCTGCTGTCGGACTTTTTAAAGATTAGATACTAGACAGATCAAGAAACCAGTCCCTCGAAGTACTTAGTCTCATGTGTGCAGACGATCGCTGTAGGAAGAACTTAATTACACTGAGCAGGTTCTGGGATTTGCTGCTGCAGTGGCAGTGCAGAAACAGCACAGCTGCACTTGTGCGAAACGGGCGTACCTGAAGGGGCTCTGGCAAGACAGCCTTGCGTTAACAGTGGCTGACAAGCCCCAGGCAGAGCTGCAGATCTGGTTCCTGGAAGAGTAAGGGCTCCCCTCTCAGCAGGTGCTGGTGAGGCAAACGGTTGGCGGGCATCACCTCCACCTCCCTCTCTGCCCACCTGCTGCCCTACTTGTGATCCCAGGGTGATTGCTTAAGGTTGCCGCTGGGTGAGCCTCTGAAGGCTCCGTCTGCCCTTTTCATGCCTGTCTAGGTGCTTGGAGTTAGCCACTAGGTCAGAGGAGGAAACCTCCTCTCTTCCCAAGATCACTTCAGAAAAAGTAGCTGCAGAAAGCTTTTCTTGATTTTCTTTTTTCTTTTTCTTTTTTGAGACAGGGTATCACTCTGTCACCCAGGCTGGAGTGCAGTGGCATAATCACACATAATCGCGGCTCACTGCACCTCGGCCCCCCGACCCCCGCTCCCAGGCAGGCTCAAGCAACCCTCCCACCTCAGCCTCCCAAGTAGCTGGGACCGCAGGTGCCCACCACCACACCTGGCTAATTTTTGTATTTTTTGTAGAGACAGGGTTTCACCATGTTGCCCAGGCTGGTCTTGATCTTGTCAACTTAATGATCTGTCTGGCTTGGCCTCCCAAAGTGCTGGGATTACAGACATGAGTCACCGCACCTAGCCTTTTTTTTTAATTTTCATACATGGGATGTTCCTTGCTTCTGTCTTCCTTCTCTTTTAATTATTACAATAGCTTCGTTTTTAAGAAATTATAAATTACCAAATTTCTCTCAAGAGTCAGGTAAACCTTGTCCTATGATTAAAATTAATACCCTTTTCTAAGAGGTCATCTGAAGAATTAGATTTATCTCACCAACCTAGTTCTTAAAATATTAAAGTTTTCTCTCCCTTTTCACCTTTTTCTGTTCCTCATAAATGCTTATCACCATCAATCCCATTAGGAGAAACAGGAATTGCAGAAGTCTGCCTCTTAAATCAGTTCAGCAATAGTGTGATGTCCCACTGATCTCTGCCCACCAGTGACAGGGACCCCCGGGCAAGAGCAAATGAGTGATTTGTGAGAGACAGGCACTGGCCACGGCGAGGCTGCTGCTGAGAGTAACACTTAGCACTGTGCCCTCCAACAGGTGACAAAGTTCAACCTGTGTTGCAAAATTGGCCTCTTGTAGAGTACGTACATTTATTTTCTTCTTTACTTTTGCATTTATTATTTATTTCTATCCACCTGGATCCAAAATGTTTTTTATTTTTTTATTTTTTTATTTTTATTTTTTGAGATGGAGTTTCTGTCACCCAGGCTGCAGTGCAGTGGTGCGATCTCGGCTTGCTGCAAGCTCCACCTCCCGGGTCCACGCCATTCTCCTGCCTCAGCTTCCCCAGCAGCTGGGACTACAGGCGTCCGCCATCAGGACTGGCTAATTTTTTGTATTTTTAGTAGAGATGGGGTTTTGCCATGTTAGCCAGGATGGTCTCGATCTCCTGACCTCATGATCTGCCCGCCTCGGCCTCCCAAAGTGCTGGGATTACAGGCGTGAGCCACTGCGCCCGGCCCCAGAATGTTTTAAGATGGTTTACAAGGAAGGAGTACTCTCAGTAGGAGAAGATAAAATACACTAAAAACGAACCAAAACATGGAAGTGAAAGAAAAAAATTGCAGGAAAGTGACAGCCTGAAGAACAGTTGGCATGCTGGTGCTTTCCGCGAGGCTCTGGAGTGTGCCGCCGTCCTTACCTCAGCACCGGGGCAGGGCCGGACACGTGCCGGATGTGGAATGAATGTGCCCTGTGAGAGTGCTGAGCCCGGTTCTGTATTCTTAATAGGAAATAGCAATATGTTCTTGTACAGAAGACAAGTTCATCAGTATGACCACTGAGTCAAAATTCAGTATTGCTAATCATGGGTCATGGCACTATTTTGCAATCTTTGCAGCATCTTTAAGCATTTTTGTCCATGTTCAGTTTTCTGCTTGACCTATTCGTAACTCCTTTCGGTCAGCATTTCCTTATCTGAATAGTGTTGGAAGTATCCAAGTGTCTACTAGCAGAGAGAAATTAAATTTATGTACAAAGCAATGCAGGCTCACCTCCCCTTGCCCAAAGCTTTGAGGGCAGGTGTGCTTCAGAATTAGGTTTCTGGCTTTGTGAGAGGTGACATGGCACAGATGCCATGCATGATGCCACAGTTCAGTATCACATGTGCCAGTGTTCCTGCAGCAGGGAAGGGCAGGAGACCCAGACTTAAAGGGGCTCATGTCAGCCTAGGTCAAATTTTACTACAAAGAAACTTAAGACAAAGTTTGTGCCATCATCAAACATTTCTCATAGTGAGATGGGCAGTAGGCATGTAGGTAATTTTTTCAGGAAGTGACTCATTCTTAGTGAGCAGTGAGAGGCTAGAGTGCCATGGGCATGGGGAGGCATTCGGGGGGAGGGCGGTCAGGAACACTTCAGCAGAGCACACTGGAAGGGCGGAGCGGTGCAAAAGTCCAGTGAAGGCAACTGTAAGTGAAAAGGGTTCAGGCAGAGCTGGTCTTTGGAAACACTCATTTTCTGGAATTTTTGCAAAATTAAAAAAACATGTTGGTGATAGCAAACAAGCAGAGCGGGAGAAGCCCAGAATCCAGAATCCAGAATCCAGAGGCAGAAACCACCCCTCGCTGTCTGGCTCTCCACAGAGCCCAGCACACAGGACATGCCTGATACATTAAATGTACACTGAGTGCTTATGAGTGGTAGTAAGGAAAGCCTGAAATGTTTCTGAATTTTGTGTACATTGAATTTATTTTTCTTTATACAAGAATATTTTAGAAAACAAAATCAGAAAATATACTTTAGCTTATAAATAGCACTCATAAACCCATCTACCCTGAGATAATCACAATTAGTCATTTGATGTAAAAAATAAAAAACACAAAAAATTAAGATACTCCCAAAATTCCAAACCTTGCACCTAAATATTTAAAGATGTTGAAAAATGTAGTTTTCAGTTTGAAGCAACAGCATTGTGAGTGAGTATGGAAGCAGGGGGTGTCTGCTCTCAGACTGACTGCGTTCTAACAGTGCTGGTTTCCCAACTGGAGCCCCCGCGCCCCTGACTGACTGCGTTCTAACTGCGCTGGTTTCTCCTGGCTTCTTCGCTGGAGCTCCCGCAGGCCTTCCCTGACTGTGTGCTCTGGTGGAGGAAGCCTGATGGAGCGAGGAAGGAGTTTTGTCTCCAGGAGATAGGGAGCACACTCAGCAAAGAACATTGTCCAAAAGAGAGAGGGAGCCTCACCCGTGTGCAACAGGGCTTAGGAGGTGTCAGGGTCATCACTGTCAGAGGGGGTCCTGGTCTTCAGGGAAGGCTGAGCTGCACAGTTCATGAGTATTATTACTGCAGGATTTAAAGGCGTTTCCGGTGCTACTGAGCAGTGCTGCATCCTCAAGGGGGAAGCCGCGTGCAGTTTTACCAGTGCTGACCGGGCACCTGGACAGGCACTTTTTAAAACATACCTGACACACGAAACGTTACAGGTGTACAGAGACACACTGGGCATTTGTTTTTACTTCGCAAAAATCGGCTCCATCAGTGGTGCTCTGGTCCTCCCACCATCCAGCCCCACGCATCTGCCTCCCCTTCGTGCAGTTTTTCCTAAGCCACTTTCTCATGCAGTCTTTCCTGCTTCTGCTTCATAACCCGGACACTGTGCTCGGCCTGGATGGACTCTCCTCTGCCCTTGTCCTGCTTCTTCGCCCGGGTCCCTTCCATGGGGCCTTCTCAAACTCTGTCAGCTGCCGTGCTCTCTTTCCTCTGAATTGCCAGCATACTTTGTTCTTCCTCCTTTGCACTTTCCACCTGCTTTATAGTTATTTATCAACATATGCATGTCTCTTCTGCTCTGTGAGTAGCTGTGTTACAGAACACAGTTTTTTCTTTGTTGTTGTAGTTATTGTTTGTAGAGACAGGGTCTCACTGTGTTGCCCAGGCTGGTCTTGAACTCCTGGCCTCAAGTGACCCTCCCACCTCAGCCTCCCAGAGCACTGGGATTACAGGCATGAGCCGCCACAATCAACCAAGAGCACAGTTTTACAAAAGAATCTCCCTCCCTGAGTGTCCAGTGCCATCTCACATCATCACAGCCACTTCTTGATGTTGTATACATTTTGTGAAAGCACTGATACTTGATTCGGGGGTTTTTTGTTTGTTTGTTTGTTTTGGGAGACGAAATCTTGCTCTTGTCACTCAGGCTGGAGTGCAATGGCATGATCTCAGCTCACTGCAACCTCTGCCTCTTGGGTTCAAGCAATTCTCCTGCCTCAGCCTCCCAAGTAGCTGGGATTACAGGCACCTGCCACCTCGCCCAGCTAATTTTTGTATTTTTAGTAGAGACGGAGTTTTGCCATGTTGGCCAGGCTGGTCTCAAACTCCTGACTTCGTGATCCTCCTGCCTTGGCCTCCCAAAGTTGATTCTTTTAACTGCCAATCAGTGCGTGTAATAAATACAATTTACATTAGAGAAATTAAACGTATACTTATTTGACTAGAGTGTAGTCTCCGGTGGAAAATGACTTGGCATGATGAATTTTCTCTAAAATGAACCCCTGGTGTGAATCTTCACCAGCTAAAAGCTCATACGACATCTGTAACTGTTCCTTGCAAGTGAAAACCCAGGGTTTACTATTCTTCAACCTTCTAACAGCATTTTCATCTCAAATAGGAAGTCTGGGGCTTGCACCTTAAGAGACATTCACGCTGGAAAAATACATTCTTTAGTCATTGCATTGGACCGTTGGATTCAGACAGCCTCTAGTTAGGTCTGACTGTTGGATTCAGACAGCCTCTAGTTAGGTCTGACCGTTGGATTCAGACAGCCTCTAGTTAGGTCTTCCCATGCTCCTTAAGGGCCCTTTCAGTCATTGGAAGATGAGAGATGGAGGCCCTGAGAAGTGAACTTTCCTAATTGACAAAGCTAGGAGGTAAAAACAGAACAAAATTTAGAAGTAAAAGCTATTTGTTACTCTTAGGAGTAACATTTCCCAGAATCTTTAACTATAAAAATGACTTTAAAACAATTTGAATTTATTGAATTTATGATAAAAGTGGACATTAGAAAGATCAAATTATGACTTCTGTGTTTAATTAGCTTTCACATAAATTTCTTTTAGTATTATTAGAAGGTGTCATTTATTATTTGGAAATATATTTCTCACAGCCACAATTACTCTTCAAAAATGTAAGCTGGAAGGTCTCTTATTGCATTAGATTTAGAGATACGTTCACTGTAACAGAAAAATTAGCATCCTCCTTCTAGTAGAAGGGAAGAAAAACATGAGGTCTTCTGTTTTCCAAAAGAGACCTCGGTTGTTTATCTACTAGGAGAAAAACATCAACAGAAACTTTGATTTCTATTATATAGAAAAATACCTGATTTATCTAAGAGGGCAGCTTTATTGTAAGTAGCTTACTTACAATGTGGGATTAAATCAACAGTAACTATTGCAGTGACCCTTAACTCTTGAAACTCACACAACAAAAGAGAGATACAGCCACCCTAGTAATAGAAAGAGTCATGGATTGTTGAAAGAAGTGAGCCGGGCATGGTGACTCATACCTGTAATCCCAGCACTTTGGGAGGCTGAGGCAGGTGGGTCATTTGAGGTCAAGAGTTCAAGACCAGCTTGCTCAACATGGTAAGACCCTGTCTCTACTAAAAATACAAAAATTAGCCAGGTTCAATGGCACGCATCTGTAATCCAAGCTACTCGGGAGACTGAGGCAGGGGAATCGCCTGAACCTGGGAGGTGTAGGTTGCAGTGAGCTGAGATCATGCCACTGTACTCTAGCCTGGGTGACGGAGCAAGACTGTATCAAAAAAAAAAAAAAAAAGGGAAAAGAAATGTGGAAGGCTCAGGAGATGATGTAAATCTTAAGTAATTCTCAAAATAAATAGTTATAATAAGACTTGCATTAACTTGAGCTCTCAGTTTCCTTGTGCCCCTACACTGCTTTTAGGTGAAGGAAATAAATAAGGTGCTGTTGGGGATTTTGAAAGCCTCAGGGAATGAGCCACCGTCAGCAGGAACTTCACGCCCTCTCCTGCTACACGGCGTCCCAGCCAGCGCTGGGGATCATGGAGACCGTCTTCCAGGTACCCTGCACATCAGTCAGCTTTCTGACCTGTAAGCAATGGAAACCTCCTTTGGCAATTTGAGGCACCAATAGGTGGCTCTCAGAACCACCAAGGGAGTAGGACCAGCGCTGGGACCCTGCATCTAGGAACCGCTTGTACAGTAGCATGTTCTTGTGAGGAGAACATGAAGTCTGCACTGCTGACCTTGTTCCCGAACACGAGGCTTCCCCACCAGCATGGCATTCCCCAAACCTGAGGCATGTCAAGACACCTTCACTGCCGACAGCAAGAGCCCAATTGCTTTGTCCTGTAAATGCAACTGGTTAGTCATCTCCCCACACCCTAGCTTCCAGGAAGGCTGGGAAGGGGACGGAATTCTGGTATTTTTACTTCCTGTAGAGCCACAAGGGCTCTGTATCCAAACAGGACTCAAAAAGTGGAGTTCTCCCGATACAGGAGGAAGGTTGAGATGTACGGTGACTAAACTGTGACAGCCGGCGGCTGCTCCCGCCTCTCCCTTTCGCTGCCCAGCATCGCAGCGTTCTCGTCCTGCCCTCACACTCTCCACAGCCCCAGGAAACCACCGTGATGCAGCTGCTGCTTTTACATCTACTCAGGCACTTGCCCTTCATGCAAAGGGGGAACAAGCCAAAGCCTCTGGAATTACCATGACCAGTGTCAAACCCACAGCTTTCTAGGTGATGCCTCCTCTTCCTCCAGTTCCATCACTGGCATTCTGTGACCTACAGATGGAATTGTAAAATTTACAATTGAGGGATGAAGAGAGAGAAGAGGAGGAACATTCAAATTCTTCTACCAGTGTTTTTGGATGTCTCACGTGCCCTACGCGCTGGTGGACACTGCACTGAACAGATAATCATGTTGGATCTGCAAGTTGCTAAGTGACTCTTTTCATCTGTCTCCAGGAATGTTGGAATCACCACCAGAAGAGTCTTAGGGACCCAGGAGATCGTGAAGAGGGTCCGAGGGGTTAACTCCACAGCCTCAAGTGTTCGCCTGGCTTTCAGCAAGGGATTCTCTTGTCATGGTCACAGAACATTCCTGGCTTTTAGTCTGTGTCTTGAACCAAAAAACAAGAATCTGAGTTCATCATTCAGTCAGTACAACAAAACAGTCGTGCTGCGTCCGTCTGGGTGCTTTCATCTGCTCTGTGACTCGGCAGCCCCTAAGCTAAAGCCTTCCCAGGCCCTCTCTCTAAAGTGTCAGAGCATGGTGTCCAGGCTGCCAGCCTCATGGTGCTTTCTGCACAGCTGCTCAGCTCTGCTGTGCCACTCAAAGCAGAAATAGGCAATATGTAAATGAGCAGGCATCGCCGTGCTTCAGTGAAACTTTATGAAAGCCAGTGTGTGGTGCTCCTGATGACCAGTTTGCTAGTGGGTGGCCTGAGCTGGGTTCACACTATCTGTGGCCCCCACCCCACCAGTAATCCATTCCAGAGTCCCCCATTTCTTGACAGTCTATCACCTGCATCAACACCTGATGACAACATCCAGATCCATCCATTTGATGCCAAACATAGAAACAAGCTCAATTTGATTTTTGCAAATTTTTTAAAGGTTTTGGAATTCCATTTTTTATTGAGATGTAGAAGTCACAAGAGACCCTTGTTCCGACCATAACCATCGGAACAATCTGGTTAATACACAGATTCATCATTTTTAAGATCCATCAGAGAGTTGAAGACTCAAATGTAAATGAATTAAATTTCTTCCGAGGAGAAAAGAGACCTGTATGTAGTTTTCCCGTGGCAGAGGAACCAGGAGAAAGAATTTACCATAAAAAATGGTAAAGCAAAAGGTTTCTGAACTTTTTAAAAAACATAAATAGCAGTATCTGGTTAGCAAGGTAGATGAGAATCCCAGGGGAGCCCTAAAAGTGGATCCATTTTCTCTGAGGCACTCTGGATCTTTAGTGTGCAAAAGGCAGGGGCTCCTGAGGGCTGGGAGGTGAGCAGCAGAGCCCTGGCTACCCCTCCAGGGCGGCCCGGATCACCCAGCAGAGCCCTGGCTACAACCTCCAGGGCGGCCCGGATCACGCAGCAGAGCTGCTGGCTACCCCTCCAGGGTGGCCCAGATCACTGTGGGAACTCCACTCACACTTCAGCAATGGAGTTGGGATGAGGGCATAGCACATCCCTCTGCAGCGCCCTTGCCCTTCACCATGTGTAATATATTTGCCTTCCAAAGGCTGGAGGTGTGGCAGTGGAATAGAGGAAGCTGGGGGTGAGACTGAAGAGAGAATCACCCGGTTACCTGAAGAGCCAACAGCGAAGCGGTGGGCGGAAAGTCTCCCGCCGTTTGGAAAGCAGGTCCTCGCCGTGAAGCACAGAAGACTTCCAGGGTCAGTGTCAGGCCCAGCATCCGGGTCCTGCCCATAGACTTGTAAATTCTTTTCTGGGGATAAGTGTTATTTAATATTTACTGTTCTTTTAAATACAGTCTTCGTTGTTCCTAAAACGTTGTGTTGTATAATCAAAATTTAAAACACCTGCAAAGAAGCAGGAGAACTGGACTCATGTTCATGAGAGGAGACGGTCCCTAAAAGAGTCAGTAGAAGAGACATGCTGGAATTATCAGAGACTTTGGAATAGCTCTGATAGGTGAGGCCAGGAATTTGTTGAAAAGGTCCACAACATCTATGAAGAGATGAGGGGTATTGCAGAAGGATAAAAACTATGAAAAAAACAAAACGGAAATGCTGGAAATGAAAATTAGTATTAGAAATAAAATTCCCATGGTTTAATAGGAGACTAGATACAGCAGAGGAAAGACTCATTGAATGAACTTGAAGTCTGATCAATAGAAATGACCTAAGCATAAAACAAGGAGAAAAGGCATGAAAATACAGTGGAACAGAGCGTCTGAGGCCCGTGGGTCTAACATACCTGTAGTGATCGGAGCCCCAGCAGGAGCGGGTGAGAGAAAATGGGGCCAGAGAACAATTTGAAGAACTATGGCCAGGAGCGAAGGGAAGAATCAACACAAAGATTCGGGAAGCTCAGTGAACTCCAGGCAGAGTAAATGAGAAGAACCACACCCAGACACATTGTTGTCCAAACACTGAAAGTCTATGGCAGAGTCGATCTTAAAGCCCCTGCAGAAATAAAGCTAAGTAGGGGAAGTAATAAAAACAACACTGAGTTCTCATCAGAAATGCTGGAAGCAGGAGATCCTACAGAATGGAAGAGAAAAGCAGATACTTAGCCAACCTAGAGAATCCATCGGCAAATACGCATCACAAGAAATAGTAAGAATGTCTCAGGATGAAAAGAAATGATAGCAAAATGAAGCCCAAATTTTTAAGAAGAAATGAAGAACACTGAAAAGAGTAAATACCAGAAAATGTTTTAGAATCTATCAATATGTAGACATGTAACTATTTTTTAGTTTGTTTTAAAAGTATTAACCATTTAAAAATATGAACTGCTGAGGTGTTCATAACGTGTGTAGGAATAACAGATGAGACAACAGGAAGTCAGGCCCTGGAAATGCACCATTGCAAGAATCTTCATTTTCATAATGCATAACACTATGTGAAGATAGAAAGCAATAAATCATGCAAAAAATAGAGGGTAAAATGAAATACCACAAATATTCTTTCTATTCATGAGAAAAGGAGGCAGGAAGGGAGGAACAAAGAACAAAAGGGACGAGTAAAGAACCAACAGCAATCGCACCAATAAGGACGTGAAAAGGAAATGAACTGTGGATGACGTGATTGCTGAGGTTGGAATGGCTGTCCCCCTCCAAACCGTCTGTCGAACTAGAATCCCTGACGCAGTAACAGAAGACATGAGGCCTTTAGAAGGTGATTCGATTATGAGCATGGAGCCCTCACGAATCAGACTTCCGCCCTAAAGGAGCATCTTCATCCACTCTGCAGGTGCCTCGATCTGGGACTTGCTAGACTCCAGAGCTGTGAACAGCCTGTTACCTAATCTAAGGTATTTCACAGCAGGGGGTAGCAGATGAGCACAGACCCAGCCTCGTCCTGGTGCCTTCCCGTGCCCAGGAGCGGCGGACATTGGCCACAGACCGTGTGAAGGATGGTGTCCAGCTGCTGGGTGATCTGGTGCAGCACAGGAAGGCCAACCTCCCTGTCAGGCTTCTTTAAGGCAATGCTGGCTGGTGCCGAGTTGAGAAAGATGAGTTAGCGGTGACGAGAGTGGGGAGGGAAGAGCAGTCTGGCCAGGGAAGCTGAGCTGAAGCCCCTGCAACTTTGGAGGGGTCAGGAAAGATGGGAAGAGGCCAGGGTGGCCAGAGAGGGAGGACGACAGAAGGCTGCACTAAGCACCGGTCCTTTTCCCAAGATCAGTGGGAAATTGTTAGAGGGCTTAGGGCAGGGACCTGTCATATTTAGCTAATCGTTTTGAAACGATCACTTGGAATATATCATGAAGGCTTCTCTCATCTGGTGACATGTCCATAGCCCCCACATTTTAATGCAAATAGAGAAATTCTTTTGGAAATAGGAGTACAAAGAGGTAGTCAAATTTTGTGTCGTTTTCCCTTTCAGTTTGAAGAGTGTCATTTGCCTGGAGACACACAACCTAAGCTTTTTCTCGCCTTAGACGTACCCAGCGTACTGCCTAAGCCCAGTATCAGGTCTTTGGAGTTTGTTCATTCTTTCACACATTTCTACGTACTGTATTCCTATGTGCAAGTACTAGGTTGTGCTAATATTATGGCGTGTGAATTGCTGAATAGCAAAATCACCAGTCAGCTTAAATGCTAAAATTAGTCCTGTCTTGTGTTTTCTGTGCTGATATTTGGGATGTGAGTCTGTATTTCTTCACCTAAGATTTAAATATGACTCATTTGTGCAATAAGCACTTAATACCTAATTGATATAACACTTTTATGTCAGTAAGAAACTTACTTTTTGGTATATACATTTGTCTCTCAGTGGGGGACACGTTTCCGGACTCCCTATGGATACCTAAGTCCGCAGACGCTCAGGTCCCTGCTGGAAAATGGCTCAGCATTTGCATAGAACCCATGCACATCCTCCGTGTACTTTAAATCATCTCTAATGACTTGTGATGCTGCATATGATGTAAATGCTGTGTAAACAGTTGTACCGTATCGTTCAGGGAACTATGACAAGAAAAGGTCTGTGCCTGTTCAGTACAGGTGCAATTTTTTCAAATATTTGTGATTCAAGGTTGGTTAAATCTAAAGATGCAAAACTCATGGATGTGGAAGGCTGACTGCTTAACATTTTTATTATATAACTGGATTTTAATGTGAATCTTTTTTTCTCATTAATATAACTTGCAATTTCAAAAATGCTTTATCTTTGTTTCTGAATGAGCTTTAGTTGGAATGGATAATGCTGTTTTTCTGTGGGTCCTTTTTGCAAGTATTTGATCCTTAAATGCTGAGGGGCATTAGGGATCTCTGTATTTAAGGGAACACTGGCTAGCATTCTTTGGCAATATGAAGACTTTTTAAAATACTCCCTCAATATGTGTCTTGAAATTTCAGACATTTTACCTCAGTGGTTTTATAATTTGGAAGCAGCTGTGTCTTACCTCTTTCTCTCCTTCACGTATTCTTCTGTATTAATGCTCAGGCCTATTTGGCTTCAGGCGCAGTGTTGCCTCCTCCACGTGGTACAGGATAGGAAAGGAGGTACTAGCCATGCACATTTTTTCCTGAGATACCACCTTGAGCCATTATAACAATTTCTGAACTTGGATAATTTAGAGAGAATGCTGACTTATTTTCATTCCAGTTAATATTTAGGTTTCAAGGAATCATGAAGGAAGGAAATTATTTAAATCATTGCTTCAGCTTGAATATATTCAGTAAAAGTCCACTATGTGTTTGGAGCGTACACACCTTTATTGGCTATTTTCTTTCTTCATGCCCTTCCTCTCTTTTTTAAACATAAGGATGCTGAGAGAGAGCAGTAGCCATAATTACCCTAGTGAAGTAACAGAGAAGAGTGGAATCATAATTTTCTTTTAAAATCTTGACCCGTTGCTTATTTTCATAGACTTGGCTCTGTTGTGAGTGGTGGCAGTTTCTCCATCTGGCTTTGTGACCAGATTTCAGCCAGAAGAAAAACACTGACCTCCCTTTCCACTGCTGCAGCTGCTGTCTCTAGTGCCTGCCTCTTGTCGTCATGGGGGTGTGGGTGGGTGCTGGGCTGTACACACAAAGAACAGGTGTGCATCAGTCCAGGCACCTGTGAAAAATCGTCTACTCTTTGTGCTTTTGGGAAATGTTTGGGAAAGACAGCTAAGTCACATAGGGAAAAATACCTTGCATCCAAGGAGCTTGCCCAAGTTGCTTTCTGGAATTGTCCAGCAGCTGGGGTAGATGATTTAATACGGGTAGCAGGGAGGGACCACAGCCATAGATGATGAGGAGGAGAAAACAGAAATTGGTGTCTCTGTTTGGGGAACAGCAACAGAGCACATTTGCTGGGGTGGAAACTCCTTCTGAGGCGGCTGAGCAGACCGTGTGAGAGCCCAGCGCTGGATTCTTTCAGGCTTCAGATGCACGTTGGCCTTTCCTTTTGCCTCATCGTTTAGGTGGAGAGGGCTAGTGCCCTAATTTCAGGTGTAAAAGCTTACAGGCTCTCCACTGTTACTGGAATCAGAACCTCGGAACTATCTCAACCGATTTAGGAGTGAAACTTGCACTCCCACGTCCCTCAGAAAGAGTGCTGTGAGTGAGACGGTGCAGCGCCACCATTTACCTTCTGTGTTTCAAAGTGACTCAGGTCCCTGCGCCGTGGTTAGTCACCTGCTTCGCCCTCTTCTGTTGCTCCGTGGATATGTTGACATCTTTAAAACATTTCTTTTAGTCTTGTACAGTGGTTAATTTTAATGATTTCCATATTTGATGTTGTTTTTGATCTTCTTTTCATTTTGTTTCCTGCTTTTCGCATTTTCCTCCCCACCCCTCCCTCTTCTCCATCCCATTTTTCACTGTCGGGTCATGTGTGTCTGTGTGTTGTGTGTGTGTTGGTTTCTGTTGTCTGGTATTCTCTCCTCTCTTCTCATCCTCACCCTTCTGCTGCTGTAGCCTCACAGGCTGTGGACCCTGGCCGAGCAGGTAGGGGACTTTCCTGTCCGTCACACCCATGCCTCCCTGCCCAGCCCCGCTGCCTTGCCCGCATCCAGCCATGGGACAGACTAGCAGTTGAGTGCAGAGATTGGCCGGGGGTCTGCGGACCCTGTGATCGTGGGTGCTGCCTGCCGGGCAGTGTCACGTTCAGGCCTCACGCGTAGCCGACGCTGTCTTCCCGGGGTGCGCGGTCAGTGGTTCCTTTGCCAGTTTGGTTCCTCTGTTGTACTTAATTCTCCACCTGTTTTCCATTTACTTATTTTTAATTGACCCTCCATGGCTGTATTTTGCGTTACTCACTGTGGGCCGGTTCTCCGCTCGGCGCTGGTCTGTGGCGTGGCTTTGCTGAGCAGCGGGGGTAGAGCTGTCACTGGGAGCGTCCGCCGGGAGGCTGACTCGCATGTGCTGTTCTTTTTCCCTGTCTCGGTGGTGAGATACCAGGGCCCAGGGTTATTGAGTACTATGGTATGTTTTAATGACATTGTCTTTTTTTCTTATATATAAGCAATATAAGAAAATTGTGTGCCTTTAGTCCAAAATTTGGAATTCTCTCCTGAAGAATTTTAGTGTAATTCTTCAAATGAATTCTGAAGGGCTCCCTTATTTTTTGGCAAACTTATTGTAGGTTGTCTTTTTCCAACCAAGGTATCGTATTGCCTTCCCCAAAAATGGCTGTACAATTTTGGTTTGTAACACAGCCTTCCTGATACTGCTATTCTGTGGACAGAGGTCACTGGTCAGAAGTCAGCATGGTGTAATTTTTCAAGCAATTTGTGGTGCCAAGAAACGATTTCTGGACCCCTGTGTAAAATCAACAGCCCAGTGGCTCAGACCACCAAATCCTGCCCAGCTTGCCAGGATAAAATACCCCTTCTCTGACCTATGTCTCAGCCGAAAATGCCCTCCTCAGGCCAGAGAGCCAGAGCACAAGCAGAGCCCGGAGGAGCAAGATGCTCCCCTCACCTCTTCCTCCCTGGCCTGTCCATCCACATCATGCATCTGCTTCACTGTCCTGGGCCCTCAAAGTACACCTTTTGTTGTTAAAGGTGGATGCATGTAGTAAAAATTTCTCTGCACAGATGCTTCCTATCCTTCCAACCTGCTTTCGCAGCCGCCGTCTTGGCAGTTTCAGCCTTCCCTTTTTTTGGCACAGTGCGTGGCTTGTCTCCTTTCTTTCCTATTTTTATATATTGGCGGTCAAGCTGTGTGAATCCAGTATTATCCTAATAAGATATGCCTTCTGGAATTTAGGTTATCAAACTGAAAGTTAGCAGGTGCCTTGCAGAGATTGCTGGTCTAAGTGCTTTTAATTTTATTTTTCACTGTAACATTTTACCAAAGAAATGTTTCCTAGCTAGTAGAAGCACAGACCCCAGTCTCCTTCCACGTAAACTTGAGTTAACCACTCTGTGTTGTTGCTTGCAGGGAACCTCAGGACCTGACCCAACCACTGTCTATGTGGACATGAGAGCCCTGAGACATGACAGGTACTGTATGCTTCTGGGTTTTTTCTTTTCCTTTTTATGCTTTGTTCTGTGGCCTTGCATGCAGGTGTCCATCTAGAAGAAGGGGTGCGCGCGATGTTTATCTGCTTAGAGTGTGACTGTCTCGTGAGCGAAGTGGTGGATTTAGGCATTGGCTTGAACTTTGCAACTGAAGACTCTGGCCAGGTGTGGTGGCTCATGCCTGTAATCCCAGGACTTTGGGAGGCCGAGGTAGGCAGATCACCTGAAGTCAGGAGTTCGAGGCCAGCCTGGGCAACGTGGAGAAACCCCGTCTCCACTAAAAATTACCCAGGTTTGGTGGCAGGCACTTGTACTCCCAGCTACTTGGGAGGCTGAGTCAGGAGAATTGCTTAAAACTGGGAGGCAGAGGTTACAGTGAGCTGAGATTACACCTCTGCATTCCAGCCTGGGAGACAGAGCAAGACTCTGTCT
>NW_012115255.1:629877-696000 GCF_000951035.1 Colobus angolensis palliatus | reverse complement strand
TGCATCTATATTTATCACACATAATGGCCTGTAAAAAAAAAAAAAAGAGAAAGAAAGAAACTCTGTTGCAGGATGGCAGTGGCCGGTGTGACAGCAGGAGTGTGGCCAGAGCCGCTTTATCTGACCGTCTCACCGGAAGGCAGGCAGGCACTTGGTTCTTTTCCTTCCTATTTGAGGCACCATTTTGCCCCCCTCGTAGAATGTCAGCATCCTGCCCACATTTATTTACATGATGTTTTGTGAAGGCGCTTAAAATAGGGGGTAGGGTTCAGGTTACCTTCTCTATGTGGCCTCCTAAGTGCCCCCTGAGAAGAAAAGTGGAGTTCTTGGTGAGTGTGTGAGGACTCCAGAAGGCAGGGATGGGGTTGAGCAGGGTGAGAAGCCCTTCAGAGGAATCTCTGCCCACCAGGGAGGACCCACTAAGACTCCAAAGAGGGAGGAAAGAAGGCGTGATTTTTACTGCAGACTTCACCCATTGAAACAGATCACTTTCCTCTTGGTGACTGTGGAGGTGCCCGTTCATTGTTGCTTAGGTGAAGTGTGTGGGACACTTAGGTGTCTTCCCTTACCGCCGTCAGCAGCTGCTCCGTGACATGTTGCTGTGTGTGCCTGTGCCTCGGGGTGTCTGGCGTGCCTGGAGGCATTTAGGATCAGCACAATTTGGGCAGTGGCTCAGCTGGCATTTGGTGGGGGGATGCCAGGGATGTCCCGACAGCCAGTGGCTGAGAGCTCGCATGCCAGGGCCAGGTGCCATGCCTGCCCTGACCAGTGGCTGAGAGCTCACGTGCCAGGGCCACGATTCACAACCGCCCTGACGGTTCATACTCGTAGATGCATGCCTGGCCCTGTGGCTCTTCCGTCAGGCCCTCCGGTCAACAGAACCACTGGCTGCACAGTTATGAAATCACAGAAGAGCGGTGGCCACCTAGGAGCCCTCGGGAGGCCCTGCATTCTGAGGACCAGAGGCAACGCCTGCCCCCAAGGCCACCAGCTGCCAGGGACAAAGTTCAGTCTGGAACACTTAGAAAAATCAGAAATGTAGTTTTAGATTAGATAACTTGTTTCTGGGCATACGATTTTCTAAATAACCACTTCTGGGCTTTAAAGCATGTCTACTTAACTCCCCATAAGAATTCTTTGGAAAATATCTCGTAATTGTATGACTTCCTGAAGAAGTGAGCAATATCTCATCAAATAACGCATGTATGCAGTTCTGTCTGTGGCCTGGCCCTCAAAGAGTAACCTTTTCCCTGACTGGGCTGCTAGCTGCTTTGGAAAGCGTCTGAAATGGAAGTGAGAGCACGTAGGGAACAGGAGCTTGCGGTGCAGTTCACTTTCCCACACACCACTGCGTGGGTCTGGTTGGCACCCACGCCGCCGACTCTTGCTGCTCGCTGGCCTAGGCTCTGACCTTTGAGCAGTGCCGAGTGCAGCTCCTCGGGCGCCAGACATCTTCATGAGACTCAGACCCGACCCCCATCCTCAGCATTTTACATGAAAGGAGAAAAGCAGAGTCTGGCTCTACATTGCAGAGCAACTTCCTTTCACTGGGCCCTGCCCAGGCACCCCTGAACCCTCCCTGCTGCTCTCTAGATGGACCGTGTGCCACTCTTCCTTCCATGCCCTGGGGTGGGAGACGCTGCCCTTCCCTGCCAGGTCCTGGGGCTGCTCTCACTCTTCTCATTCCTTTCAGTTTTTTTCTCCATGATGTTCTCTCTCTGACCTTTCTGACTGGGTCTGTCTGTGGCCCCCTCCGTCTGGCTGGGCCCCTTCTCCCTTACCCTCAGTGCGGAGAACCTCAGTGGCGTCCCAGCCTTGCTCTCTGATGCCCCCACCACCTACTCACAGTCCGCAACCCCCAGCCCACCTGCAAGGAGTCTGGCCCCAGGGGCCTTTCCTCCAGTCCTCCAAGCTCAGCTCCAAAGCCCTCTCCTTCCTTAAACCTCCCTTAAACATTCCGAAGTAAAAATACATCCAGCTTTAATCTCCAGCATCACTTTCGACCTTTACCAGCATGTAACACACCTCATGCTGCAGCCACTGGCAGAGGGGGCTCTGGGTCACACAGGTAAGAAGTCAGCTCCTCTGGGAACGAGGTATTACGCTCTGTAACCTGTTTCCCTCTTGCCTTAGTCTGTTTCCGTTTCTATAAAGGAACACCTGAGACTGGGTGATTTATAAAGAAAAGAAGTGTTTTGGCACAGGGTTCTGCAGGCTGTACAGAAAGTGTGGTGCCTGCATCTGCCTCTGGTCAGGTTTCAGGGAGCTTCACTCATGGTGGAGGGAAAGAGGAGCTGCAAGTGAAGAGATCCATGGTAGGAGGAGGGGACAGACTGTCTTTAGCCACCGGCTCTCCTGGGAGCTGTAGAGCAAGAACCTGCTCACCCTCAGGGAGGGCCTGCATCTATTATGAGGATCTGCCCCCATGACTCTGACTCCTCCCATTAGGCCCCACCTCCAACCCTGGGGATCACATTTCAGCAGGAGCTCGGGGAGTGCGGGGGAGGCGCTCAGAACAGGTGCAGTAAAACCAGGCTTCCCGGGCACCTGTGAGGACAAAGTAAAGGAATGCTGTGAAGAGCTGGACTGGGGCGGATGCTGTCACGGTGAGCTCCAGCAGCTGGATGATGACAGAGGACTCACCTCTTCTGCTCCACTGGCCTAGGGCTGCTGACCACAGAGGGTGAGAAAGTCGACAGTCCAAGGCCAGCAGTCGGGAGGCAGTGAAATGAGAGCCACTGAAAGCATTGACCCTTTTCTTTGTTGTTACTCTTCCTATAAAAATGGGGTGGTGGTTTTCTCACTTGATCTGCATTAGGGTCTGTCACAGGATTAATTACTGTTCCTGTTGCTTTAATGGCACACTCCCTCGGGAGCTCCAAGGCACCTGCTCATGTATCGTCTAATTACTCTGGAGAAGGTTAGCTTATTGGTATGCACATGCAATTTCCTTGAGAGAGAATATGAATGTGCACGCGCACAAGAAAGACGGCCTACAGAGGAAGACGACCATTGTGGAAGTCAGTGGTTAAACAGGTGTATTAGCCATTTCTACTTGGTTTTCTGCCTCTGTTTCTGATGCCCTTTTTATTCTTGGAGCCATGGTGGGTGGGACCTGCCTGCATCTGTGACAGGTCACCATGGAGAGCATTTCTGCATCACAGAGTGAGGAGACGCACTCTCCCTGCTTCTGGAACAGATTACAGTCCCACATGTGCAGGAAGGAAATGATGAAATTGTGTTAATACTATTTGAAAGTGATTGTTCACTTTAAAAATACTTTTACAGTGTAATTCATTTAAAATGAATTCATACGTCTCTCAATGACTTCCAATTTGGTCTTTCCATGAACACTTTAGTTTTTCAGACTTTAGATAGGAAATATATATATATATTTGTCTGCGTTTGAAGATGGGGTTTTTAAGGCTGGGGAACAGGCTCACACCTGTAATCCCAGTGCTTTGGGAGGCCAAGGCAGGAGAATCACTGGAGCCCAAGAGTTTTGAGAGCAGCCTGGGCAACATAGCAAGACTCCATCTCTACATTTTTCAAAAATGAGCTAGGTGTGGTGGCATGGGCCTACAGTCCTAGCTACTCAAAAAGCTGAGGTGGGATGAGTGCTTGAGCCTAAGAGTTAGAGGCTACAGTGAGCTGTGATCACACCGCTGCACTCCAGCCTGGGCAATGGAGCAAGACCTTGTCTCAAAAGAAAAAGAAACAGTTTCAGCAATTTTTTATATCTTAAGAACATTACATTGGTGTAAAGTCCTAGGATGAAAACTTTCTTAGCTTCCTCAGGGCTTGGAACCTGAAGTCATAATTAAAGTGTATTACCAGAAAAGCACAGATACTAAATTAATTCCTGCTCAGTGTTAGTCCAAGTATCAAGATCCTGAGAGCAGGGGGCGCAGAATAAAAGTGCATCAATAAACTTGAGACTTACAAGCAGAATGGAGGGAGTGAAGATAGAGATAAAGACAAATAGCTTAACAAGAGCCTTTCACTCGGTCAGGTCCTTGTGTGTGTGTGTGTTTCAGTGCATGTGAGTGTGCTGTGAATACGTGCATGTGTGTGTTGCAAGTATGTGAATAGTGTCTGCACATGTGAATGAGTTTGTGCATATGCAAGCTTGCCTGTGTCATGTGTTGTGTGGGTGAGTGATATGAGTACAAGTGCATATATGCATGACAGTATGAGTTTGTACAAGTGTGTATATATGCTGTTGTGTGTTACAAGTGTGCATGTGTGTCCAATATTGCATGTTTCAACTGCACGTGCATGTGCACGAGTGTAGTGTGTGCTGCAAGTGTAGACACGTGCATGTGTGTGTCATGAGTGTGTTGCAAGTATGTTACAAATGTGTGACTGTTTCAAATGTGTACACATTTATGACTTTGCACGTGTGTGTGTGCATACAAATATGCAGCATATATTTGTGCAAACATGAGTACATGCAAGTATGAGTATGCATGTGTGTGTTGCATGGGTGGGTGCCTGTGTGTGGTACAAGTGTATGAGAGTTTGCAAGAATGCAAGGGCACTCCCATGTGCATGTGTGTTCTAGTGTGAGTCTGCATGTGTGAGTGTAGTGTACCGAGTGTTTTATGTGTGTGCAAGTATGTTGCATGTGTACATGTGTGCATGCGGATGAGTTTGTGCTGATGTGTGGGCTATGTATTTGTGTTGCGTGTATGTGCATGTGCACATGCACATTGAGTCTTAGTATTGCCTTGTATTTTGTATGTGGAGTTGTGTTAAAAGTATGCACACGTGTGCATGCATGTGGAAGTGTGTGCATTCGTGTGCATACATGTGTACATGAGAAGGATTTGCTGGGAGGGGGCCACAGTTCTCCAGGTGGTCTTTAGTCCACTCATCATGGCCTGTGGTCTTAGCAGACTGAGAGTTGGGCTCTCAGTGGAGCTCCTGCACCTTTACTGAATTAGTTATGTGCTGTGTAGTGCCGTTTCTGTCAATGACAGACCACAGTGGTCTCCAAGACAGTGTTCCCTAAATGACAGTGGTTCCATAAGACTGTAATGAAGCTGAAAAATTCCTGTGAAAATGGAGTCTATTGATGTTGTGGCCATCATAATGCAATATGTCACCTGTTTGTGGCTATGCTAGCGTAAACCTGTGCTGCCAGTTGTATGAACGTATAGCATGTAGGATCATACACAGTAGATGCATAATACTGGATTGTGATAAGATACCTGTGTAACCAGTTTATGTACTTACCTTTAATGTCGTTATCTTAGAGTATATTCTCTCTGCTTACAATAAAAAAGTTAACTGTAAGACAGCCTCAGCACGTCCTTCAGGAGGAATCCAGCAGAAAGCATTGTTCACACAGATGACAGCTCTGTGCATGTCATTGCCCTAAAGACCTTCCAGTGGGACAAGATGTGGAGGTGGAAGGCAATGATTTCGGTGATCCTGACCCTGTGGAGGCCCAGATTAATGTGTGTCTGTGTATTAGTTTTTAACAAAGTTTAAAAAGTCAAAAACTTTTAATAGAAAATGATATAAGGATAAATTATTTTCGTACAGCTGTACAATATGTTTTACTCTGTTTTTATAAGTGAGTCAAAAAGCTTTAAGGAATTTACAACATAGAAAGTTACAGTAAATGGAGATTAATTTATTTAACAAAGGAATTTTCTTACAGATTTAGTGTAGCTTATGAGTACAGTGTTTACGAATCTACAGCCACATGCAGTGATGTCTTAGCTCACGAGTGCAGTGTTTATGAATCTACAGCCGCGTGCGGTGATGTCTTAGCTCACAAGTAGTCTTTACGAAGTCTATAGCCACATGTGGGTGATGTCTTAGCTTACGAGTACAGTGTTAAGAATCTACAGCCACGTGCGGTGATGTCTTAGCTCACGAGTACAGTGTTTACGAAGTCTACAGCTGTGTGCGGTGATGTCTGCTTACAAGTACGGTGTTTACAAATCTACAGCTGCGTGTGGTGTTGTCTTAGCTCACAAGTATGGTGTTTACGAAGTCTACAGCCACATGCAGTAATGTCTTAGCTTACGAGTACAGTGTTTAAGAATCTACAGTCGTGAGTCGTGTGTGGTGTTGTCTTAGCCCATGGGTATGGTGTTTACAAATCTACAGCTGTGTGAGGTGATGTCTTAGCTTACAAGTACAGTGTTTACGAAGTCTACAGCTACGTATGGTGATGTCGTAGCCCTTTGTGTGCACTTACCACTCACTCACCCAGAGCAGCTTCCAGTTCTAAAAGCTCTGTTTATGGGTAAGTTTCCTATATGGGTGAGCCATTTTTTATCTTTTGACAGCATGTTTTACTGTGCCTTTTCTGTGTTTAGATACACAAATACTGTTGTATTGCAATTGTGTATAGTCACCTGCTGTCCAGGTGGGCAGCCTGGGAGCACTTGGCCGTACCATACAGCATAGGAGCATAGGAGGCTACCCCATCCCTGAGTATACAGGTCCCCGTCCCTTGGGTACCATAGCTGAGCCCTTAGGGTGGTTTGTCTGGCTGCAGTGAATTTAACAGGTGCTTGGATTCGGCTCAGGACCCATTGTCTGGCCTCAGATCTATCACTTTCTGGCCATGTGATCCTGCATACGTTGCCTTCCTGTATTTTACTTTCTCTGCCTGTGAAATGGCAGAAGCAGTACCACTCCTAGAGTCATTAGGAGGATTCTTGGTGTGTGTCAGGTGCTTGGGACAATGCTGGCCAGCTGTCTCAGTACAATTATCTGATATAGTTATACCTTTACATGGATATACGATTATGTGTATGTACTCATGCAAATGCCTTTTTCTTATTAGTTTATATTTTTTTCCTTTCTTTCTGCTCTGGCTGTCTTCAGGCATGAACAGCCTCCTAATCCATCGTCTTGCCCAACTTGAGATGATCATCGGGTAAGGGACAGTAGGGCTTTCATGATTCCTTAAACAGAACTTGCAGTCTACTTGAAAACAGATGACAAACCAGTGGGGAAAACTGAATGAAAAATAAAGAATTCACATTCACACTATGTCACTTGTGGTATTTGGACACAATGTCCTGCGAGGCTTTGTCGTCCTCCTGGTGCCTGGTTTGCAGCTCCCACTTCTCTTGCTCCCCACTCTCCAAAAATCCCCTGGCCAGGTGTGTGTGGAAGGAGAGCAGTCACGGAGCACCGTGGCCACCCCGCAAGCGGGTGAGGACACGGTTCCCAGAGGCAGGCTCCCAGGTCCTGCCCCTCTAAGGCATGTTTTCAGGAGATGGAAGAGGCAGGCTTACTGCCAAAATATTTTTGTCTCTGCTTTTTTAGAATTACCATCCGTATCCCAGAAAGACTGTGTCCATGTTTAAACTCATTAATATTTTTAGTCTTTACATCCCATTCTCTAATTTCTTCTTTCACTTTGCCATATCAGTGTAACTTTAAACCTTTCAGGGCCTCAGTTTATCTCCTAAATGAGGCAATTAAGCTGCAATGAGCAGCTCCCACCCACTATGACCCCCTGCAGCTGCCTTTTCTCCTGACCCCCTCCACCTTCCCCAGACCCCAGCCCTCTACTGTCTGCTCAAGGTCCTGGGGCTGACCAGCATCCCCTCCCTCTGACATCGCCAGTGTTTCCTTATCTTCGAAGTCATCTATCTGAATGTAAACATGACGTGACAAATGCCGTCTAAAAACAAAAATCCTCCTTTGACCCTTTTCACCCGTGGCCACCACATGGCCCTCTCCCCCAACAGCTGAACACCTCAGAGGGTCTGGGTTCATCTGCTGGCTCATGAGAGACAAAGCCCCATGTCCCCACAGTTCCCTGGTGGCACCCAGCAAGGCCACCTACGACCTCACCCGAATGTTCCACGCTGAGTGCCAGTGGATGCTGCTGAGCCTACCCTCCTGCTGGAAACTCACTCTTCTCATTGGGTTTAGGGACTACACACTGATAGTTCTTTTGTTGACATAAACAGAAAAGCTTATTTTTCTGTTTAATAAACAAAAGATGTCTTATGATTTAATAAACAAAAAGATGCTTTTCAAGTCCTTTCTGTGGAGAAGGAGTTGCCTGGCTGCTCAGGGTGAGTTCCGGTTTCTCCACATGCTAAGTTGGGCCGCCTCTGATTCGTTTCTCCACACGCTCAGGGCCGCTCCTCATTCCAGTTTCTCTGCACGCTCAGGGCCGCCTCTGATTCGTTTCTCCAGACGCTCAGGGCCGCTCCTGATTCCAGTTTCTCCAAAGGCTCAGGGCCACGCTTGATTCCGGTTTCTCCACACGCTCAGGGCCGCCTCTGATTCCGGTTTCTCCACACACTCAGGGCCCTCCCTGATTCCGGTTTCTCCACACGCTCAGGGCCCTCCTGGTTCCGGTTTCTCCACATGCTCAGGGCCCTCCTGGTTCGTTTCTCCACACACTCAGGGCCGCGCCTGGTTCCGGTTTCTCCACACGCTCAGGGCCGCGACTGGTTTCGGTTTCTCCACACGCTCAGGGCCGCTCCTGGTTCCGGTTTCTCCACACGCTCAGGGCCGCGCCTGGTTCCGGTTTCTCCACACGCTCAGGGCCGCGACTGGCGGTTTCTCCACACGCTCAGGGCCGCTCCTGGTTCCGGTTTCTCCACACGCTCAGGGCAGCCTTTGATTCAGGTTTCTCCACACGCTCAGGGCCGCGCCTGGGTTCCAGTTTCTCCACACGCTCAGGTCCCTCCTGGTTTCGGTTTCTCCACACGCTCAGGGCCGCACCTGGTTCCGGTTTCTCCACACACTCAGGGCCGCACCTGGTTCCGGTTTCTCCACACGCTCAGGGCAGCGACTGGTTTTGGTTTCTCCACACGCTCAGGGCTGCCTTTGATTCCGGTTTCTCCACACGCTCAGGGCCGCTCCTGGTTCTAGTTTCTCCACACGCTCAGGGCCGCTCCTGGTTCCGGTTTCTCCACACGCTCAGGGCTGTGCCTCCGTACTGGTTTCTCCACACG
The DNA here is from genome assembly GCF_000951035.1 of Colobus angolensis palliatus. Taxonomy (NCBI): domain Eukaryota; kingdom Metazoa; phylum Chordata; class Mammalia; order Primates; family Cercopithecidae; genus Colobus; species Colobus angolensis. Next base: position 687,052 of record NW_012115255.1, on the reverse strand, counting down.
CTCAGGGCCGCTCCTGGTTCCGGTTTCTCCACACGCTCAGGGCCGCTCCTGGTTCCGGTTTCTCCACACGCTCAGGGCCGCGCCTGGGTTCCAGTTTCTCCACACACTCAGGGCCGCTCCTGGTTCCGGTTTCTCCACACACTCAGGGCCGCTCCTAGTTCCTGTTTCTCTACACGCTCAGGGCTGTGCCTCCGTACTGGTGTCTCCACACACTCAGGGCCGCTCCTGGTTCCTGTTTCTCCACACCCAGGGCTGTGCCTCTGATTCCAGTTTCTCCACACGCTCAGGGCCGCTCCTGATTCCAGTTTCTCCACACGCTCAGGGCCGCTCCTGATTCCAGTTTCTCCACACGCTCAGTGCCGCGATTGGTTCCGGTTTCCACTGCCTCTGATTCCGGTTTCTCCACACGCTCAGGGCCGCACCTGGTTCCGGTGTCTCCACACACTCAATATTGTGTTGATTAAACCTCTACTCTCCATCCCTCTTCCCTCAGCCCCTAGCACCCGCCATTCTACTTTGTCAATGAATTAGACTACCTAGGTAGGTACCTCATATAAGTCCAGTCCTATGGTATTTGTCTTTTTGTGACTGGCTGATGTTACTTAGCATGTCCTTAAGGTTCATCGATGTTGTAGCACATGTCAAATTCTCCTTCCTTTTTAAGATTGAATAATATTTCCTTGTACGTATACACCACACTTGGCTCATCCGTTGTCTGCCGATGTTCACTTGGGTTGCTTCCACCTTTGGGCTGTTGTAACTGATGCTGCTGTGAACATGGTTTATAGATATTGCTGAAGACCTGGTCTCAGTTCTTTTGGGTATATACTCAGAAGTGGAATTGCTGAACCATACAATAGTTCTATTTTTAATTTCTGGAGGAACTGCCATACTGTTTTCCACAGCCGCTGCATCGTTTTACTCTCCCACCAGCAGTGCACATGGGTCTGGTTTCTCCATGTGCTCACCAACAGTCACTGTTTTCTATTTTTTTTTTGAGAGTAGCCACCCTAATGGGTGTGAGATGCTATCTTGTGGCTTTGGTGTGCGTTTTCCTAGTGATGGTCTTGTTGAGCATCTCATGCTCAACTGCTGTTTGTATACCTTCTTTAGAGAAATGTCTATTCAAGTTTTTCCACACTTTTTAACTGGAGTGGTTTTTTTGCTTGGTTTGTTTTTTGGGTTTTTTTTGGGTATTGAGTTGTAAGAGTCCCTTACATATTCTCGATATTAGCCTCTTAACAGATACGTGATTTGCAAATCTTGCTCCCATTTCCTGGGTTGCGTTCTCACTCTGCTGATTCTGTTGATTGTGTCCTTTGATGAACAGAAGCTTTTAATTTTGATGTCCAGTTTATCCTCTTTGTTTTCTGCATATACTTTTGGTGTCGTAGCCAAGAAATAATTGACACATCCAATGTCATGAGGCTTTTCCCTTAACAATCTACAGTTTTATCTCTTACATTTATGTCATTGATCCACTTTGAGTTAAATAATTTTAAATATTTTTTAAAGGCAGAGACATGACGTTGGCAAAAATGTCAATGTCATAAAGACAAAAAAGACTTTGGAAATCTTCCCATTTAAGGCAAGCTGAAGAAATGACAACAAAATACAAAACCTGATGCTAGGGTGAGCCCTGCACTCAAGGTGGGAACTGTAGGGATGTTACTGGAGTAATGGGAAGAATTGGAAAGAGGCTATAGATTAAATATTGAATCAATATTAAAATAATTGAAACTGATAACTGTTCTGTGAGTAAGTAAGATAATATCCCTATTCTCAGGAAATCCACCTATAAATACTTAGGAGTAAAGGGGCCTTGATGTAGTTAACTTACCCTCAAATGGTTCAGAAAAAAACTGTATGTGCATATTGGGTAAGATGGGGTGGGCAGTGCAAATTATAAAGCAGATGGAACATAATATTAACAAGCAATGAACCTGGGTGTTACAAGTATTCTTTATACTGTTTTCATTCTTACAAGGTTACTATAATTTTGAAATTATTTTGAAAAAACTTTTACACATGCTCATAAACATCAAATCTAGAATTGTTTTTCAAGTCTTTCTAGTCTTACTCAAAAAGGGAAAGTTGCTCCACGTTAGTCAAGACTTCGGTGACGGAAACCAAGTTGGACCATTTTAGCAAGTGAAGATTGAGGTAGGAGGTGCCTGAGGAACTGGAGGGTGGGGTGGAGGTGCAGCCCAGTGACAGGGAGGGCCTGGAAGCAAAGCCCAGAAGACCCTCAGGAGTCCCCTTGTCATCTTACTTCTCTGCTCTGTGCACACTTCTGTGCAAATGGATCAGCTCTCTGTGCTCATTCCACCTAGGAGAATGCTGCAGCCCCACGGTCATTAGACCTCCTCTGTCAGACGGCTGCCTATCCCCAAGCTACTGGGCCTGGGGCATGGGCTTGGTCACCCAGAGGTGGGAGGCTGTGCCCTCCATGAGGCCAGCAGTCTCACATCTCAAAAGCCAAGAAGAGAGCACACACCCTCTCCTCTCCAGCATGGGCTGTGCAGAGCGATGCCTCCAGAGAGGGCATGTGGAAGGGATGGGGAAAACCTGCACACGTGACCCAGCTAAGTGCGAAGTCACTGTCAGCGGTGATGAGCAAGGGGGCTTTGATGTGATGCCATGGGAAGGGTGCTCATCTCTGAGGCCTTTCTCCAAAATGCCTGTGATCCGTGTCTACCCATGAACAATGTTAGACAAGTCCCAACCAAAGGGTGGCCTACGAAACACCTCACCAGTCCCCTCAAAACCGTCAAGGTCAGCGAAACGGACATTTCTAAGAGACTGTCACAGCCCATAGGAGCCCAAGGAGACGTGATGGTCAATTGTCATGTGGAATCCTGGGTAGGATCCTGGGACAGGAAAGGGATTTTAGGGGGAAATGAGGAAGCCTGAGTAAAGGATAGATTTAAATCATCTCAGTGTTGGCTCACTAATTCTAACTAATGTTGGATTGCGCACATTCTGAGACTGGGTTGTATTGTAGGGCAATGTGGGAGCTCTACTTCTCAGTTTTTCTTAAATCTGAAACTCCTAAAAAGTGTATTTTTAACTTTTTTATTTTAATTAACACATAATTGTACAACTCATAGGGTACATAGTGATGTTTCGATACATATAACGCGTAGTGAGCAGATCAGGATATTAGATCAGGAACGTGTATCATTTCTTTGGAAATGTTTGGTATCTTCCTCCTAGCTATTTGAATAATAAATTACTGTTAGTTATAGTCATCCTGCCGTGGTACAGAACATTGGAACTTCTTCCTCCCATCCAGCTGCGATTTTGTTTCCTTTAACAAATCTCTCCCCATCCCTCCCTTCCCAGCCTCCACTATGCCCTGTTATACTTTGTACTTCTATGAAATCAACTTTCTTTAGCTTCCACATATGAGTGAGAACGTGTAGTATTTAATTTTCTATTCCTGGCTTATTTCCCTTTACTTAATGTACTGTGCTTCCATCCGTCTTGTTGCAGATGATAGGGTTTCATTCTCTGTTGTGGCTGAATCCTATTCGGTGTTACGTACCACACCTTCCATATCCATTCATCTGCTCTTGTCCTCCTGGGTGGATTCCTATCTTGGCTATTGTGAATCGGGCGTAGTAAACAGAGGCGTGCAGATGTCTCTCCAGTACACTGATGATTTCCTTTCCTTTGGATAAACGCCCAGGAGTGGGACTGTTGGATCACATGGTAGTTCTGTTCGTAGTTTGGTATGTGTGTGTGTATGTGGTGGGGCAGTGGGGGTGGGGAGGGTTGTTTTGTTTTGTTTTTGAGACAGTCTCACTCTGTCACCCAGGCTGCAGTACAGTGGCACGATCTCGGCTCACTGCAACCTCCGCCTCCGCGGTTCAAGCGATTCTCCTGCCTCAGCCTCCTGAGTAGCTGGGACTACAGGCATGTGTCACTATGCCCAGCTATTTTTTGTGTTTTTTTAATAGAGGTGGGGTTTCACCATATAGGCCAGGCTGGTCTCCAACTCCTCACCTTGTGATCAGCCTGCTTCGGCTTCCCAAGGGTGTGTGTGTTTTAAGGAGCCTTCGTACTGCTCTCCATGGTGGCTGTATTAGTTTACATTCCTACCAGCAGTCTGTAAGAGTCCCCCTTTCTCTGTATCCTCACCAGCATTTGATATTTTTTGTCATTTTGATAATGGTCATCTTAATTGGAGTGAGGTGATATCTCATTGTGGTTTTGACTTCCACCTCCCAAGTAACAATAAGTATAAGCAGCTGAGCGGTCTTTGTTGCTGCTCTGCCTGTGGAGTAGCCATTTTTTATTTCTTTACTTTCCTAATAATCTTGCTTTCACTTGAAAAAAAAAAAAAAAGACTTCCACTTCTCTGATGATTTGTGATGTTGAGCAATTTTCATGTATTTTCTGGCCATTTATGTCTTTTGAGAAATGTCTGTTTGGATCATTTGCCCATTTTTAAATCAGTTTTTTGTTTGTTTTTTTGCTGTTGAGATGTTTGAGTTCCTTATATATCCTGAATACTAATCCCCTGTCTGGTGAGTAGTTTGCAAATGTATTCTTTTATTCTGTAGGTTGTTTTTTCACTTTGTTTTCTTTGCTGTGCAGAAGCTTTTAAGTTATATATAATCCTGTTTGCTTATTTTTGCTTTTGTGGCCTGTGCTTTTGAGGTCTTATTCAGAAAGTATTTTTTTAAAAACCAAGGAGTTCCCAAAAAAGTTTTTTTTTAATTCAATGCAAATGAATGTCATGAAAACCTTATGAATGGACATAAAGTGATAAAAAATTTATCCCAGTCTTTGCCACAGAAATATTGATGCATTTTTTTCTTTTTCTTTTTTTCTTTTTTTTTTTAGATGGAGTATCACTCTGTCACCCAGGCTGGAGTGCAGTGGCATGATCACAGTTGACTGTGACATCTGCCTCAAGCGATCCTCCCACCTCACCCTTCCCAGTAGTTGGGACTACAGGTGCACACCACCACACCTTGCTGATTTTTGCATTTTTTGTAGAGATGGGGTCTCACTACATTGCCTAGGCTGGTCTCAAACTCCTGGGCTCAAGTGCACTTCCTGCCTCAGCCTCCCAAAGTGCTGAGGTTATATGCGTGAGCCACTGCACCTAGCATATTGATGCGTGTGATTCGGATCTTAGGAAGCAGGGGTCTGTGCTCGGGATTAGCATTCAGAAATTGAGCACTTCTGAAACTTGAAACCCATCTGGCCTTGGAAGAAGATGGAAGAGGGCAGTTTGGGCTGCAAGATCGGCTCAGTCCAGGCCTCCCAATGGCGTCTTTTGTGGGAAGAAAACACAGAGCTCTCTCTCGCCTGAGGGAGAGAAAAGGGAAAAGGAAGGACAGAAGAGTCTGGATTGGAGGAAGTTACTTCAATAATTTTATAAATGAAAAAAGTACACAAAGTACGCCGTGGTACTTCATTTGTGCAGTGCGGTTAGATTAGATGAAAACATTCCTCTGTTTTCTTTTGTTGCCCATTTTTAGGGTGATTGGTATCTGTTTCTGGACTTCCATGATCGAGATCTGCTTGCCCTTGGCCTTTTGTAGTGGCCACCGTGGGCCGTCTCTTGTGGTCGTCTGTAGGTTTCGTTAGGGCTTGAGTCCCGGGAGGACCTCCTGTGGAAAGAATAGTGCATTTGTTTTTGGTTTGGTTTGTGGTTTTGGATGTGTGAACATGCCTATTTATTTTTAAGCACTGTTGTTGTTCCTTGTGATTTTAATACTCTTACGTGCTCCACTGGTTGCAAAGGAAATGGCAAGATATTAAAATCCCAACTTTGACAGTAACGCTTGCCTCATCCTCTGTGCGCCTTAGCTGCCAGGAAGCTGCAGACTAGACTCAGTCACAGCCTGTTAATTAATCTAAAGTTTTTGAGTATTTAATTTCCCCTCTATCTTTGGGGATTTTTAAAAGCTTATATTTCAGATGGTCTTATTATACTGGGCATTTTAAATGCTTCAAATTAATTTTGGAAGAAGGTGTAGTTTAAAATCTTAAGTAAAAGTTTTGGTTGTTTTTTCAGTGACACATTCATAAATGCCATCCTCAAACTGCAAGTGTGGCTGTGCTGCAGCTCAGCTTTCCATGACCGGGTTACCCTGTGTACTGTCTGCTCCCCTTGAAATGCCACAGAGTTGGCACTGAGGACAGCACCAGCTCCGTCTGCATCTGGTCTGTCAAGCCAGTTTTTGAGACTGAAGGTGCAGAGGGTGCTGGACCCTTCGGGTCATGAGTGACCATCAGGCCAGTGCTGAGCAGTGGCGTGGGCGGGCAGGGTGGGCTTCTGGTGGGTGCTCTGCTGACATCTGCATCAGGCGCCCCACCTCGGGGCATTGGTCAGGGGCTCCGGCTGCCCTGGTCTGAAGCAGTCATCTTTCTGGCGGGAGCAGTGCTGCCGTCTGCCGGCGCACTTCTGTTGGGGCAGAGAGTGGTATTTGTTTCTTGGTGGTTGTGACGTCTCCGGAGCTGGTGTGCTGACAGATGCTCTGCCAGCCCGCGGGTGCTGCCAGGGGGTGGTGGTCCTGGGCAGAGGGCAGGTGTCCTCATCCCCCTTTGCACGGCTCAGACAAGGCTCCTTGCTCCTTGGTGAGAATCTCAGTTGGATGACGAAAGAGCCCCTTCTGTAGCTTTGTGGGGAAGGATTAGCGAGAAGTTCAACCATGGCTCTCCTTAGACAAATGATGAAAAGCCTGGTTATCTCAGCAGCACCTTCCTGCCCGTTCCCGGGAGGCCAGGCGTGTGATGCTGGGAGGCACGAGTGAAGAATGAAGACCTCACAGACCTGTCGTGACAGCCGTGCGTTCCTTCCCCACTCAGGGTTGCACGGCGCCATCGGGGCTTCAGCCTTCTGAGCTGTTGCTTCCAGCAAAACAGGTTGCTAAGTTCGAGTCCATCTGAGGGCAGTTCAAGGACAGGGCAAGTTAGAGGCTAGTAGCAACTCATGTCAACTCTCTCTCTTTGCTTTTCTATCAAAAGTTTAACTTCAAGTCCACTTGACAGCATAGGATGAAAAGACAGTTTATTCCCCACAAGTCCAAGATTCATACTGGAGTTGAGAAGAAATAAGGGGTGAGACAGAGGCCAGGCTGGAAAATTTTATTCAGACACTCGGTTAAATTGTAGCCTTGATGTGAAAGTAGGTGCACTGTTTAAAACCCACTTTCACCTGGTAATGGTTCATGGAGTCAATTTGGGCAGCAGTAATGCACGTTGGAGGCAGCAAGAAAAGTGGCACAAAGTTCCGGGTCTGGAGCTGACGGGTTTCCTCAGCCCTGAGTTGTCTAAAGCTGACTTTGCAGCGTGACCTGAGCGGAAAGTGCCCTCACAGAAAGTGCTGGACGCCAGCCTCGGCACGATGGCTCTTGGAAGATGAGAGTCTTCTTACAGCATCACTTGGTCCTTTTGGTGGCTCAGTCACACTTCCCGCGGGAGAGGGCCAGCCTGGCTGAGCCTGTATTCCTCCCTCCCTCGTGGAGTCCTCCTGCTCCGCTCTGGCTCCCGGAGTCCACAGACCTCTGCATCTCCCTCCAGCAGCCCCGCTTTCGTGTGCCAGGCAGCACCTTGGTTTTAACCTTACAACCTGGTTCTAACCGAGAAGTGTTAATAATCACCGCTACTCATAACTCACGGAAAACAAGCACTTCAGATCCGTAGCTCATTGAATTTGCCCAAACCTGGTGATGCCTGCCTGTGATCCCCAGTCTGAGAAAGTTGGCACCGAGCAGCAAAGTTTGACCCGGGTCTTAACTCAGCCCACTGTGTAACTGTGGAGAACACTACTTTTGTAGAACAACCAAGATCACCTGGCTTTATTTCTGTGAGTTCTTTGCACATGGAGGGAATCAGCCTTTTGATGTGTCTGTTACAAATACATCTGCTGGTTCTTTAGGAAGACATCTCTTCTGCCCTTAGACAGAGGGTACCTTTTTTCCTCTCTTGGCTGTGTGGATATTGTTCCCCTTGGCGTAGAAGAAGGAGTTCCTGTGTGGCACTTGCTAGCAGGATATGTAGCTTTTTCATCCAGGACCGTCCTGAGTGATGTAGCATCCTGTGCCTGTTTTCATATGAAGCACACCTTTTTCACATGAACCAGAGAGGGAATTCTTGAAGATCTTCTGTGTTTTCAACACTTCAGACAAGGTTCTCAGCTGAGATTCTGTCTTGCTTCCTTTCCGGAGGCTGAGGGTCAATATGGGGGCAGAGGCCGGAGGGTGAGGCGCTGGCCAGCACACACCTGCCCGGAGCCTCACCTGTCTGGTTTTCCTGCACGCACCCTAAGTGGGTGAGCACAGGGCAAGGTAAAAACCCACAGGGATGGAGATAAGGAAGATCTGGGAATGCTGCAGAGCCTGGGCCCTCCCTGGCGGAGCCCTGGGGCATTTGCCCTTCGCTTTTGTAACTCAAGAGCCTTGTTTCCTGAGTGACCCCCTTACCCGGTCTGCAGTCATCCCCATAGCAACAGCTCCCAGAGCTGCCTTGTGCACCTGACTCCGGCCAGCGACAGGATCTCGAACGTCCTGAAGTAGAGATGACTGAGGACTGGCACAGAAACGGAGATGGTGTGTGTCCCAAACAGCCCTCGGTTTTGGCTGAGTTTCACTGCCTGGCTGGTCATCTGGCTTTTGTAGTGCTGAGGTGGGGGCATGTGACCCCCCTCTCATTCGTTCTTTCTCCTCACCATCTTCAGGTGCCCCTTTCTCGCTGCTGCCCCAGCCTGAATGGCGTGGCTTCTCTCCTGCTGTCTTCCATCTGGAGCAGATAGCCCCTATCCGGAACCCACAGTTCGCCAGCTTTGACTCCACTTGGCCGCTCAGATCAGGGCATGTGTGTGGGCCTCCTGGCATGGCAGGAGGGAGTCAGTAGCGTTGTCCTGGCATGGCCACGTCCCGCCGACGTCCCAAGTGTGCGCGTGCCACCTCTGGCTGTGAGCTGCTCCGTGCTCAGTGTCTAAAGGAGCACGTTTGTGTTGCGCACCACAAATTCTAGGTATTCTCTCATGGCAAGTCCTGAAGTACCATAATGCTACCTGGCTCTTAAAAGTTCTTTAGTTTCTTGCAGTTCTGTGTGAAAACAGCCAGTAAGGCATTTTTGGAGGTTAGCATCATCAAGCCTGTCAGCATAGTCCGTAAGAGCTTGACTCATGTGAGCTCTTTGGCAGTCCTCTTCGGCTGCTGGCATCAAGGTTTCCCTTTGAGACAGACACCGCAGAGTTAAGGGTTCTCATCTGATCTGAAATGGCTCTAGTGAGTCCTCCTCCCTCATCAGACTCCTGCTGACGCACGCAGGCGCCCTCCCCAGCGTCTCCTCTCCCGTCTCCTGCAGAAGAGAAAGTGCTGCCAGCCTTCCCTATTCCGCCACAGATGATCCTCCCCGGCCCAGGCTGCTCCTGTCTGCAGCAACCAGAGAAGTCACGCCAGGCTGGGTGCGAGGAAATTGTCCTGTGGCCTCAGCCACTGAACAGCCAGAGGAGATGGTGCCCCTGACTGCAGACAGCCCTAGGTCCAGCAGGAGCAGTGCAGCCGGTCAAGGCCCTGTCAAGCCCTTCGCGCCGCTCCCTGGTTTATTGACACCACATGTCTGGCACATGCAGGACGTCAGGCCAGTACCACCTTCCACACTGCTGGGTGCCTCCCCCTGTGGGGGCAGGAACACCCCCAAGCCCGGAGGTGTCTGTACCTCATGCCACGCAGAGGGCTGCGCTGGACTGGCCCCTCAGGGCCCCGTGACACTCAGCCTTCTTTCTTGGTACCTCCTGCCCCTTCCCTACCCTTCATCCTCCTTCCTTGGCACATCTGTCAGTTACAGAGGAAGACTGCTGCGCCGAGTGCCTGAGAGTGGGTCCCTGGTGTGTTTCAAATCTCAGTGAGGGCTGGTCATGGTAATCTCCCGGAGGCTGAGACAGGAGGATCACCTGAGACCAGGAGCTTGAGACCAGCCTGAGCAACATAGTGAGATCTCCTCTCTACAAAAACGTAAAAGTTAGCCAGATGTGGTAGTACCCACCTGTAGCCCCAGCAACTCGGGAGGCTGAGGTGGAAGGATTGCTTGAGGCCAGGAGGTCAAGACTGCGATGAGCCATGATTGTGCCACTGTGCCCCAGCTTGTGTGACGTGAGTGAGACCCTGTCTCTTTAAAAAACAAAAAAACACATCCGTGGGGGGATGGTAAGAAGGTGTCTCAGGAGCCAGCAGGCCCCCTGCCCGCAGCCTGTCCCCAGGTGGGAGGCAGGTCCTCTGATCCGCTGTCTTCAAGCCTTCAAGCACTTTGTCCTTTGCTTTATTTTGTTTAAATAAAAATTGCCCCTTAGGTGAACGAAGAGTGTCATGGTCTACTAGGCACTTGGTAAAAATGCAAAACCAGTAGTGAAGGCCTCAAAATACAGAAATAACGCACCTGGGAGGACCGTTAGCGAAGCTCTGGTTGTGACCCGCTGCGATTTCCCTGGCAGTTCTTAAGATTAAATTATCACTACGTATTCTTCGAAGTAAAAGAGTTTAATTTCTGAGTACCTTTGCCGTCAGGGCCCGGCAATTCTCTCTGCTCCTTTGGCTGTGATGCACGTGCTGTCTTGGGAGGGCTCTCGGCCACAGCACGCCTAGCCCTGCCTTCGGTGCCCGCACCTTCTTGGGAGGGCTCTCGCCTGCTGCACACCTAGCCCTGCCTTCCACCCACAGGACAGCCGTCGGTGCTTCAGGACCAGGCGACACGGTCATGGGTGACCCACAGCTCTTTCAAGGATGCTCTGTAATCCGTGTTCTTTTCCCTTTCTGAAAATGCTAAGTGGACTCATGGTAACTTTAAGTTCAGAGTCATTTTTCCAGTTATTTTGCAGGTTTGAGAGATGTGGCTTCATCTGTCTTCTCTGTGGCCCTTACTTTGGGTACAGTTTCCTCTGCTGCTGGGTTGTTCTTTTTACAACTTCTGTCTTTGCCATTGGATGATGCTCAGAATCAACTTTCCTGGACAGCTGCCAGGCTTGTGACCTCGTGTGAATTGGTGAAGGGGAAAACTGGACAGAAAACACATCTAGGAATATTTTAGGAACATTTTCTCTTTCTGTTTGCAGAGTTCGCTTAGTGGAAAGAGGATCCCCTCATAGCCTGCCCCTGATGGAATCGGGAAAGGTAAGTATTATAGGAAGAAGCCTGCATTTCTCTATCAGTTTGCTTCTGAGTGTAGGAGCTTTGAAGTTTTCAGAAATGTATTTTTTAGAAGGTTTTTTCCTAACTTGAAAGTAACATATCCATGAGTATAGAAACTCAAAATAACAGTGTTTTAAACACGTTAGACTTTTTTCCTCAGGTAAAAGTTAGGAAATAGGCATCTCCTGCTCCATGAAGCCAGCACAGGCCCTGGTGCCTTTGGTCTCTTTCAGCACATTGGAGCCCAATTCCCAGGGGCACCTGAGGAGCTGAGGCGGCTGCTGCTGCTCCAGCCATCATTTCCGCGTTCCAGCCAGCAGGAGGAGAAAAAGAAAAGAACAAAGCATGCAGACCATAGGGAAGGTTCCCAAGCTGTCCTACACTGAAATTCCGTTGATCAGAACGTGGTCACATGGCCACACGTAGCTAAAGGTTGGGAGCTATTGAGATATCAATTCTGAATCTCTATAGGCCTACCTAAAAATCAGGGTATCTGTTACTATGGAAGTAGAAAAGAATGGTTATCAAGAGACAACTAGTAGTTTCTGCCACAGTGGCTGTTTTGTTTTGTTTTTGTTTTGTTTTGTTTTCCTAGCACTACAGGGCAAGAAACATATTTAAACCTAAAACATATTTAAACCTTTTTTTTTTTTTTTTTTTCCTTTTTGGCCCCAGTTGTCAGATTCCTTCTCCGTTGACATAATTCGAAAAGCATCTCATGTTGCTTCTGGACCTATTATAAAATTGCCTGCATGGCCGCAACTTAGAATTCTTTCCAGAGTTGGTTCCAACAGTAGGAATGTGCTCACCATCCATCTTAACAGTCTGGCAGACCATAGTCAGCAGCAGAGACCAGAGCCCTGAAATCTCACTTCCAACTTAAGTGAGATTTAACAGTATGACTATTCCATGATGTTCTGTGTTTTTACCATAAAATGGTTTGCCTTTATCTCAATCATAAATGTTAGATGAGCTGATCTGAGACAGGCTATATTCAGGATTTCCAGAATAAACTTTTGATTCCTTATATAAGTGGTATCAGTGGAATGTGAGATGTTTCTAAGCTAAACTTTAAGAAGGAAATTCTGGCCAGACCCAGTGTCTCATGCCTTTAATCCCAGCACTTTGTGGGGCTGAGACTGGAGGGTTGCTTAAGGCTACAGTAAGCTGTGATCGTGCCAGTCCAGCCTGGATGACAGAGCTAGACTCTGTCTCAAAAAAAGAAAGAAAGAAAAATGCTTAATACTGACATCCATCACAGTAAAAGATGTTTACCTGCCGGAAAAAGTTCCCCAGTATCTTGAGTTGAAAATTCAGTGGAGATGAGCTGGAGATCCACATGGACGTTCTAATTAAAACCCGCAGACTTCACTAGCAGTTGACACAGAATCTTTCCCTTCTGGCACCACCAAAGCAGCTGCCTACTCTGTCGTTTTGCCAAAAGCATTTTGGGTTGTCTTCGAGTCCATGCTTACCCCTGAAACTGTCACTCTGTGACTCCGTTCCTTCAGCGATTACGGCAAGCATCACCCTCCATCCATGCGTGTGCCATGATGTGAGATGTGATATTGAATCTCTGTAAATATCTTAAATAACTTCATTGAAACAACTGAAAATTCCCATTTTGCAAGGGTCAGGCTCTGTGAAACATTATATCATGTACCATGTTTTTTTTTCAAAAATTGTTTTCATGATTTTCAGTAGATTTCTTTTAGCTTTATTGAGGTATGACAATCAAAATGTTTAATTTTAAGGTCACCATAACAGCATACAATATCGTAACAGCTACAGTGAGAATGCGATTGTCATGCTGTGATTGTCTAATGGGTCATAACTTTGTGGCATATAATTTTGATGTAATTGCTTTCTAAACAGAATGGAGACCAGGAGACATGGCATATGAAAGGAAATTACATAAAGACGAAATTGAGGTTGGCTTGTGGGTAGCCTCTCCCTGTGTTCCTTCCATTGACAAGAGACTTTTCCTCTCCCAAATAGATACTTCCAGGGGTTCGGATTATAATTGCCAACCCAGAAACAAAAGGACCGCTGGGGGACTCACACCTTGGAGAGGTGAGTTGCGTGTCCTCCGAGATCCAGGTTACTTTTCTGTGATGTGTCCTCGGCTTGCCTTGACACCGTCAGAACCGCTCACATGATTGCCAGGGAAATAGCGTGAGGTGAGCTTTGTGGCTCAGATGAGTCCATGAAAGCTCACGATTACAAAATGGCACTTCCTTAGGGAACCCTAATACATTCTCCTCAAATAATTCAGAAAAGATTTAAACACATAATGTGTATGGACCGAGTTTCTTTATTTCTTAGTTCTTGAGTTTGCTTTCCGTGTTCCTGCTGTTACGACTGAGAAGTCCTTCACCAGGAAAATGGCAGAGGCCTCCACAGGGAGTAATGTGCAAACGACACCATCAGGACACAGTAGCCAAGAGATCATGTGTTTATTTCAGATCAGAAGGCAAACAGTGGAACTTGACACCTTTGCCTCATTTTGTTCAGGATGAACCCACCCTGGCTGGCTCTTAACTCCCTGCCGCTGGGCCCTTCCGCGTCCCCCGCGCTGCTGGCAGGATGCAGCTGGAGAAGGCTGCCCCGTGTAACTGTCTGGCCTTGGTCTCCATTCTTGACACCTCATCTCAAGCAGGCCCTGGCACTGCTGGGCGTCCCCAGTCTGAGAGGCCACGTGTCTCATGCGTCCTCCTCCTGCCCCATTCTTCTCTCTGGCGATGAGCTTGCTGCTTCTACAGGGAAGCAGAGGGCACTGGAGAAGAGCGTGTCTGGAGCCAGCCTCCTCCCACGGTGGCAGCACGCGTGCCCTCCCTCCGGTTACCCCAGGCCTGCCATGCCACTGGACCAAGCCCCATGTCCAGCCAAGGACACCCTCGCTCCCCTTGTCACCTGTCCTGTCTCATTAGGTGCCCCCATTCCTGAATGGCTCCCAGCATCACATGTGGGAGACGTGCTAAGAACTGGCATCTTCTTATAAACAGCACCAGCCCTCCTCCTCCCCCACCCCGGCCGCATCCTCAGCCACATCCCCGGCCACATCTCCGGCACATGCAGGAACACGTTTCTACACGTACGTGGGTGAACACCTGGCTAATGAGCAAGCCCTCACCGGTTCTCAGGTCCCACCTTGCTTCGCTTCTTGGGCTTTTTTTTTTTTTTTTTGGCCCCTCACTTGACCTCTCTCAGTCGCATGAAAGATCAGAATTGTGAAGATGAAATTCTGTGCTGCTCTCACTTAGGAGTTTCCTTTAAATGCATTCCTAGAAACAAGCTGGAAGCAGAGCCTGCTTCTCCAGCACCTGGAGGGGGTCCTCACGGGTGCTGCCCGAGACGCGTGCTAGGCCAAGGTCAGAATTCTCTTCCCTCTGAGGGTGGCCAGAACTGGTGAAATTTCCAGGATGACTTTCTTATTGGGAATGTGTGCTTTTTCCGCTTTATGAGGTTAATTGAGAAAGTTGTATAAATTAAGGAATGCACTGTGATGCTTTGATGTATATACATATTTTGAAACAGTTACCACGACCGAGTTAGTTCTATTATCCGTCACCTCACATTTTGCGTGTGTGTGATGAGAACGTTTAGGATCTATTCTGTTATCAAATTTCAAGTGAATAATACAGTATTATTAACTGTAGTCACCACACTACATTTTCTCCCCAGAACCTATTTGCCCTCTAACTGAAGGTTGGCACCTTTGCCCGTCATCTCCCCCTTGCCACTCTGAAGCCCCTGGTAACCACTGTTTACCCCCCGCTTCTGTGAACTCAGCTGTTTAGATTCCGCATGAGTGAGGTGGTGCAGTATTTTTCTCACTCAGCGTAACGTCTTCCAGGTTCATCCATGCTGTTGCACATGGCAGGATTTCCTCCTTTTTTTGACTGAGTAATACTCAGTTGCCTTAATGAGAATTTTCTTTGTGTTAAGGAGCAGAGGACAGCTGTCGTTTCCCTGATCTGATGGTGCACTCTCTAGTTTCACTTTTTCATTTGTGAGGCACTGCTCTGGGGACGTGGGTGCAATACTGAACCCGTTTCTGACTTCCCGGAACTTGACCGCTTTTCATTGTCAGTAAAATAATGGAAGCAGCCAAGCCCAGAATGTCTCCACAGCCAACATTCCAGAGCCTAAAAGGCCTCCTCTCCTGACCCTTGCTGTGTGGGCACAGCTGCATGCAGCTGCGTGGGCATCTGGGGAACTTACCTGGTTTTGCTTTTGTCCAGCCCTGTCCATGGTTCTACGTAATCCACGTGGCTGTGGCTTTGACTCACCCTATCAGTCTTTGCTTACCTATTTCCCCAAATGTCAGACATCAGGCATTTTTGTTGCCGTTTTTTGGTGTTTTGTGCCTTCATCCCTTAGGTTTGGTTTTTTGGTGTATGGTTTTCTTGCATTCTGTGTCCAGAAGAATGCTCACCAGGTGAAGTGAGAAAATGAATCTCAAAGCTTTTCAACATTGTTCTTGCTCTTTAGAAACAATCGTTTGGAGAAGCGAAGGAATCTAGTGTGACTTTGTTCATTTGATGTGTGTATTTTTAAAAGCTGTTTGTTAAATCGTCATCTAATCTGCTTTAATAAGTTCCCCGTAGGTGGATGGCTTGATTGGTTGCTTGGCCACAAACTTGGTAGACTGCCTTTATTTCAGTACCCTCTGCGTGTCTCTCCAGAAACCTGAATGAGATTAACATCTTGGTTATTCAGTCCAAGGAAACTTTTAATATCACTGAATATAATTTATTGAATTGTCAAAGTAGTTGTAGCCTCATTTCCCTGGAGATAAAATAATGTCACCCACAGTGAAATTTCCCTCCATTTGCAGATTTGGGTTCACAGTGCCCACAATGCCAGCGGTTATTTTACTATTTACGGAGATGAATCCCTCCAGTCGGATCACTTCAACTCAAGACTAAGTTTTGGAGACACCCAGACCATCTGGGCACGCACAGGCTACTTGGGGTTCCTGCGGAGAACTGAGCTCACAGATGCAAATGGAGGTGAGAGTCCAGGCTGGCTGGCCCCCACACAGATGGGCAGAGAGGCTAGGCTCCCCTAATACAGAAGCTATTCCCAAGGTTTATGGCAGCCAAACCCAGGAGGAAACATGTGCTGGCTGCCACCTAGTGCGGAAAGAGCCGAGTTTAAGAGAAGACAGGAAGGCAAAATGCAAATGTGTCCAACAAGCTGAGCTGCACATCACATACCCTGTCCTGTCCCGAGAACCAAGTGCTGACTGAAAATCGGGGAGGGGCGCGGCTGCTGAGCACGGGCTGCAGCGTCACCCACAGCAAAGCGCCCAACATCTCAGCCCACAGAGTCTCCTCAGCAAGCCTGAAGGCCGCCTGCTCCCACGGGGTCCGTCCGAGACAGAGGCTGGCCCAGTGGCTGCAGGAACGTGCACGCTGCTGCTTCTAGGACTGGATCTGCCCCCGTCTGGGAAGAGGAGGCCGTGAAGCTCTCGGGCCCTGGTGGCTGGCCGTCTCTGCCCATGCGTTCATCAGAGTGCAGGGCCTGGTGCTGCTGATGCTGGTGCCTAGTGTGGACGGCATTGCCTTTGCCCCATCAGAGGACAGCGGGGTGAGGCCAGGTGTATTTCATGACACGGAGGAGTAAAAGTGCACTCGCATAGTTAATTCTTTGCTTATTCCAGAATCCTTTCTCAGCTCCTTAGTGCTGCTAACAATAGAGGCAGGACTTGGCTGTTTCACAGCAATGGCAGTTGAGGTTCCTGGTGAGATCTTGCCTGACCAAAACCTCAGGGAGATGAGTTTCTGGACGTCAGCAAGGCTTCCTTACATGCCTCTCTCACATGCCCACGATGGCCTGGCCCAAAGGGCTACATGTAGGGATCATACAAAAATATCCCGGCATGACGTTTGCATTGTGGGAAATTGTAGACTAGTTTGAGGGTGCTGTCTGAGGTTCCTGGAAGATGTAAAAGCTGGTGGCAATTTATAATCCTAGAGAAAGGCCAGGAAAGCCACTTCCCACTGAGTCCTGGGAGCAGGGATACCCTGAAGGGCGTGTCCCTGCCACTGGAGAAGAGAGGCAAAGCTGCTGGAGGGGCAGAGGCCGAGTCAGGGTCTCCGTCTTTCTTTGTCTGACTTAAATTAGAAAATACTTATCTCTGATATTATTTTGTATGTCAATCATGCCTTACAAATTTTCCCTAATATGCTTACTACCTTATAAAAATATAGGACATTTCCTTATTAAGGAAAGATAGGACCTGACCACTGGTTGTCAGTGTCATTATTCCGAGGTTTGCATGAAGGATAGAAATAAATTTCATGGCTCTGTGAGCTAAGGAAATCTTCGTGAACATGACCAGGAGCTACGCATTCTTTTCCCACTTAGACACAGGGTTAATAGCACAGAGGAGCACGTGTGGGTTGGAGTCAGGGAGCTGGTCTGTGACTGCGCTGCATCCTGTGTGACCTTGGGCAGATGAGGCCTCAGCCGGTGGGTCCACGGGACTCAGACCACTGGGTGCTGACTTCGCCCCTCAGTTGCTCCCGGTGAACATGGGGTCAGGCAGTTGACTGGATATCGAAGCTGAGCCAAGAAAGGTCTTCTCCCAAAGCACAAGTGTAGAGGGAGCATGGCGGCTTTGCAGCCAGCTGTGGGGCACTGACACAAGCCGGGCACTTGCCAAGGAGCTCCCTGGCAGAAGAAGCAAACTGTCCCTGGATCCATGAGGCCCTTCCTTTGCATCCCTGTCTCACTTGTGGGTAGTTTTTAATCTTTTTTCAGAAAAGAAGGAAAGTGACTTGAGCAGCATTATGGGGAAGCTCACACAGGCTTTCATTCCTCCACAGAGCGCCATGATGCCCTCTACGTGGTCGGGGCACTGGACGAAGCCATGGAGCTGCGGGGCATGCGGTACCACCCGATCGACATTGAGACCTCGGTCATCAGAGCCCATAAAAGCGTTACGGAATGGTAAGTCGTGAGCTTGCAACTTGTGCCCAAATCAGGAGCCGAGTTTGTGAAGCACTGAGGATGTGGCGGGCACGGCGGCAGAGCAGAGTTTTGCTAAGGTAGGGAAGGGAGTGCATTTGACTATAAACTTTTGTCTTTTGGGGTTAAAGTAACAAAAGAACACTCCACACGTAGAGTTAATGTACCATATATTACCTGAAAACGATAGACTTCTATTGCCATGAAAACTACTTGATAAGGTTTTCCAGGAAGCCAAATTGTTTGGTTTTTAATTTACAAAAGCATGATATAGGAAAAAAACGAACCTCACACATATGTAGGCACAGAAAATACTTTTATGACTGTTGACTTGGGAACTGTAAGTAACATGAGACGTGGGAAAACTTTAGGTGAGAAGGAGAAGCAGCGTTTGTCCAGACCCCAGAAGAGACTTCCAAAGGAAGAACTGCTTGAGTTAAACCAAGGCTGACAGTGAGAAGGTGTGTGCGTCGCACCTGCTGCCCGGGGCAGACTCTGCTCTGGGCCAGGTGAGGACTTGGAGGCTGGGACTTTGTCTTTCTCTCTGGCCCGTTTAATCTGTCGTGACGTGCTGAGTGTGTCCATGGTGCTGCCGGAGATACAGCAGCATTTTCTTCTGATGTGCGGGAGTGGATTGGATGCTGGCGTGCCATGAGTTAAGTCAGCCAGGGCTGGGGAGTGTCACAGGCTTGTTCAGTGCCTTTATATTTGCATTTAGGCTGAAAAGTGACTCAATACCGTTGACTTCAGACTTGTTCATTCCCTTGATAACAGACAGGGTGCTAACTGAGGGCGCCTGGTGATACTGGTCTCCGTCTCAGGTCAGAGACCCTGAGGCAGACGCATTCTCCTCTCTCATGAACAGCTTTTCTGGGCTGAAAGGATGGGTTCTGAGATTGTTCCTTCCTCCTCTTAGCTGGCTGAGGTGCAGTAAAGGCTGGTACTTAACTGCCATTTGCTGAATTTGAACATGGAGGACTTGGCAGAATTTACAAGATCCAGTTTGCTTACCTGTCAGTGATCCTGTGGTTCAGATTGGCTAAGCCTCTACTCTCAAACAAAATTCCTCAAATTGTTGATTTCCTTGACAGTTCTCTCCTTGAGTATACAGAGAAGACAGAAACTCTAGGAAGACTCTGGCACTGAAACTCGACCAGGGCCTACCTTATTTTCCATCTAAATAGCTACGAATATCAGTTAACAGCCCTTCCGTTTTTTTATTTTTAAGAAAACAATTCTAATTGGCTTGTATTACCTCCCTCAAGCATTTCTGTCCGGTTTGCCGCTAAAAGCTGTGGCTCGAGGGCCTTGCTGGTGCTCTCTATGGGCTTCTAGACCCCGTGGTGCTGGGCCTGTTCTGAAAGTGTCGCCGCTGTGACCCGCCATGTGGCCACCGAACTGGGTCTGTCCCTCACCTGGTCAGGGGCTCACATGCCCCTTGCCCACACGGTGTCCTTTGAGTGGACTTTTGAATGTTTGAGATGATCCAGATACAAACTGCTTTGCTCCACCTTCCCTCTCCCAGCCTCCCCGCACTGCCCTTCCGGCCGCCGTGGGCTGCTCCATGCTGGGAAGCGTGGCTGTGTCACCCAGCGTTGCAGAACGGGACTCTCCATGTTGCCAAATTCAAGCCAAACTTTCTCATTTCTCATCAGTTGTTCTCAGCACTGAGTAGCGTGCACAGCTCCTGGAAAGGCTCTGAGAGTCGCTGGCACCGCCCGGTAGGTCCCTGGCAGCCCAGAGGAGATAGCAGATCAAGCACACCCTCCGCCAGCTCTGTTACCTCCGGAGAGCCAAGCTGATTCGGATACTCCAGGACTATTCCATAAATTCCAAATGCCATAATAAAAGCATAACAAATGTTCCTGAGATGCGTGTATCTGTGATGTCACAGATTCACAGTGTGGGCTCACATGAGCATCACCAGGAGCAGTATGACAGGAATTCAGCACCAGCACGCCTCCTCGGAAACCGTTCTTAGCACGCTCCATAGGCGTGCGGCAGTCACAAAGCAAAATCCAGGAGAACTAGTGAGAATTTCCAGGAAAATTCTCCAATTTTCCCTGTCAATTTAACATGGATTGGCCATACTGAATAAAATATGTGTTTTTCCTAATCGACTTACTCTCACACTTAGAACAATAGTGAGTTTCCCAAAATACCTCCTACCTCAAGCTGCGATAGAACGTGTTAGGCACGTGAGAGCAGATATCAGCAGCCCTGGAGCCTGGTCTCCATCCAGCCCCCTCTGCCTGGGAACCTTCTGGCCTCCTCAGCCAAGCAGACCTCAAGTACCAGGCTCTGTGAATATCGGGGCCCTTAAACAACTGGTTCCAAAAGCCAGCCCTATATCCGTTAAAATGGAAAGCACCGGGTTTTTGCTTCCGCCAGTTGGGTAGACTACATACTCGGGTGCCCGTCCTGCGGAAAGATGACTCGATTCCAAATAAAACATTTCTGAGTGAATCTTCCACATTCCAGAAGACTTACCCCTGCACATGGGTTAGCCACGGCTGTGTGGCAGCCGGCCCTTGCTCAGTGCTTTAGACAGAGTTGTTACGATCTCCCCACATCTGCATGCCAGGGGCTGGCTCAGCTGGGGCGAGCAGCTCGGCTGCGCCCGGGACTGGTGGCTCTTCTCCATGTGTTTCTTATCCTCTGGATCCAAGGGCCAGCCCAGGTGTGTCCCCGTCCTTGCAGTGACACAGGCACGCCAGGAAGAGCCCCCACATCCAGCCCTTCTGGAGCCTCTGCCGGCATTCACCTCCTAACACAGGCTGACCAGGTTCCATGCTGAGCACAAGCCCCAGGACTGGGAAACACACCTCCCACTCAGGCGCACCGCCCAGGCAGAGAGGAGTAGACAGCCACGCCCTAGGCCTCTGCACGCACGTGCGCCTCTCAGCCGCAGAGCTGGGCTCTGGAAGCAGGAGGCACAGGGCTGCCTTGAGGGCAGAGGCTGATGGCACGCTGCACTCGGCAGTGGGGGCATTGATCCTCCAGGCAGCAGCAAAGAGGCAGCCCTGGAACCCAGAGGCCGCTAGCCAGGTGGAGTGACCCTGTGCTAGAAATGGGAACTCAGGAAGATGGTGAAACCCTCACAGAAGCCACCGAGAGAGAAGGCTGGTAGGAAACACCGATCCGTGCTGTCGCCAGGAAATCTGTGTGGGGAACGATTAGTGGGCGGCAGACGGAGGACACGGAGAGGCCAGAGGAGACTGTCGGGAGTGCTCAGGCAGGTTGGAGACAGCCAAGTGGAACTTCGAAAAGAAACCACAGGTGTTAAACAAAGCATTAATAAACGTGTAATGTTGGCTTTCTTTTCTGTCTTTTAGTGCTGTGTTTACCTGGACAAATTTGTTGGTGGTTGTGGTTGAGCTGGATGGGTCGGAGCAAGAAGCCTTGGACCTGGTTCCCTTGGTGACCAACGTGGTCCTGGAGGAACACTACCTGATCGTCGGCGTGGTGGTCGTGGTGGACATCGGCGTCATCCCCATCAACTCCCGTGGGGAGAAGCAGCGCATGCACCTGCGGGACGGGTTTCTGGCGGACCAGCTAGACCCCATCTATGTGGCCTACAACATGTAGTCTCGTCTCCTGGCTTCCATGGACTTTTCTAGAGATGTAGACATTGTTCTCCGTGTCCACTGAAGCGTGCAGACACAGGGCAACACTCACCAGAATGCAGCCTTTTGTGGTGAGAGTGGAGGAGGAAGAAGAGGAGGAAGAGGACTTCTCACAGCAGCCACGATCGGCATGGGGGTGAAATGTGAATTTACCACTGAATTTCGCTCAGAAGGACTTTGGATTACTGCCTTCAGTTCGTTGGAAAAGCCCATTTCAAAAACTTTCTTTTCTTTCTTTTTTGATTATTGGATAATAAGTGCTTTCTTCGTAAATGTGGTATTTTGTTAAGCCGAAATAGCAATTAAAAAAATATCCTGCCCTCCAGATGGGTTCTTTTAAACAATTTATGTAGTGTGACAAAGAATTGTTTTCTCTGTTTTAATGTGTCATGAAATCTTAATGACATGGATCTGTTACTAATTTAAGCCATTGCTAGATCTCATCCTTTTAGGGAAGTTTGAGGTACGAGAAAACCCTCCAAACAGCACCTTCCAATTAGGTTACAGCAGCTTTCTTTGTCGGAAATGTGCGAAGAAACCAAGGCTGATATGTGGCCTTTGAAGTTAGTGTAGAATGAGAAGAAATTATAAATAAGGTGTATTTCGGCAATTATCTTGCAAATATCTTTGTACTAAACTAAAAAGATAAAATAAGTTAACTTCCTCAATATGTAATTATGTACAAAACGTTTAATTTATTTTGATCTCTTTAGAACTATAAAAGAGAAAAACATTCAAGAATATTAAAGTCTTGTAATGTTTGCTAATATAAAAAAGTGTTGTATTATCTTGCGTGGATAGTATCACAACAAATATATATATATGAAATATAAATTCACTAATGAACAGAGGAGATTTTAAAGTTTAAGACGCAGAACTTGTCACTTGCATGGTGTGCCCCCCGTACTCACATCCACTCTGCTGTTGCCAGCAGTCACAGACCGCAGGAGCCCTGTCTAAAAGTTTCTTCTAGAACCAGAGACCAGCAAGTGAAATTACTGCCATCTCAAGGATGGTGTAAGAATTCAAAGCTCAATGTGCACTATTTTTTTCTTTGCTGTGGGACAACAGTGAATGCGTTTATGCCAGCGTGTGCTGATGATACTGAGGGCCTTTAGGTTGGCAAATAGCACTGTTTTCTTAGCTGCCAGAATTTGTTGCACAATGTTTTTCATCGTTTTTGTTAGTGTCATCTTTTGTTGGTCCTTGCTGCGGAAAGGAATGCGATTCTGTGGTCGTTTGCACTGGGTTGCGTTGATTCCCCCTCTGATGGCCAATGTGGAGTGGACAAAGTGTCCGGAACTCACATCGGTGATCGTCCCCTCGTCTTAAGACCCAGCCAGCTCTGCGTGAGCCTCTGGGGCCCCCTCGCTCGGTGAGCACAGTTCCCCGGGGGCTCATGCCAGAGCTCTGGCTGAAGCAAGAAGTCCTCCAGCTGCGTCGTTTGCCGCCTGTGGATGAGTGCGCCCCAGTTTCTGCCCTGGCAGCTCCTGGCCACACCTCAGAGCTCACCTGTGCACTTCTAAATTGAATTGGCCCACGGAGTCCAACCAAGAAGGAGCATCTGCACTCCAAGAAAGATGTGTTCTGTACCTGCCCCATGTGACCCTGCAGTGGCTCTCGGTGCTAGATATGCATGACTAAGATTGATGCTGGGCAAAATTTAGATTAACTTTCATTATGTTGTGGGCAGTGTCTTTGTCTGCCTTTGCTATATGCAGTCAGCAGTAAGCCTTTTGCTAAAAGAGTTTTGTTTGACTTCTGAGATCCAAGGCTGATTGTTGTAAAAAAAAAAAAAAAAAAAAGTGGCACATTTAAAAAAATTTGTCTGCATATGTGGTGCATCCTTCCATCTCCACAAACCATTTGATTCTTGAGATATTGTTTGGCCTCATTGCTGTGTGTGAATATTTCTCCACATGTTTCAGATACACATTCCTAGTCTCTGCTTCCTAAGGGGGGAACCACCACACATCGGGAGGAAAAAAGACATTTTCCTGTACCCACCCACCTTGTCTAAAGGGAAGTAGATTTGGGGCTTCAGGTCAGACACTGACTATGAAACATTAGGTGCAGTGTGCAGGACAGCTTTGAGGTCCAGCTGAAGTCAGGAAGCAAAACAAATTGAGATGTCACTTCAAACATAATTTTAACTGTCACCAAATCAACTCTATGTTCGGGGAGTGTGGACGCTGCAGTGAGCTGTGAGGGCAGTTAGCAGCTGTCTCTTCTGCATCCTGTCAACTCTGATGTTAGAGTTTAGGCTCAAAAGAGTTGGTGGACTGAGATCAAAATTTGGTTGTGCAAGAAGAAGGAAAGGAGACAGTACCACCAGTTTCAGCAATAAAGAAGGGTCATTCTGTATTCGAAATTGTACTGTAGATAAATCATTCATGAGAATGTAAAAAATGTTTGTCTTGTGACCTTGTGCTTTTGAAGTCAGACAAAACCGTGTAATCAACTTGCACAAAAAGAGGGTACACAATGAACATATAAACACAGACCTAATCAAACAGGAGCAGATTCCTCATGGTGCTTGTTTATTATATATATTTAATCCTGCTTGACACTTTACCCAAGGGAGATGGTCCCTTTTATCAGTTGAATGTTAGCAGCGTTGTTTCAGAGTGTGGTGACTGGTTAGAGAAATTCATGTACTCAGCCAATCACAGTTTCAAACAAAATTTTTATGTGCAAAGGACAGCAACCTTCTTGTATGTTAAACCACCAGTACGCTTTGTACATCTGTGATAACGCCTGTTTTATATTCAAATGAACAAATAAAAGCTTTTATTTTTGTTGCTCTGAAAATAGCAGTTTCTTAATTGGTCCCCTGGAAAGATGTCTGGGACAGCTTTAATCCCAGGAAGGAAGTGACTCCTACAGGGAAATGTATCTGACTCTGTTTACAGAATTTGTTGCATTACTTAGTACAGATAATCATACTTTGAACAATGTTTAAATTTTGATGGGGGCATTTATTGCTAAAAATAATTCCTATGGCAACAAATGTTTTGTGAAATGTTTTTTTTTTAATTCTTTTAAATATATCGAAATATATTTGTTCACATTTGCTGTAAGTGTACAGATTATTGGTAATTTGGGGACAAACAGCGTGAGTCCCGTGCGCAGATGCTCTATGTCAGCTGTGTCGCAGGGTCACAAGTGTGTCAAGGAGTAGGAGTACTTGACCGTTCCACCCCGAATTGTCTTCATCCATTTGACAACCAGAAGCTGCGTCTTTTGCCCAAGGTCTTAGAATTCTTACGGCTTTGTCTTTGGGAAAGCAGTAGCAGGTCACCTGCCCTTCAGACTAGTGGTTCCATGAAGATAAATGTTGGTTCACAAGAAAATCAGTGGAACTAGGGCTGGGCGCGGTGGCTCACGTCTGTAATCCCAACGCTTTGGGAGGCCGAGGCGGGCGGGTCACGAGGTCAGGAGATGGAGACCATCCTGGCTAACTCGGTGAAACCCCCTCTCTACTAAAAATACAAAAAATTAGCTGGGCATGGTGGTGGGTGCCTGTAGTCTCGGCCACTCGGGGTGTTGAGGCAGGAGAATGGCGTGAACCCGGGAGGCGGAGGTTGCAGTGAGCCAAGATCGCACCACTGCACTCCAGCCTGGGCGACAGAGCGAGACTCCGTCTCGAAAAAAAAAAAAATCAATGGAACTAAAATTTTCACACAGAGCACCAGGTGTAATCTGAGTGCCTTTGTGTTCAAATTTCACTTGCCTTCCCTGACCCCTAACTTTCATTCAGGACAATCCCACGCTGACTGAGAATGAGGCTTTGGGTGTGTGAAAGTGAACAGCTGGTGTGAGACCTGCAGGGCTGCATTGGAGGAAGCAGACAATAGCAAGGGGGAGATGCTTCTCCACAGGCTCCTGCTTCTCAGATGGCAGCCCTCACCGTGGCCCGTCAAGCACAAACCAGGTAACCAGGAGAACTGCTTCCGGGGAGCCCTCACCGTGGCCCGTCAAGCACAAACCAGGTAACCAGGAGAACTGCTCCCGTGGGGCCCTTCTTTGGACTGTGCATGGGTTCCAGCACCGGTGTGTGAGTGCAGGATTTGCTACTGTGAAGCTGTGCTCTGCGTTCTCCACGGCCCCTCACACAAGGCTGGGTTCTTGGGACGCAACCAAGAGCGGTTTTGTTGGCTGGCCGGTCCCCGTTTTGTCTTGTGAATCCTCCACGAAACATCTGGGTGCACTCACAATGGTCTGTCCGCCTGGACAGAGGCAGTCGCACTGCTTCTCAGTAGAGATGGCTTAGCAAAGGGGGTCATTTCCTCACTGCTGTGTTTGCCGGGATGCTCAGCTCTGTGCTGTCTCAGTAGAACTTGCCATTCATGATCCCCTACTGACTTACTAAACGTTTCTTTCTACGAGATTCCAGAAAGTCATGCGGAGATCCCATACGACCTCTCCTATAATCCCTGGGTTTTCTTGGTAGAATGAGAGTGTCGGCCGGTGTCATTGTCACGTCCCTCTGGCAAAACATACTGCAGGCACCTGCGACTCAAGTCTAGTGCATCCTCTGAGATGTAGCTCTTGCTGTTGGTTAATCTGTAATGTTAATTCCATGAACAAAACAACTGGGCAAGACCAAGCCGATACCTTAGCAAGGGATTTGGGCCGGCCCCGGTGCCAACATGGCTTGTCATTCTGTGATGAGGGCGTCGTGTGGTGTGGGGAACACGGGCCCCCCAGCTTGCTCCTGGGGTCCAGTGGTGTTTCTGCTCTGCGCTCCCCAGATCGCACGCCTGTCTTCACCCCATCCCTAAATGGGACTCGGGCTTTCGTGGGCATAGTGAGTTTGTGCCTGAGCTCTGTGGCGCGGTAGCCAGTTCAGCCCCATTTAGAAATTGCATTTAAGGCAGAAATGGGTAGAAATAGAAATAGAAAGGGCTTCTGTGACCGTCTCTCACACTTGAGTTTATTTCTTATTTTTTTGAGACAGTCTTGCTCTGTTGCCTGGCTGGAGTGCAGTGGCACGATCTCGGCTCACTGCAACCTCCGCCTCCCGGGTACAAGCTATTTTTCTGCCTCAGCCTCCTGAGTAGCTGGGACTACAGGTGCCTGCCAGCACACCTGGCTAATTGTTGTATTTTTAGTGGAGATGGAGTTTCACCAAGTTGGCCAGGATGGTCTCAATCTCTCAACCTCGTGATCCGCTTGCCTCAGCCTCCCAAAGTGCTGGGATTACAGGCGTGAGCCACCGCGCCTGGCCTGAGTTTTTTAACTACACCTACTACAAAGACTTCTAGCAAATAACTTCTGCAAACCAGCTGGCTTCACTCAGACGAGGATCCCAGTGTTTCTTAGAAGCCCTGCCAGGGGAGGGAGGGTGCAGGAGGCAAAAAGGCTGAGAACCTTAGGAAGTTTGGTGACAGCATAGTTGGGTGGAAAACATATTTTGCAGCCCTATTCGAGAAGAGGGTGTGAGAAGCACCTGGAGGTGCGTGTGCCCCTCCCGGGAGGCCCCAGGGAGCTATCCCTTTTTCAGGAGGTGCAGAAGTAGCCAGGTCCAGGTGGATATCCGGATGGGCCCGGCCACTCTTCAGCTGCTGCAGGTCTGGGATAGAACAGAGTGGAGGGAAAGGGGTCCTAATTTTTTCCAGAATGCATGGAATATGCTGAGCCACAAGCCTGACCTCACAGGACAGATAACCCCCACGACAGTGCATCCTGGTGTCTCTGCTCTGAGCTAAACTGTAGGAGAACCCCGCCTTTAGGGACCTTTTCATCCCGGGAACCCCAGCAACACCGAGGCTCCAGTACTGGGACAAGAATCGGGGCTATTTACAAATGTGCTTCTGCAGGAAATGAAGTCAGAATGCTCATTTCATCGGTCTGGTCTTTAACAGCGATTCAGCCCCGACTGTGCAGATCCCATTTCCTGGGAATGGAGCGGAGCCTCTGCATGAAACAGCCGTGTGCAGTACTCTTGGGGACGGAAGGGACTGGGCTATAAAGCACAGTGGGAGCTGGGAAGGGAAGGGACCAACCTCAGGCCCCACTGGGACACTGGAGCTGCCGTCCTGTAGAGCCCTCCTAACCCCACACCAGAGGCTGAGGGGGCCTCAGACGGCACACGTATGCTTTCCCATGTTTTCAGAAATCTGGAAACGCAGAATTTCAGGGGTGAGAGTGCCTACATACTGAATATGAGGCTATATTGGGCTTCTATAATATCCCAAAGGACCCTCCAGCTTTTTCACCAGCCCCCAGTGCCCACCAGATACCAAAGACACAGTTTAGGAGAGTTTCACCTTGAAGCTGAGGAGGAGGGAGCCTGGTTGGAGGCGACTGTGCGAGCGTGACTGCCTTCTCAGCCCGACGATCTCAGCCGCTGCCCTTTTCTTTTCCTGCAAATGCCCGTTGCCATGGCCTTCTGTGTCCACAGGAGAGTTTGACCCAGATACCCACGGACCAGGCAAAGGTGTTCCTCCTGGTCCAGGGCCCACCATGAAGTGTGCCTGGGAGCCTAGGAAGGACCCAGCCACTCCTGGGCTGTTGACCTTGGCTTCTCTGGCCCAGCGTTGTGGCCACATCACGGCATCGTACTGTGAGATAAGTCAAGGTGGGCTCCCCAGGACCTGCACTAAATTAAATAGTGAAATTCAGCTTCAAAGAGCTTTGGAAATGACCCCTGCGTTGAAGCAAAACCAGTGATACCTGAGCAAACCGTTCCACGCAGGCACAAGTTACAGTCCCGTCTCCTCTTGATTACAGGTTCCATCCAGGCAAGAGCTGCATTACTCGGAGGTCTCCCATTCATGTTTTGGTCAATATTTAGTTTCCTTTTGAAAATAGATTTTTATGTTATTCCATTATGATAGGCAGAGGCCAGATGCTTATATGCAATTTAAATGATTATGTTTTTCTATCTGTAATTGGGTTTATAGTCAGGTAGTAAATGCTTTTATTGCAGCCAGAAGATTCCTGGAAGGTGACCAGAGATTAGCTGGCCGCTGTCAGACGTGAAGTTACTTCTAAAGGGCCTTTAGAAACGAATTCCTTTTTATTCCTTCTCTGAATTCTGAGAAGTAGGCTTGACTTCCCCTAAGTGTGGAGCTGGGAGTCAACTCCTCTGAAAGGAAAGTTTCAGAGCATTTTCCAAAGCCATGGTCAGCTGTGGGAAGGGAAGACGGTGGATAGTGCAGTTACCGGAAAACGCGGATGGAGGCAGATGCTCCAGTTCAGCCAAAGAGCTTCCGCCCACCCCAGAAATGCCTTCCTCAGTCGCAGAAGCGTTGTCCCACGGCTCCTGACACTCAGAATGTGGCCTCTGACCGGGACCATCTGCATCCTCCAGGAGCTTGTAAGAAACGCAGCATTGTGGGACCTGGTGGGACCTGGTGAACCCAAACCTGCAGGGCTCCTGGGCGTGCTTGGGGCAGCTACAGGGGAAGCTGGAGTCAGCAACCTCCTCCTGACCTTCCCGGCGGCTGCTTTTCTGAGGGGCCAGAATGCACCGGTTGACCTTGCATCACTGGCCCATGACTGGCTGCTTTGGTCAGGTGTAAAAAGGTGAATTTCCACAGGGTCTCCTCCTCAGGCCTCTCACTGTCAGACCCAGTTTCCGTGGAGAACTCAGCCTCCCGGCAGGGACAGGAAACTTCAAATGGCTCAGAGAATTGAGAGGCCACACATGTGCAGCCTGAGCAGTCTCTGCTGCAAAACGAAACGGGGGTTCTTAATGTAAAGCATTCTCATCCTCACAGAGGGGTTCCCAGCTGCTAGTGAGTGTGTCGCAGGCATTTCCGGGGCTGCATCAGGTTGCCATCAGCAGATGATCATTTTGGGGGCTCCTAAACCACAGACAGGTGACACTCTGCCACCTGTATCAGCCACCAGCTGTTTCCCGGAGGCAGAACTGGGCCGCAAAGATGGGCTTGAGTGATATTAATGGGTTTTAGGGATTCTGTGGGTTAAGATTAGGCCATTAGCCTTTAGTGGGCAGTTGCGCCAGAAGGTAACAGGCACGCTGGCCATGCTTGGTGTCGGCTCCAGCTCACTGCTAACCTTATAAGATGGGGAAAGCAAACTTTTTCTGTAAAGGGCCAGCTAGAAAATATTTTAGGCTTTGTGGGCAGATGGTTTCTACCTCAATTACTCGATTCTGAGCTGTAGCACAAATGCAGCCACAGATAGCCCTCCCAAAAGTACTGTGGCTCTAGTCCCATGGAGCTTTTTTGGGAGACACCAATTGAATTTCCAATGATTTTCCCATCGTGAAGTATCTTATTGATCTTTTTTCTGCCATTTAAAAGTATAAAGGCTATTCTTAGCCTGTGGGTCCTACAGAAATAACTGACAGCTGGAGGCAGCCCTCAAAGGAGTTTAATTTTTCAACTTCTGCCTCATTCATTTCTTCAGCCAGCAAATATTTGAATTCCAACCACTGGTGCTAAGGAGCCCACAGCTCCCCAAGTCTGGCAGCTCTGAGGCGTGAGCTCTGAGGGAGGCGCCCACCCTCTCCAGTCACACCAGTATCTCGGCTCAGCCACAAAGTGCAGATCATGCATTATCTTTTCTGTCTCTAAGATGAGGGATAAGAGTAGATGGGGATAAGAGTCGATGACGGTGAAGTTCTTATTTTTCCCAACACACAGCATTCTTTAAATGGATCTAACCAAAATATGACCACACTGATACTTCCTCTGTCTAAACATATTTTTCCTGCCTTCAAACCGCTGGTCCTGATTAGCCTCTGGACTCAGGTGCGATGCAAGACCCTTGCCAGCCTGATGGGATCGTGGCAGGTAGAGGCAGGGGCAGGAGCACCCATATCTGCCCCCTATCTCAGCCAACACCTCTCCTTTCTTAATTTAGGAGGAAGGGTGCTGGGTGTCCAGGGCTTTAATTTCCTGGAAACAACAATGAGGTCTCCAAAATATAAGAATTCCTTTTCAGCACCAAAGTTCAGAATTACTCCATCTTCATGCTGATTGACAGTCCATCAACAGAAGTGAACAGGTCTGCTACAAGTTTCTAACACCTACCATGCTTCAAGATAAGTGAAGACACACTTGAGAAGGAGCAATTTTAAGAGACCCTGTGATCCTGTATGGCGTAAATAATCCCTCCATCGGTTTAAAGATCGAGTATGTAGGTATTACCATGTGAAGTATTTTGTTAAATTATGTAAAAGGATGACTTTTGGGGTTACGTTTCTACAGAAAGACCGTCCTCCCCATCACCGCCCAAGTTCAGTGCCGGATGCAGCCCACTCAACTCAGTCGTGCCTTCGAACGCTTCTTGAAGTTCAGAGAATAAGGACAGCAGTCAGGCCACTGGCATTTTAAGGAGTTTCTACTATGTTTAAATCACTTGATTTGGGATGGGACTAGGGTTTGAGGAGCTACATGGAAACAAAGCATCCCTTCACAAGCGGACGCCACAGCACGTGTGGGGGGACCACAGCCCCTGAGGTTAGTAATGGCACAATTAGGAAAAGAAGAAAAAGAGAAAAATATCACTATGACCTGGTGTCAGCATCTCAACATTTACTGCCTGAGCTCTTAAGAAAAATCTTTTTTTTTTGTAAATACACAAAATGTAGTGTTTTAAGTAGATACACATGGTCCACATGTGGACACCACATGAAAGGGTGTTCATGGTGAAGTCGTGCTTGCAATCTCGTTCCTGGGCCCCGGTCCCCGCAGCTCATCTTGAGAGGGAACCGTTTTTACTAGTTCCTGCTGTCTTTTCAGTGTTGATGGGAATACAGGCCAATCATGAATGTATATTCCTACCACCCCTCCTTCTAATCGGAAAGGACATGGACTATGTATTCTGTACGTTGCTTTCCGTAAAGTTCATCCTGATTACTATTTTTTATAAGGAGCCTCGTATTCCATTGTTTGGTGGCACCACAGTCCCTATTAATGGGCACTTAGTCTTTTTCCCATCTTCTGCTATTAGGAGTCATCGATTTTTGTCATGACAACAGTTTATTTCATACTTGGCCAAGCATGTCTGATGGACAGATTTCCCGAAGTGGGATTGCAGCACCAAAGAGTCAACACACCTGTAATCTGGTCAGATTTTCCCAGAAAGTGTTCCATGGTGGCCTCCCTTTCATGTTTCACTTTTACCAGCAACACTTCACCGACAGAAATTGTGGTGTCTTTATGCGTTTGCCAGTATCCCATGTCAGAAACGGTGGTTTTCATTTGCATTTCTCTTGTCATAAGTGAGTGTATTTAAAAATATCTTTAAAACCGTTTCTGTTTCTCTTTCTATAGACTGTTTTCTTTGTATCCCTTGGACTATTGAATTGTTGAACTTGTCAGGAAATACTGTGAAAGATTTTTACATGGGCCAAAATATTTATTTTTTTTGGATGTCCTGACTAGCTTATCCATCCAGGTTATCTCTGCATTTTATTGTCTTTGAGCTACTTTACAGCTCTGTACATTGTAGAGAACTTATGATAATACGAATTATTCCTGTCCATAGAAATGTGAGAAAAGAACTTTTATCTCAGGAGTATGAGTCCTCCTTTTAAACTATCAAGTCCAGAGAGACAGTAAAACGAGGCAGCAGTCACATCACACACACCCCTTGACCTTATGCCTGCATCTCTTGAAACTGCTTGCTGCTGCTGCAAGTAACTGTGAATCAACCTAGTGACGCCACATCAGACACCGTACCCCATGCCCTGTACCCTACAGTCATGAGTCAACCTAGTGACGCCACACCAGATGCTGTAACTGGCATCCTATAGCTCAACAATGTACAGCCAATCACTCAGCACTGTTGTTTCTACAAATCAACAGGAAGTCCTGACAGCCAACTTGCTGTCAGCCAACTCCCTGTCCTCCTCTTTTGCCTTTAAAAACCCACTTGTGGCTGGGCACAGTGGCTCACACCTGTAATCCCAGCATTTTTGGAGGCCGAATTGGGCAGATCACCTGAGGTCAGGAGTTCAAAGCCAGCTTGGCCAACATGGTGAAACTCCGGAAAGTTAGCCAGGCATACTGGCCTGCACCTGTAATCCCAATTACTTGGGAGGCTGAGGCAGGAGAATTGCATGAACCCAGGAAGTGGAGGTTCCGTGAGCTGAGACTGCACCACTGCATTCTAGCCCAGGTGACAGAGCGAGACTCCATTTCAAACAACAACAACAACAACAAAATAAAACCCCACCTGTAACTGCTGCTTCTCAGAGCATATATTATCAGAGCATATACTCAGGGCAACTTGAATCTATGCTCCCAGCTGCAATCCTCAAGCTCGGCCCAAATCAACTCCCTGCTTATATTAACTTTGCCTCAGATTCTTCCTGTTAGGTTGACTATCTGGTATAGTCTGCAGGATTTAGAGTGTCGCCCCCTGACCACATGGTGTTTCTCTCTGAAAGCAGCGCTTGGTGCCAGCATGAACCCTGTCTTCAGAAGTCCCACCAGGTGTTTTGGGTGAGTTCTCCTGAAACTGGGCCTCCCACTCAAACTAGCCCAGTTGTTCTATAAAATTGACGTTCGTGGTCGCTTTAGGATAAACATAGAAATTGACCTTCCCAGTCTGAAAACTTGAGAACCTTACATTTGTCTTACCTGAGTTTCTTTCTCAGGACACCAACTATCAGGCCTACCAGATGGTGTCGAGGAGCTCAAACTCACCAGTCACCACATCTGGACAATGAGAGGCCAGATCGCTCACCTGCTGCCTGTCGACTGACTCCTCTTCCTCATCCCTCCCTAATTCCCGTTTTCCTGCACATAGTTATATTTCTTCCCTGCTCTGTAGACTCCTACTTGTAGTGGGTCAGGGAGATGGATTTGAGACTGATCTCCCATCTCCTCAGCTGCAGCACCCGATTAAAGCCTTCTTCCCTGGCCGTACTTGTCTCAGTGACTGCTTTCTGTGCAGAAAGCAGCAGGACCTAGATCAAACCCCTAGCATTTTGGTAACCCCACTCTTTGGTTGAAGGTCCTGACTTATTTAGGCTGTTTTTCAAACTCTCTTTTCCTTTAAGAGCAAGGGCTTTGCTCTCTGTCTTTGTGTAGGAGATTCAGGTACAGAGCTCTGTAGAGAAATATTTCCCACTTCTGTCTCAGGACAAGGCGTTTGGTCCAAGTTGTTCTGCCCCCGTCTCACAGCAGAGGTTCGGGTCAACAGATTTGCAGTTAGGCGTTTGTGGTCTCTTTGTACACAGTGTGCTTTTAAAAATTGCAGCTGTTTTTCTGTTTTTGAAATTCGGACCTGATGTTTCATCTGTGGCAAACTCCCATTAAATACCAGCAGGTTTTACATACGTTATAGGTATCTAGGAAAGGGAACCCGCCTAACCCAGGGTGACCCTAGACAGCAATGACCAAAAATGGAGGTCTTCTGAAATACCTAAAATCATGTATTTGTATACGCAATTGGAAAAAGCCAGTTTTAGAAACAAATTAAATGGAAGACTTCCAGTCGCACCTAAAAAACTTCTAAAATGAATTCTGAGAAAATCACCTCCATTCAGGAGGTGACCAAAGACATGTCTGTCGCGACCGCCCGAGGAGACTCCCGGGCCTCTGACCTCCTCCCTGGGACTCCCACTGTGGCAGCCCCAGGGTCACTCTGAAGCCTCTGGTTCTGGGCTCTGCCCAGTATTCTTCACCTATTCCCTGCTCAAGTAAACAGACCACCCAGCGGGCAAGACGGGTCTCCAAAACACACCTTGGTTGCCTAGCTGACAATTGCTTAGGGCAGTAAATAACTAGAAGACTAATAGTCTAAAAGAGGAGAGTGGACAAAAATAAAATTACTGAGATATTTAAAGTGCAGATCCAACAAATCTTTTCTACATGAGGACTCTAATGACTGACTCTGATGAAATGCTGACATCCAGGGAATCAGAGAAGCAGCGTTGCAGCTGAAATCAAATAAAAAACAATTTTAAACCCTTTAAATGTTCAAACTACCTGCTTTGGATCCCCTGCAAGATTTACACACAAAAAGGAAAAAAGGGAAAAAACAAAAGCACGTCCAGCCTGTGGCCTAATGACTAGGGTTCGTGCTTTCACGGCCACAGCCGGCTCCCTTCCTTGTCAGGGAGCCGGTCCCTTTTGGTTTGGTATTTGTGATAACTTCCGACTTTGTGGGATACTGCTTTGCCACTCAGGAAGGTACCTTTGGTAAAAATGATTCAAAACACAGAAATCTCATCTGTTTGTCCTGGCTAAAATCTGATAAAGAGGTTTGAGTTTTCTTTTTTTTTTGTTTTTGAGACAGAGTCCCACTCTGTTGCCAGTGCTGGAATGCAGTGCAATGGTGCGATCTCAGCTCACTGCAACCTCCACCTCCTGGGTTCAAGCGAATCTCCTGCTTCAGCCTCCCGAGTAGCTGGGATTACAGGTGCGCGCCACCACGCCCAGCTAATTTTTGTATTTTTAGTAGAGAAGGGGTTTCACCATGTTGACTAGGATGGTCTTGATCTCTTGACCTCATGATCCGCCGCCTCAGCCTCCCAAAGTGCTGGGATTACAGGCGTGAGCCACTGCGCCCGGGCAATTTTTTCTTTTTAAGCTCTATGGTCAGCTTAATTAAAACTGATACTCAAGCTCTGTGTGGGTGTGTTTAGGGCCTTTCTGCTATCGCTCTTTGGGTCTTGTTGTGGAAATGTTTTTTCAGTAAATTGAAACCCTTTTTAAAAAAAATTATGTGCTTGGTTCCTCTGTGTTCACTTCCTTTCTCAAGAGCGGCTCCCCCTGTTCTTCCTGCTCCCCCTGTTCTTCCTGCTCCCCCTTACTCCTTGCTGTCTTTGGTTCCACCTGAAAGGATCTGGAGGGGACATCTCATGACTCAGACACCTTAATGAACGCAGGAAAAGGCACCACTCACTGCTTCTCGGGGTCTTCTGTCTTCCTGTGCCGTCTAGAGAGTCACGGGCAGGGTCCTCTCAGGTCTGAAACCACATTATGTGCTGCGTGACCTGATTGATCTCTTGGCTTTGGGGCACTGGAGATGACACTGTACTGTGGGACAGGACTTAACCTCGGTGTGTGTGATGTCCGGCGTCACTGGTGAGAGCTGCAGTTTTCGGGGTGTCTGAAGGCAGTTCTTTACAGTAAATGGTTATTACTACAGAGAGCTACTCATTTCTTTCCATGTTTAGATGAAAAAGCTGCAGTTTAAACACGTAGAGAAGCATCTTTGTGATGAAGTGACTGTGTTGGATGTTTAGATGAAAAAGCTGCAGTTTAAACACGTAGAGAAGCATCTTTGTGATGAAGTGACTGTGGAGGTTGTTTAGATGAAAAAGCTGCAGTTTAAACACGTAGAGAAGCGTCTTTGTGATGAAGTGACTGTGGAGGTATTGTATGGCCCAGTCCCGTGACAGTCCCCTTTTTGAGGGGATCTGGGATTCAGTAGAAAAGTAAAATCCTGGCTGGGCACGATGGCTCCCACCTGTCATTCCAGCACTTTGGGAGGCTGAGGTGGGCAGATCACAAGCTCAGGAGTTCGAGACCAGCCTAGCCAACATGGTGAAACCCCGTCTCTACAAAAAATACAAAAACTAGCCAGGCATGGTTGCAGGCGCCTGTAGTCCCAGCTACTTGGGAGGCTGAGGCAGAAAAATCACTTGAACCCGGGAGGTGGAGGCTGCAGTGAGCTGAGATCGCACCACTGCACTCCAGCCTGGATGACAGAGCAAGACTCTGTCTCAAAAAAAAAAAAGTAAAATCCTTGATTTTTAAACACCTAAATGCTCTGCCTTCTAACTGCCTGGTTTTCACAGTTTTGTGGCCGTTTCTTTCTTTTCTTTTTTCTTTTTTTTTTTTGAGACAGAGTCTCACTCTGTCGCCCAGGCTGGAGTGCAGTGGCAAGATCTCAGCTCACTGCAAGCTCCGCTTCCCGGGTTCACGCCATTCTCCCGCCTCAGCCTCCCAAGTAGCTGGGACTACAGGCGCCTGCCACCTCGCCCGGCTAATTTTGTTTCTGTATTTTTAGTAGAGACGGGGTTTCACCATATTAGCCAGGATGGTCTCAAACTCCTGACCTCGTGATCCACCCACCCTGGCCTCCCAAAGTGCTGGGGTTACAGGTGTGAGCCCCCGTGCCTGGCCTTGGCCCTGTTTCTTAATGGGCTCTGCCCTGAGTCCGTTGGTCCAGTTGGAAAACAGACTAAACTGAAAGCTACCTATCTAAATGAAGCTGGCCTCCCCATGAAATCCTATGGTAAGTTACCTTGGCATCCCTTTTTAATTTTCCTCTGACTGCCACACTTCAGCTCCTCCTTAGCAAGGCTTAAATTCTCTGTGTGTGCTTTGGGAAATAAATTTGCTATCCCGTTTTCTTTAGAACTCCATGATGGCTTGGGCCCTGGGGGACAGATAAATCTCAGCCTGTTCCATTCACAGAGACACAGTTTAAAACCAACTGTTCTTTGATACTAGTGATTTTCACCTGACTCATGGCTAACATTTTAAAACTAAAGCTATAAGATCTTCTTTATGTCTGTCTGTGTTTTTGTATATGCATGTGTACATGTCTGTCTGTATATTGTTCATGGTACCAAACTGGCTTATAAATAAATGAGTACTTGTAAATTAAGCAAATAAGCCCCAGTGCTTTTCAGGTTCATGTGATTTTAGCAATCTTGGAGAGTTTTTAAATTGTTGGTGAAACAGAAACATCTTCAGGATTTAATTTAGACATTGTGCCTGGGACTGTTGGTCAGGCAGGTTTATGCCGTCTCTGCTAGAGGCTGGGGGTGAGGACACCTCCCAACCTCCCTCACGGCCACAGGGTTGGGCTTGAGAACTGGAACTGGGTCTCTAGGCCAGAGCATGGGACGCAGGGGCTGCAGTCTGAGCTGGGCTCCTTCCCACTGGCATCTTTGGGATGTGGAAGTGGAAGTGCGTTGCTGGGACCCTGAAGGCTTCCCAGAAACACTAGTGAAATCTGAGTAAAAATGCTTGGAAATGATTTATGAAAAGAGTACCTATGTGTATAAATGTGTACATTCGTGTATAAACTCACATTTACAGAGAAGAGCCTGCCCTCGGGGAGGCTTACATTCTGGCGAGAACTGATTGTTTTCAGCTCCTTTGTTCTGAGCTCTCTTTGGCCGAAGGATCAAGAGCAGTAAGAAACTGAATACAAATAACGACATCTTCACTGGAGACAAATCCAAAACGGTTTGGTCCTCAGTCCCACCTCTCTTCACACTCCCTTTCGCAGGTGTTCAGTTGCTAGAATTATTGAAAGATTCTAAAAATTCAGAGCTTAGTCTTTCCTCATGTTTATGATCCTCTTTAAAGTGAGATAGAAGACAGTGGATTGGCACTTTTTATAATGTTTAAAAAAAATTTTTTTTGGTAGAGGTGGGGTCTCACTGCGTTGCCAAAGCTGGTCTCAAACGCCTGACCTCAAGTGATCCTCCTGCCCTGGCCTCTCAAAGTGCTGTGAGTAGCAGTGTGAGCCACCACGCTCATCCTTTACAATGTATTCTACTTTCTGGTTATACTTTAATGAAACTTTGAGTGCACTTTGACGTACATACAGACACATATACACACGTGTATGTATATGCATATGTGTCTAAATTCACGTTTACAGGTAACTGAATTTGACTGTTCTCAATGCTAGGATAGCACTAGCTTGTGTGTGTCTGTCTTTGGAAGGATGCATAGGAAACTGGCGAGGTCTGTGATTGCCTCTGAACAAGAGAACTAAATCGGCTGAGACATTTTCACTTGGTAACTTTTCCAACCTTTGACTTTTGTATCAATTTTTAAACTAAGATAATTTTTTAAAATTCCAGCGTTGGAGAATACTTGCACCTTCTCTCTCCAGGGGCTCCTGGTTAGATAAAAATAGGTTTCTCTTCTGGGAGGCAGAGCTTGCCGTGAGCCGAGATCGCGCCACTGCACATCAGCCTGGGAGACAGAGCGAGACTCTGTCTCAAAAAAGAAATAGGTTCCTCGTGTTGTCCCAAACAGGATTTCCCTCCGTCTGTTTCGTTCCCCCTTTTGCCGTGTTTCCTGGATCGTCTTCTCTCATCTTCACGTCTTGGCCTGCTGCCCTCGCTGTGCTTTGTCCCTGCTCGTCCTCGAAAGCCACTGCCCTCCTTCCTTCTGCGCCCGTCGCTGTCTGTAACCATGCCACATCTCCCATTACGCTCCTGTAACTCTTCCTACACACCTCTCTAGCAAGCCTTTTTCTAACTTCCCCCCACTTTCAAAAGTATTAATGTTCATTGTAAAAATATGAAGGTGGAAAACAAATCATCCAAAATCGATATGGTGCCTCTGTTCTGTTTCATCTCCAGCTAACCCCTGCTCACCCTGAAAGGTTCAGCCCACTAGTTCTTTCCCCTCCTGAGATTTTAGGCTTCCTCTGTATCCTGCAGTCCTGCATCTGTCTCCATGGCACCTTGCTCACTAGAGTATAAGCTTTCAAGAGACCAGAGAGGTCTGCACTGCTGTGCTCATTGCTGTTTACCCCACATCCCACAGAGATGCTGTAGGAGCTCAAGCAGTTCTCACATTGATGAATCGGTGGATGATGCTTACAGTGTTTTCTGAATTTCCTCAGCATTCTTCAGCTTCTGCTATCCTATCCGTCCTCGTTCGGCCGGGCGCGGTGGCTCACGCCTGTAATCCCCAGCACTTTGGGAGGCCGAGGCGGGTGGATCACCCGAGGTCAGGAGTTCAAGACCAGACTGGTCAAAATGGCGAGACCCTGTCTCCACTAAAAATGCAAAAATTAGCTGGGTGTGGTGGCAGCCGCCTGTAATTCCAGCTACTTGGGAGGCTGAGGCAGGAGAATCGCTTGAACCAGGGAGGCGAAGGTTGCGGTGAGCCGAGATCGTGCCATTGCCCTCCATGCCATTTCACTCTGGGCGACAAGAGTGAAACTCCGTCTCAACAACAACAACAACAAAAGTTCGTTTCAGGAGGGTAGGGACTACTTCCTGTCCTCGCAAGACTTCACGAAGCCACCTGCAGTCTGTAACGGACTACGGAAGAGGAGGTGTGGTGTTACTAATACTGTGACACCAGGAAGCAATGGGTCTGCTTTCTCCCCAGTATGGAGTTCAGGAGTTAGACTCAAGGCTTCTTAGACTGCCCTTTAGAGCACAAGGATACTTAGGATAAGGGATCCTAATTGAAATGTCATTTTGGAGCTTAACTAGATATTTGTAAGTTTTCAAACCTGAGACTTTGAAACATATCAAGAGCCTACCCTCAGAGAGGTTTAAATTCTGGCAAGAACTGATTTTTTTTCAGCTCCTTTGTTCCGAGTAAGCTTTAATACATTTTTGCTGTATGAATATCTACTATAGGTAAGGTGCTGATAGGGCACGCACTGGTCTAAGACGAAGCTCTTATTTTTAGGTTGCTCTGTCCAATACACTGAATTGAATACAGGTTGCCACCAGCTACATGTAAATGAGCATGGCCAGTCTGAATGGAGACACACAGAAGCTATAAAAGACACACCAGCTTTTAAAGACTTAGTGCTAAACATGAATGTAAGCGATCTCAATCATTTTTATGTTAATTACATGTTGAAGTGGTATTCTGGATATATTAAGAGGTCTTATTAATGTCACCTATTTCTGACTTTTCAAATATGGCTATTAGAAAATTTGAAGTGACATGCATGCCTCATATATTTTTATTTAAGAGTATTGCTTTATGGAGTTCATAATTTAGTGCAGTAGTACTTCATCTCATGAGTTTACACACTCCTGAGCACCCGGCCTCTCACGTACTGTCCCTGTCCACAAGAATCAATACCACCTGGAGGCTCATTAGAAGGGGCAGAATTACCGGCTCCACCCATGCCAGACCCACTAAATCAGATTCTGCATCTTGACCAGGTCCTCAGGTGATCTGTGTGCTCACGAACGTTTGAGAGGCCCTGACTTAAATTACAGTAACAGGCCTCCACTTGTATCCCTCCCATTTTGCTGCTCCAGTCCTACTGGATTAAGGATTCTTAACGTGAGGGTCAACATAATTCTGGGCCTTAGGAATCCACAGAATTTTATGCAGCATTATCTGTGCATGTATGTATATGTGCACTTTTCAGGAAAGGGTCCATTTCTTTTTTCTTTTTTTCCCCTCCACATGTCAGTAAAGCAGTGTTCTCAAAGGATGTTCCCATCAGCAACACTTAGGAACTTGGGAGCGATGCACACGCTGGAGGTGCAGCCTAGTGGTGCTTTAATAAGCCCTCCAGTGATCCTGATGTCAGAAGTTTGAGAACTACTGAATTAAAGACTGAAGGCAAAGAACAGGGCGAGGCCACTTGTTGCATCATAGTCTAGTCTGGGGGACCAGGACTGTGAGACTGGAGAAGTGGAGTGAGGCAGGGAAGGTGATGGCTTTGATTCTAGATGTATTGAACTTGATGACTTTAATTTCAAATGTTTGTCAAGTAATTTTCTATCTGTATGTTCAGCCTAGCGTAAGAGTTAAGAAAATGGGTTTTACAATCAAACCGAACCGAGCTTGAGACCTAGCTCTGCCACTCACCTACTGGGTAAGTCTGAGCAAGTTATTAAATCTTTTTAAACTTACTTGTTTACACCTATCTTGTCTTGAGTAGCCTGACCAAAGCTATTGCTTTGCTACAACTGCACATTTTTCCTTCTTGTTTATTTAAAGATCACTTTCACACAAGTTTCCCATTTCTAGTTTTATTTTCTTTTAATATTGGAAAGTGGCAAACTGCTTTTTATTCTCTCAGCCACTTGCTTCACTACTTCAATTTCATCTGTCCCCAATTACAGAAGCAACCTTGTCACTTCACTCACTCCGTACGCCCTCCTAGAGGCCTTCTTTCATTTTGCTGTCATCAATGACTGAAATTTTTAGTGATACTCATGTATTATAGATATGGGTTTCCTATTTGACTTTTTTTTTTATTGAAAAGACTATTTTAGAACACAATTCTTTTTTTTTTTTTTTTTGAGACGGAGTCTTGCTCTGTCGCCCGGGCTGGAGTGCAGTGGCCGGATCTCAGCTCACTGCAAGCTCCATCTCCCAGGTTCACGCCATTCTCCTGCCTCAGCCTCCCGAGTAGCTGGGACTATAGGCGCCGCCACCTCGCCCGGCTAGTTTTTTGTATTTTTTAGTAGAGACGGGGTTTCACCGTGTTAGCCAGGATGGTCTCGATCTCCTGACCTCGTGATCCGCCTGTCTCGGCCTCCCAAAGTGCTGTTTAGAACACAATTCTAATAATTAAGGTCTAGATTCAGAGTTGGCATTTCATAAAGTGCCAAGTGATACCTTTTTTTTTTTTTTGAGACGGAGTCTCGCTGTGTCGCCAGGCTGGAGTGCAATGGGGCGATCTCGGCTCACTGCAACCTCTGCCTCCTGGGTTCAAGCGATTCTCCCACCTCAGCCTCCCGAGTAGCTGGGATTGCAGGCACCTGTCATCATGCCTGGCTAATTTTTTTTTGTATTTTTGTAGAGAGAGGGTTTCACCATGTTGGCCAGGCTGGTCTCAAACTCCTGACCTCAGGTGATCTGCCCACCTTGGCCTCCCAAAGTGCTGGGGTTACAGGCATGAGCCACTGTGCCCGGCCGACACCTTATTTTTAAGTGAGGACCAGTAAGCCTGTTGCTTAGCAAAATGTATCTAGAAGAACAAAGACAAAATGAGCTTGAATAGAATACTACTACTACTGTTGGAAACTTTACAATCCTACAGTAACTGGGACTTTAATATTCAGACCTAAACCATCTGATCTCAGTTGTGATGCATCTACAGGGCATGAATGATGAAAACCAGAGAGTACCGACTAAGGCTGGGTTAATGTTGGCACTAAGAACGGGGGCTGGTTAACTACCTGCAACCACCATACCAACAAGGAGATGAAAACAGCAAAGGGTAAGCCTCAGCTGGCTTCCAATTAAGAATATGCTCCATTCTGAGTTGTCTGTTTTTCAGGCTGATTTGCAATAATTGATATGCAGCTGATACAATCATCATCCTCTCCTTTTTATATCATGTATGGTCTTTTTGAGATCTGGTGAAAGTAAATTCAATTTATATGTTTGGGTGAATGAATGATGTTTAACACACTGATTTTATATAACATTAAATAGTCACCAAAGAGTGAGCCACAGTATATGACCAACGTTTAGCGACAGTAGTATTTGGTTGGATATAGGGGCTAGACTAAATAAATTTCTAAAGCTAGTTTTTTTTTTTAAATACATTTATTAACCAATGTTAACACATTAAGTGAATCTATATATTGCTAGTCAGAGCAGCTTACAAAATGCCAGAATGCATCATAGGACTGGACAGCCACAATGAATAATTACAATGTGCAGAGTGGCTAAGCTCAACGCCTCGATATAGTTTTATGATTTGCAGAAAATTTTTAATGATGATTCCTAAAACAATCAGTTGTAATTTTACCTAAAACTTTTACAAAACCAGGCCACAATCTCTTTTTTTAATTTTGTTTTTTTTTTTTTAAACACACAGTTTTCACGCTGTAGTAACTTGGAAATGTGCAACCGTGTCAACAGAGACAAAAAAGCCAAAGTAACACGAATCTCACTTTCATGCAGCTATCAGTTAAATATTACATACTCTGGAATGATTTTACACCAAAAATATTTCCACAATTACTTGCTCTCATAGGGGTGGATCGAAGTCTTAAAACTTGAAAAACAATCAAAGAAGGTTAAGTGTTCTCGGTTCTGACACGTCCATCAGCGCCACATGCTGTGGCAACTCGAATTACACAGCAACAAGGAGGGAGCGACGATGCCAAGTTACTGCGTAATTTAGGAACATTGTATGAAATGGGGCTACTGGGTACTTTTTACAAAATATTGTGCACCATTTGGCAGTAGTTTGTCAATTAACTTGTGTCACCGCCATCTGCAACAGCATCAAGATTAGATGGACATTTCACAGAAGACTTAGTTCCATTTTTATCTTTAGAGTGACCCTGACAAACCTGGAGAAAACTTTTTAAAAGGCTTTTCTCCTGATTCTTTCACTTCCATTGTGAGTAATTGCTTTAATAAATATCAAAGGTCTAAATAAATATTTACAAATTATTTCTCTAACCTTAAAAAATAACTAAATGATAAATGGGAATTTGACTTGTTCTAAGATCAGTCTTAAAAAAAACACATAAATTGTGAGATCTTTTAAAAGAAAAGTAATTTAAGTTTTCCTGGCTGTATTTTATATATCTATGTATAAAAAATCATTATTCAACTATCGATCCATTCCTATTGGTAATGCTTCTTAATCCAGACATTCCGCAAAATACAGACTTTTTACAAATCACGGCATCTTTAATACAAGAAAATTAACATGCATTATTCTTCATTCTGTGTACAGTGATGGAGTTCATTAGTAGGCAACGACCCATGACCACAAACGTAACGGCTTCTGTGAAACTTAAGTGCTTTCTCTTCTTTTAGTATTAACTTACAATACATGAGGTGACACCAGATAATAGGCAGTGAGATGATATGTGGGAAGGGAAGGGAAGCATTAAATAAATTTGTATGCCTCATCTGTAATTTCACATATGGATAAAGGTAGTTTTTGGCTCTTTGTTTTTGTTGTTTATTTTGTTACAAGCACTCATGTTAGGACAAAGATGAAATGTGCAAACTTTAAAATTTAAATATTCATTTTCTCTAAGATCCAGCTCAGTAAAAGATTACCCCAGTTCCCTGCAATTTTAAACTACAAGATCAAAGCTAATAATTTGTTATAAAAGTTATATATTGAAAAGAAATAATGAAAAACACAATTGGGAAATATTTAAGAAAAAATACGCAGGACTAGCCCTGCTGTGTCAACCCTGTTCCCTAAATTCAATCATATACCCACTGGTGTGACCAACAGATAATGCCTTTGAACAGTAAATTAAGCTGAACAAAACCAGCTCAACAAGGTTAAGAAAAAAATGTCACATCAAGGTAGTATGTTTTATTTCTGAAACAGTTCTGTAGTTCTTACATTCAGATCTATTCTAAATGTTTCTTTGTTAAACTCACTTGTATTCACCTGTTTTTT
Organism: Colobus angolensis palliatus; assembly: GCF_000951035.1. Classification (NCBI taxonomy): domain Eukaryota; kingdom Metazoa; phylum Chordata; class Mammalia; order Primates; family Cercopithecidae; genus Colobus; species Colobus angolensis. The sequence goes on along the minus strand of NW_012115255.1, from coordinate 642,285 downwards.
AAAGATCTGTTGTTTAAAGGTTAAAATCTCTGTAAAACCTAAAAATGTTTTAAAATTTGCTGAAAATGCAACAAATTCTCAATTAAAATTTATTTAAAATAATACCCTCCACTGATGTTACTTTTACCCCCTGAAAAACTTCGGAGGAGCATTAACAAAAGATTTAAACTACTGTGCAAAATTTCTTCACGAAAAGTGTTTAAAGGCTGGTGCAAAATGGGAAGCAAATTCTAAACAATTTTGGCTTCTTGGAAACAAAAACCGCTGTGTCTGAAAAGAGTGATCGTCGGGGTGACTCCGGGAAGGGCCAGCTTCATCTTTTCCGGCGGCAGGTGCGCTTGTGCTCCGCGTGCCAGTGCTCCTGCTGGCACTTGATCGAGCAGTATGACGTGTTCCAGCAGCAGTGGTACATGGCCTCCTCCTCACAGTTGTAGCACTGCGGGGAAGAAATCGGGCAGTCTTTAGACTTGGGGGTGGATGTCTGAGAGACGGGTTACAATGGCAGACTCCTGAGGTGGTGCTTTTAACGGATCTTTCTGGCTCAACCTTTGTGGAATCTGAATACATTTTATGCACAGCAGATGGAAAGGGAGTGCTGGGGATGACTGTAGCTCATGCCTGGCTGTCAGCAAACTCAAGCTGCTGTCAGGTGGTACCTGACGCCCCTGTTTTTTCCATCTCTATGGGGGTCATTCCCGTTTCTTTTCTTAAAATGCCCTTGACTTCACATCCCTCTGCTCTCCACAAGCTCCCTGAATGACTTGCCTAAATTCCCTATCTCAAATTCTTCTCTTCTCTCCCCATCATTGTTAACATACGCTGCAGTCTTTACTCATCCCATGCCACGAATATGCTGTTAGCAAGGTCACCTACAACCTCAAATCTAGTGGCCAAGTCTCAGTCTTCATCTTATTTGGCAACATCTGGAGATATTTTTGACTGTCACAACTTTGGGGCAGAAGGTACTACTGGCGGACAGAGGCCTGGGATACTGTTAAACATCCCACAATGTACACCTCCCCCGAAGAATGTTCTAGTGCAAGGGTCCATAGTACCGTGGTTGGACTCTGGTCATGGGAGAAGAGAAGAGTGAAAAGAGTAAAGCTAAAGTTCCAAGCTGGCTTGGTGAACTAATGGTAGTATCATGAACAGACACCCACAGTGAGGCAAGGAAGATGAGAGCCTGTTTTGAATGTAAACACTTGACAACAGATCAGTATAAATGTGAAAGTTCTGTAGATAGACACATGCAGATTTGATGGCTGGTGAGAGCCCTGGAGGGAGAACAGCCTACATTTGATACTAAAAATTCTGATTTTCTTCCTGATTGTATATCGTATGCATTATTATCTATTATTTCAGCAACTGCACCTTCAGTACAATCCCCATTAGAAAGGTGCAGAGTGAATTTTGGAAACAGCTTGAGTGAGGCGTGCCGGGATTCACATCTGCGGTCTGTGCCACCCACTGGTCACACAGCTTCAGATCGAGCTATTTAACTTCTTCGTTTCCTCATCTTTAAGACTTTACACAGCACCACCATCCTTCCCCCAAGGACCTACTCTTTGTTTGTGTGTTCATCCGTTTTCAATTTCCCCCTTTCTATGGGTATATTTAATAGATGCATCTTTCTGTGTTTCTCGTGACATCCATTATTCGGCATCTGGCATGCCTACATGCTTTCCTATAATACTATTCTATTTCTTACAACAATGAAAGATGTAATTGGGAAGAAAGAATTCTTTTTTTTCTTTGAGACAGAGTCTCGCTCTGTTAACCAGGCTGGAGTGCAGTGGCACAATCTCAGCTCATTTCAATCTCCACCTCCTGGGTTCAAGAGATTCTCCTGCCTGAGCCTCCCAAGTAGCTGGGGTTTCAGGCACACACCACCACACCCGGCTAATTTTTGTATTTTTTGCAGAGATGGAGTTTCATGGTCTCAAGTGATCTGCCCGCCTCGGCCTCCCCAAGTGCTGGGATTACAGACGTGAGCACCGAGCCCGGCCAAGAAGAAAGAATTCTAACCCTTTTACTAGTCTACTAGACCCACTGTGATGCGCACACAAAGCTCAGCTCTGCCAACTGGGTTTTTAGTAAGTCTCAAATTCCTCATCTTAAAGAAGAGTACAAAAATACCCACTTCAGCTATTTCACAAATGGTAAAGTGGTATAAAAGACAGTTTTATAATTATAGCCTCTTCTTCCCATTTTCTTGATTCTTTATTAGTAAACTTAAGAGATTTCTACTCATAAAAATTTTTTAAGAGACAGGGTCTTGTTCCATCGCCTAGGCTGGAGTGCAGTGGTGCGATCACAGCTCTCTGCAACCTTGAACTCCTGGGCTCAAGCACTCCTTCTGCCTTGACCTCCCAAAGCACTGGGACTATAGGCATGAGCGTCTTTGGGTGCTGTGCTTCTGTTATCTTGAGCATACCTTAATTCCTATCTAATGATATTGTGAGAGTTGATCACACAAATTCAGTCATTCTTGTCATACCCAACTAAAACTGAGTTGAGAAGCTGGGGGGAAAAGCACTTGGAACACAAAATGTTGGCTGCAACTCTCAGACTAGTTTTGCTGACTGCCATCCCTCACCAATCAGAGCTTGTCAGCTCCTCAAAACCTTACTAGCACCAATGAAATTTCTTAAAGAATATGGAAATTTTCTTCTTTGGAGAGAACACTTTCACTTGTACTGAAGGCTGTGCCACCCAATGTGCAGGCTGTTTTTTTTAACAGAAAATAAAGCTCTCTTTTTCCCTCCACAGATCGCCTGGTCTTTTGTTAACAATATTTATTTTGTTATTCACCACCTCTTCCTACCAAGTTATCTTCATGTATTCTTCTAAATTATATGCTAAGTTTCTCTTTTCCTTCTTGCCAAATCTTTGTCACCGATTTAAAAATATTTCTTTCATGAAGAGTTTATGTGTATTTATATAATATAGGCTGGATAAAATGAAGAATTAAAGTTTATCACAGAACTTTATATAGTCAACTGAAACCAAGTTATGAGCTTTCGGGAGCAAGACTTTTCCCTAATTCACTGAGCACTGTGGCGGCTGTAAGATGAGCACCTGGATGCTGTGTACTCAGAATCTGCTCCCGCTCTGGTGGGGAGGATGAGACTCGCGAGCCGGACATGACGACAAATGACACTAGCTGGTCAGGTATAAGGGATGGTAGTTAGAGACCAGTGAAATGTCACTACTATAAAGTAAAAGTAATTGATTTCTTTAACAAAATCTAATGTATAAATGTTAAGTGCAGGGAAATCTGAAACTCTTTAATGTATTGTGATAATTACATTTATGATTTCACCATTTGGATGTTACCTATCTGAAATCACCAGGTAAAAGTTAGGGCCAGCCAATTTGCCCAAATAAAATCTTTGCATAGATGGAGAAATTATATAAGTTAATTGTAATAAATATGTACTAAGGTATTATAATCTCAATTTAACAAAATAATCCTGAGCAGTACACAGTAATGTGGGATCTGGGGTTGAGAGATCATAGGACTGTTAATAAAATTTTAAAAACTAAAGCTGACCATTTCACATTTGATCTGATTTCAGAAACATCTTCTGCATGTGCCACAGCTACCTTCTGAATCAACTGGCATCATACCTGTGGTACGTTTTCAGAAATAACAGTCTAGAAAAGACTGGTATTTACCCACTGCTTCTTCTTGGTCTGAGAAATCAGTTGCTTGTGCTGTGTTGCCAGCTTCTTGATTTCTTCTACGAATTCCTCCTTACACTTTTCCTTTACTTGCTTACATTTTCTGTCCATCTCACCCTGCATGTTGGCCACAGCTTTATTTACAGCTTGTCTCTTTTCTTCTTCCATTTCAGAACGCAGCTGGAATGAAAAGACAACCCACAGTAAGTCAGCACACAACTTACACAGGCCGTCTGCGACGGAGCAGAAACTGAACACACCGCTTCTACCTGCATGAGGTACCGTTTTCCCCTTTAGTACATGTGTAAAAAATTTAGGTGAGAAAAGTATCATTATTACTTGAAATGCTATAAAAGATACTGGTGTCATTCTATTGCTCCATTTAAAAGCTGCTACTGGGTTGATGCATGAGTAAAAGGAGCCTAACATGACAGGAGTGCCGGCTGCAGCAGGGCACCCACGGTGGCGACAAGCATTACCTTCTCCAGAGCTTCTCGGACAACACGCTCTGTCTCCCGCTTGTGGTCCGACTTCATCCGGTCTTTGAAGTCATTGAAGATCTTCGTGTATTTGTCATGGCACATGCTCTGACACACGCCATCACTGGTGGTCTGGGTGCTCCGATGCAGCATTCTTGGTGAAGAGGCACTTAACTTCTTGGTCTGAGTGGACACGGAGACTTTTTCGATTGGCTGAGGCATCGTGGGTATTTCCTGGCTAGAACTTACTGCTTCTGTTTCAGGCTCTGGTTCCTAAAATGTAAGACAAGAGGTTAGATGCAAAACAAAGCAATATAATTCACTAGTTCAAGAACTACTCTATTAGACTAAAAAGACAGTGATATACGTAAACAGCCATACCATAAACTTCTGTTAAAAAACATGATTAGGATGGTAGATTTAATGTATATTTTGCCACAATTTAAAAATAAACCAATCTCCCCCAATCAGTGAATGAAAAGGACATGCAGTTAACAGCAGCTACAATTACAAACACAAGCTTCATTTACAATTTTACTTAATACTGTAAGTTTTGTTTTTAAAATAAACATAAAAATTTATAGAATATAAAAAGTATTGTCAACTTATAATCACTTCATTGGACTAGATTCATTAACAAATTTCCTAAAAGCCTAAACCACTTCTCACTGAATATATGTTTGAAATGTGTCCAGATTTACACAGTTTTAAAACATGCAGGGCTTATATCACTTAAAACGGCTGAGCTCAACCACAGTCTCCAAGTTTTCAAATGTTGGCACAACCGATATACTGGATAAATGTGTTTGTTGTTTTTAATAATACTTAGGAAAAATATCAGAGCTCCCAGGAAATGTATTAATAGCAACGTGCCCTTCCCACTTAGCCAAGCTTTGGTCAGTGGCTGCTGAATTAAGATGGAGACTTGGAGCATGTATGCTATTCCAGGGTAACAGATAATGACAGGGAAGTCAGAAGACTGGTTTCAGCTTGATGGATATTATTCGATTGACAGCAACTGAATTTCACAAGTATCCACCAAGAGTGATTGTCTTTGAAATACTTTGAAAATACAAAATACTCTGAAAATATTTCCTGTTTCATTTGCCACCTGGATACTGCGAGGTGGGCAACTTACTTCCTTTTTGGGCTCCACACTTTGATTACGTCGTCCTTTCTTTGCTCTTGGTTCTTGAGTGACCTTTAGCTGTGGGCATTATAAAAGTAATATATTATTCCAGACACTAGGAAATACTTCTCTGCTGAAAACGCTCATAGTGGACCCACAGGTGAGAAGTGAGTACATTGCTACCTTTTGCATCCTTCCATCCACTCAGTTACCACTGACTTAATGGCTACTCTGGCTTGAAAGAGCGAGCGCACTTCAGGCAGGAGCAGTTGTACTTAACTCTCTTGGTACTGGCAGGGTCAAGGTCACTGTTACATCTATGTATTCATTTGAATTGGTTTTGGTTTACTTTTGCAGAGCACTTTACAAATGTAAAAAAGGGAAGGAAAATGTCAAAATCTGTTCATTACAGTGAGGAGTGTACACTAAGATTTCTGCATTTAAAAGTAAGAACGAATAGGCACTTCCTTCCTGAGACACACTCACCTGCTCATTACTGGTGGAGGAGATACTGGATTCTGCCTCTTCCTCACCTCGGTCCTCATTCTTAGATTTCCAAAATCTCCCTTCTCGTAGGAAACGCTGATGCAGCTCCAGCTCATCACAGGCCTTTTTCCAGCCCATACTTCGCTTCACATGCAGCCGATGAATGTTGACTGTGATATCTTGAATGTTTTCAGAAGGAATCCAGGCCCTAGGAAAAACACGTAAAGGTATAGTTAGAAACACCCCAAATGGCAGGAAAGGTGGTCGAGGGCTTCAGTGCACCCTGCCTGCCATAAAGTGTGACCTGTGGCAGTTCTCAGCTGTTAGCTTGGTGCAAAAGTAATTGTCGTTTCTGCCAATTGCAAAAACCGCAATCACTTAGGCTTCGTCATGGCTTGAATAAACAGTTACCAAGTGGAAAATAAATGAGATTTGTTTTGTTTTTCACAGTCAACAGAAGTTCTCAGAATTCGATTCACAAATGCCTCCCAATTGTTCACAATTTAATCAGCTTAGCTTGTCACAGTTCACATCTGTATTCTTCCTAAGTCCTTTTAAAGTTATTTGTTGTTCTGAATACTGTAAACTAATATAACCTATCTAGCTATTTGCAGTTAGCACTAAAGAATCACTTGAAAATGCCCAGAAATTTTCACACGACACATACATGTATACATATAAAATGGGAACATCTAAAAATATTATCCAGTAAGTCATATTTGCATCATGCCTCTACTCAGAGAAACCAGATTAACAAGCAGAGCCATTTATTATTTAGCCACAATGTAGTTAGCTGTGAACGTGAGTGCAATACATATCTAAAACTAGCAAATGAAAACTATATTTGGTTCTGTTGGAAAGAATGCTAAAAATTCAAGAACATTTTTCCTGGGCATTGGTCTCTTTCTGGATTTAAATTCGTACCCATCCCAAATGTTGTATTCAACAGATGTTTGCTGTGTACCAAGGGAAGGCACTACAAAGAAAGAATGGAAAAGTGAATGGTGTCTACGTGGTCCTGAGTTTCGTTGCCTCATTTGACGGCAGCAGGAGACGCTGCCCACAAGGGTTAAGGTAAACTATTAGTGGTCGGAATCTCTCGGGTCTTCTGATGATTAGGATGGCACTTCCTACACTGCCTCTGCCTGTGACGGACTTACAATTTTGTCAGAAAGAACTCAGGAATAATTATAATGCAATGCAGCAGGTAGTAAAGGTACTCGAGGGTGCTATGGAGAGGAAGAGTTCACATTTGGTTGTGAGTGGTCAGAACATTTTATTCGGCCTTGGTCTTGGAAGATAAGAAAGATTTAGACAGCAGACAATGTGAGTACTCGGAGAGATTCCAGGCAGAGGGAACATCATAAATGAGGTAGGAAACTATATAATACGGATGCATGAGTAACAGACATTTTCTACGGCAGAGTACACGTTGCGATATGCTACTAGAAACACACACAGTTATGCTTTTCAGTTTTCTGTTAAAGATTTTTTTTCCTGCTACAAGCATGTATGTCTCAGTTTTCATCCCTGGCCTGTAATTATAGAGCTCCAGAAATGCTGGGCCTGTGACTGTTCTGAAGGACTCTCTTAGAGAACCACACATGTGGCTCAGCCATAAATAACGATTTCTACTTCCTTGTACAAGCCAAACTTTACAATCTAGAAGCACATTTTAAATACATAGTAATCTGTATCATTAGATGCTAACAACAGCTATAACTGTTAGATTTGAACTTTTATAACATTATTTATAAATATATTGGTGAATATTATATCAATTATGTCTCATCTGGCATAAGTACTTTGTTAAAAACCATATCAAAGTAAACTGAACTTTGAAAAACTAAACTCCAATGCAGAGTACAAATGAAATTATGCTTGTGGAAGAGTTTCTTGCCATTAGATTTTGAATATATTTACTCTTCCAGTCAACAGATGTTTATTGATTTCCTATTACATAGTAGGAATTCAATACAAGTGGTTTGTTGACTTTTTCAAAGTAGTTTGCTTTTGAGAGAGAATTCTGATACAAGCAGTGCTGACTACCTGGAAGGAACTTGTATCTACAGGGGTATTTTCCTTATTTATCTTAAATAAAATGGATTCACATCTGTTCTTTAAAAAGCCTCAACACAGCTCACGATGTGCTTCTATTCTCTCTTAATCAGCTCCAGTACTGTCTTCTATTCTCTTTTAATCAGCTCCAGCACTGCAGATAATCAGGTTTCCATTTAAAAAACTATCCCAGGGCATGCTCTCTGATCTACAAAAAAATAAAAAAGCAAACAAACACCCTGCAATTTAAGGTAAGCCTAATAAAAAGCGGAAGAGTCTAATTTGGCTCTATGTCTGTCAATGCTCAGACTATACGTGCAGAATAAAATGGTTCTGTGATCTGATGTCAATGAGCCCAAAGTGCTCTAGCTCTTTTTTGTCTGTACCTGGTTTCCTGGCCTGGGCCATCCACCAGCGACTTGCAGCAAAAAGATTCAGCCTCCTTAAGACAGGTCTTACCGGCTACTTTCTTTGGCAGGCAAAATCTTGCAAATCCTACAGAAACCTCACTGAAGCAGCTCTCACATGTAAACACAATCATACTCGACCCTTTTCCTGGAAATTTACAATGTGCTCGTTGTCTACGAGGGAGCAGCATATTCTGTTGGCGCGTATGGGAGGAAACAAACGGTACAAAACCATTTTTTTTCCTCCCACTTACATGTAATGATATGATGGACTAGCAAAGAATAATTATCAGCCAAAATTTGCAACCAGAGGCTCCTCATCAACTAGAACTTTTGAGCATATGTTGCTTAATTAAAAATTCATGATTATAATTTAATCAAATTTTTTAAACATTCTAATATGGTAGAGTATAAAGTATATCCTAACCAATCCTTCACTTCGAATTGTTCACATTGTATCCAGGAAAAAGGAAAATGATTTTACATAGTTTGTCAACCTCTCTTATTGACTAAAATAAAGTCCTTAAGAGTCCCATCAGTCTAGAATTATTTAGGTAAAATCTTCCAGGACCTAAGAAGCTTGAGGGAAAAAAAATACCTCTAAAAATGTAATCTGATGTTTTAATTCTCTCTTCAGGTGACAGACTAGGACTGCTGCAGATTAGCCCAAATATTCTTTAAAACTATTTTCTGCATAGTGTACTAAATGACATCTAACCAGTTAACTCATTAATATCACTCACGGTTGAAGACACTATAAAGCTACTTGCAAGTTGATGAAAAAGAAAAATATATAGATAAAAAGTTCTAATTATCAGATTATTCTTTCCTATTAGTATCGCTATAAAATAATTGAATTCTTGTTTTTCTAAGTTAACTGTGTTTTACTTAATGTCAAAAACATGGAAGCAAACTGTCCCGCATTATTCCCTGAATATTTGTTGTATTAGAAAAGCTGACCTTTATTGAGTATTCACTATGTGCTAGGTACTGTGCTCAGTCTCTCGAAACATTTCTGTAAACCTTACAACAACTCTTGTAAGAGGCCCTTATTTTGCTAAGGCTCAGAGAAACTGACTAATGTGTCAAGATTAGGGTAGAAGACGGTGAAGCAAGGACACAATCTCACATAAAGACTTACCCTAACCTACCAAAAATACATTACCTCCTTGCCTGTTCTGATAAGAAACTGAAACCATCTGAGTATGAGGTATTAAGCATATGTTAAAAATTACCACTTAATAATAATGTAAATAAAACATTCATTTTGTATTGAGTTATTTTATTGGATCATCATTTAATGTTTCTTGACATGAGAGTGTCAGGCAAGTGTGTATCTACTTATGAAAGAACAGAACTACTTTTTGGGAAATTTATAGTATTTATAGGTTTCTTATAACTACACTTCTGTTTAAATTAAATAAAGACCAAGTAAAACTTTACCACAGGGAGGAGTAAGGCCCCTCATTGTGCAGCTTCTCTACGCACTAGTAGCCTCCTGGCACGACAGGAGACGCCTCATGGGCTGTTCATTTAAATCCTTGCAAAGTATCACTTTTAGATCACATAGCTGACTACTGTCACTTTTTCACCTTATCTCAATATCTGTGTTAAATGAACCAAATAAATTGCATGTTAATTCTTTATTCCTATTGTGGCTTATTTTTATGCACACTTCAGGTATTTACACACATTCTGAGATCACAAGATTGATGATTTTAGTCTATGTCTTTAACTGAGCCTTGAAGATGGCCAGAGCAACTGTGATGTCATTCTCGTCTTATGGAAGGGACACAGCCTGAGGTCCTCCTGCCCACTGCACTATAAATTCAGTCTTAGCACTAATGTGCTTCTCAAGTTCAACAGTGTCAGTTATTAAAAATGTCTTGTTTAGTAAACAGTATCTGAAAAATATCTGGAAACAATTTATCTTGGAACATATTCTTGGCTGCATAATGTGCTTTTTTTTCAATTTAAAATAAACTTCATGCATCTCTGATGGAGAAATCATCAGACTTTCAACTTTAAGGACTTCATAAGCACGGTGGTGACACTGAACATGGGGTCGCGAATTACCTCTGGTGGTGGTGGCCAAAGAAGCGAACGTCAACTTGATTGTCCTCTTTCTGCATGACTTTGGCTGGCCAAAACCCAAAACCTTTCATTTTAGCCCAAACCAGCTCATGATTAGGTATCTGGAAATGAAATGTTTTATCTTGTTATATTAAAGTTTTAAATGTAAGTGTACCATTCATATTAAACTAGCCACATATGATCCATTATTTCTAAAACATTTATTTCCTAACTCTTAAACACGAGATTTTTTTTTCTGGGATTGACTGATTTTCTATTTGCATCAGAGTTCCTCGTAAGAGGCTGGGACTAGAGCATGGCTGCCCCTGAAGCCAAGACCATCCACATGCATGACGGTGGCAGACAAGAGCACCCACTTTGCCAGGTGCAGCCAGGGGGTCCAGCAGCATCAGCACCCCCGGGAACTGGTTAGAAATGGGGACATTTTCGGCTGGCACAGCACTGTCTCACAGGGCTGGCTTCTCTCAGGCAGCCAAGGCTGCTGGCCAAGAATGCTCAGAATTCCCTTTGTCAGTGCCCAGCTTGAAGCCGTATCATTTTGGGGAAATTTTACAGCTACAGACAAATGCAAAGCCTTAGGTCTCTTGTGAAAGAATGAAAAGAGAAACAAAAATTCACTTTATTAAAGGATCCAGACGCTGGGCGTGGTGGCTCATGCCTGTAATCCCAGCACTTTGGGAGGCTGAGGCGGGAGGACTGCTTGAACTCAAGAATTTGAGACCAGCCTGGGCAACATGGTGAAACCCCATCTCTACAAAAAATACAAAAATTAGCCAGATGTGGTGGCACGTGCCTGTGGTCCCAGCTACTCTGGAGGTTGAGGTGGGAGAATCACTTGAGCCTGGGGGAGGTCGAGGCTATGGTGAGCCGAGATCACACTACTGTACTCAAGCCTGAGTAACAGAGTGAGACCCTGTCTCAAAAAGAAAAAGGACCCAAGATTTATTTTTATCCAATATCTCATTTTAAAATCAGAAATGGGTAACAAGCCCTGGTTTTTTTTTTTTTTTTTGGTTTCAGTTGTTTATACTCATTAAACCCGTATATACTATGATATTTTAGAAATTTAGGAAGAAAATTATAATCTTTAACCAAACCGGAAGTAAACTTCCTTAGCGCTGTATGTTACACACTTAAGAGGTGGAAAACAAAAATCACAAAATTTCACATACACAAGGATAACAGAACCAGTTGTCAGGACGAGCATTTGACAAGTAAAAGCAATTCTTGCAAAGCTGCAGTTCATCCAGCTGAAAAAGAAAAGAAACTACTTTAGCCTACAGAAAACATACATACACATTAAACTATGTAAAATGTATCCATGTCAATTAACATTCACATACATAAATAGTGTTGAATTTTGTTCCTTAATCTTTTAAGCTTAAATTTTAAAGTTTTCAATAAATGGCACTGAAGACCCTGTCACTGTCCTCTTAGAACCATGTCGCTGGTCTCAGGCCCCGGTTGGAACAGAAGCCGAGGCTGGTCTGACCGGGCCCTGCCCAGACCTCGCTGGTTAGCACTTCAGACTGAATATTCCTCAGGAAGGTAACAACATCTGCTACCAATCACAGCAGTCCTTACCTGTGCCTCATTCTCTATTTTAGTTCCTTGTTTTCTTTCACAACATTCTTTTACAACTTGTAAACAGACATACTTCATCTGTTTCTTTTTCCTTTTTCCCAGTCTCCCTCTTCAGAATGTGGCTCTATGAGGAGGCCTGCACTGTGATCACCTTTTACTCCTCCTCACATACTGCCTGGCACACAGGGGGCACCCAGTAAATGCTTATTGAACAAATAAAAACAAAAGTAAAATTTGAAATGAATTCAAGAAACAAAACTTTTTGTATAAACTGAGGAACTTTTGCAAAGATAATATGGCTAGGCTACAGGTGAGTGTTTTAAGTAAGACCACCAAAAAATATACTTCCTTAAATGTACTTCATTTTTTTTTTTTTTTTTTTTTTTTAGACAGTCTCATAAAATTGTCAAGTCATTTCTGAAAACTCTTCGAAACAACTTCTAATATCTTTCAACCTTTAAAATAATTTTTTTTTTTTTTTTTTTGA
>NW_012115255.1:595889-629777 GCF_000951035.1 Colobus angolensis palliatus | reverse complement strand
AAGTGCTAGGATTACAGGCGTGAGCCACTGCACCTGGCCTTCATTTTTTGTATGAATATGTACGTTGTTTGGTTGGGTTTGCTTTTTGCCTATGTAGTTTAGAAGGGATGCAAATTTGGATCCTTCATTACAAGAGGGTAATGCTTACTGCATATCTGCCCAGCAAGACACATTCGCATGCAGCATGTATGCGACAGTCCTGAAGGTGGCTGAGAGTTCCCTTGTAGAAGTTAATTAGTTACTAAATCTGACTCCCAGTTTTGTAAGAATTATTTTTCTATTTGCATTATTTCCCATCTACATCAAACATGAAAATAAAAGATTTTTTGAGACAGAATCTCATTTTGTCACCAGGCTGGAGTGCAGTGGCACTATCTTGGCTCACTGCAACCTCCACCTCCCAGGTTCAAGCAATTCTCCTGCCTCAGCCTCCCGAGTAGCTGGGACAACAAGCATGTGCCACCACACCCAGCTGATTTTTGTATTATTAGTAGAGACGGAGTTTCACCATGTTGGCCAGGATGGTCTTGATCTCTTGACCTCGTGATCTGCCCAACTTGGCCTCCCAAAGTGCTGGGATTACAGGGCTTGAGCCACCGCGCCCGGCAATAAAAAACATTTAAAGGAAATGGCACAATTAAAATGTAGATAAGTGTGGAATCCTGAAATAAATTAATTTCAATTATAGAAAGAGTACAATTATTGGGCAATGAACAGTACCTCATGACACGTGTCTTTATACAGCATCCTCGCAATGTCAGCTTGTTCGCTGTCTGCTGTAATTAAAAACATATTACCTATAAGCAAGAGTCTGCAAATACAAGATTCCAAGTTAGTGTCCTTTTCCTTCAGTCTGCAAAAGGAGACATCTACCATTTCAAACCGAAATGGCCATTTAAAATAACAATAGCAAAATAGAATGACACAGGCAGCTTGTGCTTCCCATCCAACACAACCACTAATTCTCTAGGTATAGAGAGTGACCTTACCTTTGGATGATGTGATACTTCTGGGGAAATGATCAGAATTAATCATAGTGCTTATAAAAAACCTCTCAGCTAAAACAAATACATATAAAACTGTAAAGAACAATTGTTTTCATCATTTAGTACACTATGATTTTGTGTTTGGCCAGTCCATTCTATCATCTGTATCACCAGATATTCCTAACCTTATACTCTAACATTATCACTTACTATAGATCATTAAGGTATTAATTCTTTGAATGTAATGTTTTATGAAAGATAGTGTTCAACATGGAATGTAAATGGTGTGTTTAAAAATGCAGACAAAAAAAACACAAAAATATTCAACCTCCATAGAAAATCACGGTGTTGTGGAGAAGCAGTTGAGCATCAGCTTTGAACTCTTCATAACTTCGGTATTTCCCTTCATTCACTTTCTGCAGGGAGCAAAAACAGAACGACGAAAAGAGTCACCAGTGAAAACACTTGTCTGGACTAAGTTCAGAGGATAAGCAGACTTTTCTAGGATGACATCAGGATGACTACTGCCATCCCACAGTATTGACAGAGAATGTGTGTAAAAGAAACCAATAACTCCACCTGCGGTTTTCATAATGAATATATCATATTTAATAATGAATATAATGAAGCTTGACAGGTCAGACATCCTGCAGCCACACAGATACTACATTAGTTTATCAGAGTGAACTTTAATGGCTTGAACATCTCATTTGACAACAATGTAGAAAGCTGCTGCTAAGCTTTGTAATAATGCATGAATGCCTGGGCCAGTGCTGGTGATGAGACCCTAAGCACACACCTGTCATTCTTTACAACACAGGAAGATCAAGATTGAAAACCAGAACTGTTAGCCTCTGTGACAGTTTACTGTAACTACTAAGATATAGTTATAATTCTGAATTGGCTCTGTGCCAAATCTTAGAGGATTTCAACAGGAAGGAACCTGCAGGAGTAAAGGCAGTGGGGGAAGAAGGGACGTCTGGGTTCTTACATATTCTGTAGAGGTCTTACAGTTTAGGAGAAGGGGCTATGGCTGGGGGTAGGAGGTAAAATTAAAACTACTTGGTTTTGTTCCAGGATTTGCCAGTTACTTTAAGGGAAAAACCTTCATTTACCCTTATCTTATATTGAAATAATAGAGCTATAGTCTTTCTCAGGGACCAAGGAAACTTGTAGGATGATTTAAAATCATTCCTGTGGTCTCCCTATAGGCTATAATGACCAAGCGTAAGATTTTAAATTTCCAACATGACACATGAGGTGCAAAAGTAGTAATTCAGTAACCCTGACTGCAAATATGTCTATGTGTTCTACTGGATTCTGTTGCAATTTGTTACTGGACATGAACAAACTAAAACAATCCTCAGCTACAGTCAGTAAAATTAAGACCTTTAAGAATAATTAACTTTTCTAACCATATTTTGTTGTTGTTGTTGTTCATTTTATTGTTTCCCAAGACTGCAGATCAGTTCTATGCTTTACTTTTTTTTTCTGAGAGAACTCTCAGGTCCCACTGCTAAACCTGGAAAACATTCTTTACATCTGAAATACTAAATTGCCCAGGCTGTAAGGCATTTCCTTAAATCAACAAGGACCAAGAAGCTGTAAGTTGCTCATCTTTAGAACCAGGCCTTTTAAAGATGACACCTAATTTGTGTTACAGTAAGCACATGAAATTTACAAATTAATAATGCTTCATTTGGTAGTTATGCTTGTCGTTTGTTTTAGGAAGCGGAAAAAAGTATACTTTCAAGGAAAGAAGAAGAACCAAAATCTGCTTAACTGCTACATTATTCTTTAACTTGTTAGTTAAGAAAATTTATTTGAAATGGAAATAAAAGAAACCGACTTTACCTCTTGAATGGTGGGAACGTCCACAGCTGAGTGCACCAGCCTCCTGTACATCGGGTGTTTACTGTCCTTCCCCTTTTTATTAAGATCTATAGCCTAAGAGGGTGTTAGTACATCAATTTAAATGTGGTTAAAGGAAGGCAGGTAAGACATCAATTCCTAAAGCTCAAAATACTTTCTATCTCTTTATTTTTTATTTTTGCAGAGACAGGGTCTTGCCATCTTACCCAGGCTGATCTTGAGCTCCTGGGCTCAAGCGATCCTCCTGCCTCGGCCTCCCAAAGTGCTGGGATTACAGGCGGGAGCCATGGCGCCCGGCCAGGATTTTCTACCTTTAAAGCAAAATCTCAGAGAAAGTACTTTAAAACTTAACAGAAAAAATGTACATATACTACTATATAGTTTAATATGACATTCCTTAAAGTTGTGATAGAATAGTTATTTGGAAAAACTACCTTAACTACCTTAAAGAGTCATCAATGAAAATGTTCATTCTGATGAATGACATTCAAAAATGTAAACGTTTCTAATCTCATGTAGCTTATGTCAAAATGTCCATGTCAAAAACAGACAAAAAAAATCTAACTGCCTGTTATAGAACTGTTGACTGCAGAAAAGAAATATGACAGGGTGCTCTCCACACTTCATATTGCTATGTACGTATTTGTTACTTCTCGCTCTTTCAACTTTGAAAGAATGAACCACAGTAAAATATGTTTTGGGATATTTTGAAGGATTCCCTGAGCAGGACTCACCCTCTCCTTCATGCGGGAGACAATGAATCTCAGGTATGTGCCCATCTCCTGTTTGTTTGTATTCTTCTTCTTAATGCTCTATTGAAAATAAAAGAATAAAAAATGGTACAAAATCTGATAATTCATGTCTATATTCATGTAAAAGACATATATGAAACCGTATGCAAAGAGTTTATTAAAAGATGCACTTTTTCTAACATATTTGACAAAGAGAAATCTTGGATATTTGTAAAGAAAAACAGCATCTAATGGAACAAGGTGAGAATTTTAAAATATTATGTTGTACCTGATATAATATCCTTAGAGGAGTATATATTTTTTCTTTTCGTGGTATTTTAAAACTTAATTTTTAGATTAACAAATAAGAGACATAAGGGAGAATCGCTTATTTTACAAACAATATCAATGGCTAAAGTCCTTTGAGGGACCATCTTAAATTAGCGATAATGAATGGCGAATTTCAATATAACAGTATTCTTTGTTTAAAAGGTGATTCTGAACATCTGTGTCACTCACTGTGTACAGCACAGCTGCACACTGACATCTCCATTTCTCAGCATCATGGATCTACTCGGTAATAACTCCAATTCTTAGTCTAGCCTGCAAGTTAATTAGGTTCCTCAATTTATTGCACCAGAAAAGTCTACATTCACATGAAGAAAAAATAGGATTCTACGCATGTTATTTCTAAACAGCTAGGAAACGAGGACAAGTGTGCCTACTTCCTTAGTCAAAGTCCCTGATGTTACAACAGCCTAAAGGAAGCAAAGGCAAAACACCAGGCACGCAAATGTATTGGTTCATACTGCAGAGGAAGTGAGTGGGTGTGGCCGCTATTTTAATAGATGCTTTAACTTTTCAGGTCACGAGATGACGATTCTCTGCCCAATGGTATAATTCTTCCTAAAAGAACTGTAAACATAGGAAGTCACTCCAGCATACTAAACACAGTAGAGGAAAGGACAAATATTTCTCACATAACTCAGAACTTTTAGCTAGGGCTTACGTGAATTGATTATACTTACACACACTGTTTAGATACACATCCAATATCTAAATAACAAGTGGAAACACATTAGTGAGAAACTAAACTTGACTTCATTTACCTGATGTCTGCACTGCACCTTCCTGACTCCACTTCTCACCTAGGTCCTCTGGCAGTGCAGTCAGTGCTCTCTCCTCAGGCCACTTTGTGGCCTGTACCCAGTGCCCACAGCGGCTCTGTTTATGCCGATTACAGAGCAGTTCTTCTCAAGCCTGGCCTGGCATCAGAGATACGGACTGAACTTTTATGAAACGCTCTTCTCAAGCCTGGCCTTACATCAGAGATATGGACGGAACTTCTATAAAACGCAGCTGGCATCACTCGCTGAGCCTCTGGGCTGTGATTTCTGGAGGCAGGGCCTGTGATTTGCATTTGCTTGTTCCTTTGTTTATTCCTCCGGTGACTGTGATGCATGGCCAAGACGGTACCCATGGCACAGATATGGAATACAAAGTGCAATGAAATTTCCTGAACCCAGGGTTTATAATCTTGTTTTTTTTTTTTTTGGTGGGGAGGAGAATTGATGTAACTTGAGAATTCTCTTTTTGAAAACTAACAAAAGAACTTAACTGAAATTAAAATGAGTTGAACACAGCCACATGAAGGAGGATATGAAGAACTCACTCAAGTAATTTATTAGCACAGTATTTGGCCATATGCACTGTTTAGAGACAAAACTTTACACAAACACTGAACTCTATAGTTATTAAGTTTGTTTAATCAGCAGCACTGGTTAGCAACTCTTTAAAAAACTTTTTTGAAATTTTAATTGGCAAAATGAAATTACATATACTTGTGGGTACAGTGTGATGCTTTGAAATATGTGCAATGGCGAAATAGAGCTAATTGGTTTTTGTAGTGAGAACACTGAAAACCACTCTCATTTTTAACAAGATCCTCAGTGCTTTTCACACACACACACACATTTGTGAAATACTAGCGGGCACCTCTCGTACACTTGTACCCTAGACTACAATAAAAAATGATCCTCCGTTTTGCATTCTGCATCTCACACAGGAACGCAGACGGTGCGCCCTGGATCTGAAGCATAGTCAGCTACTTACTAGAATGGACATCCTTCAGTGCACTGCTTTCTGTACTAAATAAGCAGTGTGATGAACTGTCAGACACAGGGAAGAGAAAAGCTAAGAAGGTCAGAGATTGCTACGTTGTTCTTGGCGCTTATAAAATCTACATTCTTCTTAAAAGAAAGGAGAATAAAAACTCATGCTTCTAGCTACGTGGCCTTCTCTCATGCCAACTCAAACTTTGGGTGCACTATTAAAACTGATTTCAAATATCAATATCATTAAAGTATGAATTTATCTAAATTCAGACATAATAGCAATCTACACCAGGTTAGAAGTCTTGTAATACTATCAGTGGGGTTCTGGTTCCTTTAATAGGAAACATTATTCAAAGGAAAGATACAACCAACACTGTGATGTAGCGCTGAAATATAATTTTAATATTCCACTAACTATCATGCACAGCCTTCCATCAGTTCAACAGGGCAGGAACCCCTTCCCCTCCGGATCTTAGCTCTAGGCTCTGTGGTCCCTTGAGTAGTGACAGCTGGGAGAGGTGGCCTGAGCCCTGCTGACCAGCCTTGCTCCATCCAGCCAAGACCTCTTGCTTCTGTCTCAAGGTACTGTGCACTGCATTATGTGCAGGAGTTTCTTGTTGTTTTTTCCTTTCTGCACGTTCACCTCTCTTGTTTCTAACTCTTTAGAAAATAAAGCAATCCATTGTTTCTATATGGGCAAAGATTATGCACTGCTAGAATCAGAATTTTGTATCAGAATTAATATCACTATAGCTAAAACATCTTAACTAGATTGTTCTTACTTTGAAACGGTAGTACAGAAGTTTAGGTAACACTTGTTCATGTAATTACCCAGTTTAAATAAAGGTCTATATTCAGTTTCTACTCTTTTTAAATAGAGAATTAACATAAATTGTGGATATTACACGCTCTCACAAACTTGGTTCTGTCTGTTTAAACATTTTTAAATCAATTGCCAATTTGGTGTAACCATGTGCAAGCAACATTTCCTTATTTTTGGAAAGACAGAATGCATGCAGTACGTGCTGAGTGCCTTAATTTCACAAAACTAAGTGCTATAAGAGAGGATGAAAGTCTGATTTTGTCTGTTTAAATTTGCTTAGAACTAGTTTGCTAGAGTATCTCTCTCCTTCTGAGTGCAATTAAAAGTGATGATCTGGGCCTGGAAAATGACTGAGTAAAGCATGAAAGGAAACAAGCTCACCTGGATAGGGCCCAACCCATCTTCTCAACTCTGATGAAACTTCCAGAATTCTTTGAAGATACTGCCTTCATAACTACCCCAGGAGTGTCTTATACCTCATTTTAACAAAGCACCATTCAGATTCAGATATCCTACTTAAGTGTCTATTACAGTAGAACCACCTGGGAAGCCTTTAAGAAACATCAATATCTACTTCTATAAAGTTCTAGAAGAGGCCAAACCTACCCCTCATGGAAAATAAGCAGAACAATGGTTGTCTGGGGAGGGGGCGTGGGAGTGGGGATCTACTGGCCCAGGACAAGAGCGAGCTGCCCCGTAGCTTGATGGGACTTGGGTTGCACCAGTGCACGCCCCTGTCTATTCTTCGAATGGCACACCTAAGACTTGTGCATGTCAGTGTATATGTGAATTTTACCTCAAAGGAAAAAACCCACCAATGTCTCAGGTGCCACCCCAGAAATTCTGATACAACCGGTTGCAGGATGGGGTCCCGGCATTCACAGTCCTGAAAGCCCCAGGGGTTTCCGACAGGTGTGATTAAGAGCACTGCCCCAACTTCCTGAGAGACCTCATCACAGAAACACGGACAAGCACACACTGGTGATTTTAACCTTTGCTGGTCTTCTGAGAAGACGTAAAGTGGTGTGTCTTCACATGCTCTTCTGACGGAATCTTGAGGCTAACCTGAGTTTTATTTGAACCCTAACTGACCAGCCCTAGGATGGTCTCCATCTGCTGAACTGCACAAAGAGGAGTACTTCTCTCATTTTATGCTAAGGGTGCTATGGGGGTTATGCTTTAAGTATTTGGGTTTTTGGTTTTTTTTTCAGTTGTTATAGTTAGAAACTCCAAGGATTTGGGCTGTATAGAAGCCCAAATCTTCTTGTATAGAAGCCCAAGTCTTTGGACTGGCCAAAAAGGAATTTCACAGTCAAAGGAGATTATTTTGTTGAAAGCTTCTGTGTTCCTTTTATTTACTTGTTGCCCACCCACCTTTTCGGTGATAAATGAGGAATCCTATTCCAGACACCATGAAGCCCTTCTCAAGCACTGCTCTGTGATGGGCCTCACGCCACCCAAGGGAAGGCCACAGAGGCTGACAGAAATTGCTCCCAGATTCACAGGCTGAGGCGCTTTCTCGGTGAACTGACACAAACCAAAAAGAGGACTCTTGATAGAACCAAAATCCCTCCCAGTGATTTGTAGGAACAAAACATTTGCTGTAAGATGCTTTCACATTTGATAAACTTGAGGGTTTTCTTTCTAAGACTTTCTAGTTATAATTTAGAGACTTGGCATTTCACAAAAGAAATCAACAGGACATTGCACATTCTGTCCCAGGGCTGTACAAGGAGATTTCTGGGGGTTTTTAAGGTAACAAGCTGTGGAGCCACTTTCTGTGGCGTTCACACTGAAGGGCTTCAGCTGGCACCCGTCAGCCAGACCAAAACATTGTCAGTGACTTGAGAAAAAGCTACAACTAAGAAAGAGGTAGCTTCTGAAGTAAACTAAGCAGATAGCTCTTGACAACAAGGTCAGAAAAACATAAAAACAATGCTTTATAATATGTACAGATTATTTCTGATCCAAATCTTTCTCAGGCTTTGAAAAATTATTCCTATTCTCAATTTGCAGGCCTGAGGATTCTTCAACCAAGGCCTCCCTGTAACAGGGTTCAGGTCAGAATCGAGAGTTCACATCACCTGCTGGCACGTGGGAGTGACTGTGGTTAACTTTTACAAGTAATCAAGAAAGAAACATTCTATGGCATGGCAAAGTTGTTGTAACTACTTAAAAGTGACAGTAATCACAGATCTGAAGCAGTGCTGTACATGTTTATGGAAGAACTAAAGTACATGTTGAGGCTGCCCTCCTTTAAGAAAAAAATAACAGAAAATGTGAACATCTTGAACAAGGGATTCTTAAGCCAGCTGTAAGTAACTGCCGGGCTACACTGAACCAGATGCCTCTAGGTAGAAAACAGACAAAGCATGAATCAAGTCACAGACACACTTGGTGCCCCTCGGTGTTTCTGCCTGGAAGACACGACTGGCCACTCCTGATCTTGTCAAAGTTTATCCATAGCTGACTATTGATAATGATGCCCAAGGATCATTACTTAAAGGAGCATTCAGGACTAAATACCTTTATTAGTACAGAATTTTCAGTTCTTTATAGAGATACAATTTTTCAGTCATAGAAACCTATTTTGGCAGAAAATGAACCTGTGGAGATCTTGGTCATTTCGGTTCACTGAGTACCCTAAAGCAGGAAAGAAGTGCAAAACTGGAACTCCAGACTTCTTTTTTCAGACATACTTATCTATGCAGCTAGAGTTCACCTCAGCCAAGTCCCCACGTCTGTGATTAAACGAGACAAGGGCTTCAAACTTCCTTGGGCATTCCCAATATCCAGAATATTCTTTCCACAGCAAACTAGACCAAAAGTCAGGAAACATTTTGTGGAAAGGGCCAGAGAGCAAATATTTTAGGCTTTGCGACCGTGTGGTTGGTCTCTGTCTTGACTACTTAGTTCTGCTGTTGTAGTGACAAAGCAATCATGAATAATGCACACATCACGAGTGTGGCTGTGTTCAGAGAAAACTTTTGGATACTAAAATTTGAATTTTTTATAATTTTCACATCACAAATTATTTCTCTTGTCATTTTTCTTCAACAATCTAAAAACATAAAAGCCATTCTTAGCTCACAGGCAGTACAAAAACACAGGCTGACCCCTAGAGGGACTAAGTTTTGTGAAAGCAGGGTCCATAATGTCAATTTCAGCGTTCTTTTGCAACAGCCGTGCACAGGACCTGGCACACAGTAAATGTTCAATACGTATCAGTGGAATTGAACTGGTGCCACTCATTACTGTGTTCATTGCCTACTGGAGAAACTGTTCCATGCAGTTAAACTCAAGAATATGAGGATCCATCGAAAATGGGAAGCAGTTACACCCAAGTCTGTGTCAGCATATTCTGACCAACATAAATCATTTTATCTCTGATGTATGAATGATTTCATTGCCAGAGGACACTGAAATATCAATTGCTGACTTCTAACAATCAAGAATAATGTCACCAAGAGCTCACTGAAGTATTAGTGAGCATAGCCACCTACAGTACTGACTGGAAATGTAGATTCTTGAACCTTATCCCCAGAGCCTGTCTGGGGTGGAACCCTGGAGGCTGTTTTTGTTTGTTTGTTTGTTTGTTTGGAGACAGAGTCTCATTCTGTCACCCAGGCTGGAGTGCAGTGGTGCGATCTCGGCTCACAGCAACCTCCGCCTCTGGGGTTCAAGCGATTTTTCTGCTTCAGCCTCCTGAGTAGCTGGGACTATAGGCAGGTACCACCACACCTGGCTAATTTTTGTATTTTTAGTAGAGATGGAGTTTCGTCACATTGGCCAGGTTGGTCTTGAACTCCTGACCTCGTGATCTACCCGCCTCGGCCTCCCAAAGTGCTGGGATTACAGGCGTGAGCCACCGCGCCTGGTGGGAGGCTGTGTTGTAAACAAGCACAGAAGGTGAATCCTGTACAAGTGGCCTCTAGATCTTATTTGTAGAAATACTAATCTACATATAAATTACCTATATCATTTTAGGGATTAAACAGCTCCTCAATCTCCTTCATAATTCTAATCGCAGAACACAAAAGAATCAAAATAAATTCTCTTAGATAAAATCCTCTTAGATAAAATTTATTTTGGTTGTTTTGTGTTCTGCGATCAGACTTATAGAGGAGATCTAGGAGCTGTTTTTAAATTTATTTTGATTCTATGTTGTTACAGAAGTCAAGACACTCTGCAATATCCTCTAGACCCACTTGCAACAATGGAATATAAAGGAAATTACACAGAATTTTTAAGAAGCTCCAATAATTGAGACTTTAAAAGTGAAGCTGGTCCAGCGTAAGTGGTGATGAGTTACCCTATCCTGCCCCTTCTCCCTTCAAACCACTAAGACTCAAGTAGTCCATCAATGAAAATCATTTTCTAAAACTATTTTCTAAAAATATACTCCTGTTCAGTTTTTTCACTCCCAGTACTGACACGCTGAAACCGCCTACCTGTTAGACCAGAAGAACAGTCCATCACACCAATTGCTAGTGTCAATGGTAGAAAACTTGACCTACCCACTTCTCTGGAACGAATCACACTGACCTACGCAGGACTCCACACAGCCGCACCCTGACTCTCCACAGACTGTCCCAACAGGTATTTGCACTTGAGCTTCTAAGAGTAGTTTTTTTAACTTGTAAGAATTCAAGTTTAAAAACCTCCTCTAAGCTATCACAAATACGCCTTATTATAGGTAAAAGTAGGACCTCAAGAGAATTCAAACGACTAAGAATGTCTCGAGGTGCATTATTAGAGCATCCTGGCAAAGAAGACTCCAGTCACGGGCCACTCCCTAGTCAATCAATAAGTCAGTCCTGTAGAATCACTGACGCACAAGAATTGTTCATCCAGATTTACAAAATGCCACTGAATACCCCTGTGGCTGTATCTATCTTTATTAATTTTTACAAGGCCAACTCTTTCTTCTCTAATGGAAGATAAATTTTCACTAAGATCAAGAGTTCACATGATATGAGCAGCTTTGTAACAGCCAGTCTACTACTGGGCTGACTTAGTAACTATGAAAGCAGCTCTCAAATATAGTCTACAAAACAAACTGCGATAGAGAAACAGGTAGTATTTCTAAATCCACTATGCCCACAGGTTCACACACACACACACAAACTGCTAAAATAGCATTTATCTACAGAGCCAAGGCTGCTATGCATGTCAGAAATTTTATCATTCAATATTAATGCACTTTTTCTGGTAACTTTACCCCTCGGTGGCGTGCTATACGACTTAGAAATAGGAAAGGGAAGTGAGAAAAATTTTATGGAACACAGGTTTTGTATCTACTTGTTCCTTTCCCCTTCTATATAACACTAGTCTCTAAAGGAAGAACAAGACTGAACGGCAGAGGCAGAATGCATTCCTCAGCGGAATAATCTTTCCATTCTTTTCAGAAAACAAGTTAAATGTCTCTGTCTTCAGGTCGAGGCATGAATATTACTTGTTCTTTGATTAACGGGGCTGACATCCAGTCAATGTCAGTACTACTTTCCATTCCCTCTCATCCCTTCTGCACTGCAGAGGCAACACAAGGAAACTGTGTGTACTTTGTAAATATTTTCAGTTCATCAACTTTGGAAACACTGAGTGAGCTTTCTATTTAATCTACATGAAGTTGTAAGCATCCTGATATAGGAACCAGCCCAATATCACCTTCTCAATCCCTTAGAGTTAAAAGATAAACTTCAAATAAGATTCTAAACAAACCACCAAAAGATATATCACAAAGGTCAAATACACCAACATCCAAAACATTTCACAGTCATATCCTTTCTGATCATAACCATTGTTAAATTCACCACAGGAAGGTAATATGGAAAATTATGTGAGCTTTTTTTCTTCTTGTTTGGGCCTAGATTCGATAGCAATACATAAGATTTTACAGTTTTGTATTATAGATCCAATTTTTAAATCCTCTGGCTTTATCATTGTTCCCATTATTTTTTCCTCTGATTAAGCTTGTGGTGAACTGCAAATCTGCCTTGTAAAAGTGCCTGGCTCAGACACAATCTTTCTAAAATTAACTTTCTACTTTTGTTAGTATAAAATTATAAGACCCAGTTGTCTTAAAAATTGTAAAAATATTTGATTAATATTCATCAGTTGTTTTTCAATACTATGTCTACTATTTAAGAAAACAATGGCTTCAATTTCTACTTATTTAAAAATCAAATCTCCATTCTAGATTTGTTAATATGTATCTTGAAGGTGTAAAGGTACTTACATTTGGGGTGAAAATATTAATAAATTTCCCACACTAAAAGATGGTTTATCAGAAAGCAAGAGCAGTTATAGCTTCATAGATACATAATAAGGACTTTATGTTCAAAGTATTTTCATTCAGCGTTTGATCCCATTTTTCATTCTAAACATTATATGTGCATTCTCTTTACTTTCGGAATTTAAAAAGACAGTACTGCCTACATACCCAAAAGCATGAAAACTATATTCAGAAACAAATTTCTCTAATTTCAACAGAGATTTCACCATGATTTTTTTTCTTTAACCATCTCAAAAACAAAAAGTTATAGTACAAATGCCTCAAATATAACCTACCCAGACCTAAGTCAACACTGGCACCCCAGTGCGCACCCGACTGATAAAGCTCTAGGTGAACTCCCAGTGGGGAGTTTTAACAAGTACATGAGGCTTAGCATTCCAAGTTAAAATTTAAATTTAAATGCTTTCTATAGACTTCTATGAGTCTATTTTTAAAGTATTAACTGTCCTGCAAAACACATATCATTCTGAGTATTTTTAAAAGGGCAGGAGCAAATAAATTTTAGGAATAGTTCCCACTAATGTGGAAGTACCACCAGAGAGCTCCCTTCGTCGGATCTCAGTAAGCGCCTAATGGTCAAGAACATGAGTCAGAGAATCAAGTGCTGCAAATTTGGGAGAGCTTTTTGGATCAGATGTAGAACCTAAGTATTTTGAAATTAGTAATAAAATTCTTCCACATAGATTCTTCTTTATTTCCTCATCTGCATTTTCTTGTGTTTCTACATTTTGTTAAGTGGACTGATTTTGATTCACCCTACATTAACATAAAATTTAAAACTTGTGATCCTTAAACAGAGAAAAATGCCTTCTGAAACATTTGTAGGGGATGAGTCTTTTCCAGTTTTTAAAGACACACTGGAATAATATGTCCCCTCTGTATTACCTTGACTTGTCTTTTTTGACTTAATTTGATCCTTTTATTTCAAAATGGGATGTATACCAAGTGTGTTAGATGATATAAAGAATAGTAATATAAAAATTTAATATTATAAAGCAATTGTAAAATTCCAAGACAAAAGTCTTTGAAGGGATTTCAGTGGAGCGGTATTCAATTTCAGCAGGCCGAGTATGGAAAAGAAAACAGGTAGCTCACTGTGATTTTCCCATTTCCTCACTTTCTCTGTTAACTCACTTACTGTAAAAGCACATCATACAAAATTTAAAGCCCTAAATTCTATTTCCGAATGATACATTTAGTCCACATATGAAAACTGCATTTGTCTGAATTTAAATAGGGAAAATAACATGAATCTACAACTCCTCTATGTTATGAAATCAAAATTCATTTATGTAAGAAACATGCGTATATTAAAGAGGAAGAAATAGGGGCCCACTTTCAAACCATGTCTCCAAATTCTTAACCTAAACAGTGCCAATTATTTTGGGGAAAAAATCTACACTTTGTTTTGCTATATAGTTTTTAAAAAAGCTAATCTGCTGACTTTTTGTGAGGCATTTGAGCAAAAGCAACACTATCAGAAGTGATAGCCACTAATCTGTGCAGGGCAGTGTTTGCTATAGAACCTACTGTGTATACAAGGGAGAGGAAGGGTGGGGAGTCAAGTTGTTATATGCTTCTTTAAGAACTCTCCAAGTTGTAACTCTGGCGTGATGGGGAGACAAATGCTAGGCCCCTCTCAAGAGGTCGATATTTTATACCTAAAGATGCTTCCCTTGGAGTGGTATAGGCATTTAGAACATGAATGTTCCAAAACTGCACTATCTAATATGGTAGCTACAAGCCACATGTGGCAAACTGAAGTCCAGTTCTTTGGTCTACAAGTCACATTCAAGGGCTCCACAGATCCACAAGGTCAGCGGCTCACAGTGCACAGCACAGAGACCCTTTCCACCACCAGAGAGGCTCTCGAACAGCCCTGCTCCACAAGGCAGTCTGCCAGCCCAGCAGGCTGGCTGCCCAGGGCTTCTTATGACAGACTGCCTTGCCCATGAATTACAGTATCATGATTTTCACCAGCAGGCTTGCAATCCAGCAAGTATGGAGCACACGCGCACGCACGCACACACACACACACACACACACACCCCCAAGCACATGTCTGTCTCTAACCATGCCTTCAAAGTATAAAATAACTTTGTAATTTGGGAACTATATATATGAAAATGAAGCAAAATTAAAATGAGACAGCCAGTGTGGTGGCACATGCCTGTAATCCCAGAACTTTGGGAGGCCAAGGCAGGAGGACTGCTTGAACTCTGGAGTTCAAGACCAGCCTGGGCAATACAGTGAGACCCTGTCTCCAGAAAAAAATTAAAAATGAGCCATACATAGTGGTGTGCGCCTATAGTCCTAGCTACTCGGAAGCTGAGGCAGGAGGCTGGCTTGAGCCTGGGAGGTTGAGGCTGCAGTGAGCCATGACTGTGCCACTGCACTCCAACCTGGGTGACAGAACAAGACTCTGCCTAAAAAAAAATAAATAAAAAATAAAAAAATTCATCTTATCAAATAGGCAATAAAAAAATTGAAAAGTAGTTTCATGTGCTGTTGATGTACATGGGTATAATATTCTGAATAGCAAGCTAGTGATTTTTATCAAAAATTTAAACGTGTACACTATCCTTTAAACCTAAAAATCCCATGTTAATAAACTTATCCTACCAAAGGTGTTCAGGCAGAATTACATAAATTTATATAATTTTCTATCTTAAAAAAATGCAATGGACTATATTGTGTTTTAAAGGTATTTCTTTTTTGTAAACAAAATCTTAAAAGCAAGTTTCACAAAATAGTATGCTTTTGTCATTTTTTTTCCTGGAAAATTCATGGCTATTTCAGGAAAATAAAATTCAAATAAAAGAAAACAAAATATAAACTTCGGTTTCATTCAGAAATAAGTAATAATGAGAAGACTCCTCCTCAGAAGTTGGAAATGGGGCATGATTTCCAGGATAGCATTTGCATGTCACCTTTGACATTTGACAGGCGTTTCTATACAGAACAGTGGAAATGACGAATGCCTGCTGCATGGGGAACTGGTCAGGTAAGTTACAGCATGCCCTCTCAAATCATAACAGGTGCCAAAAACAGGTCATTCCGGGATACTGTCAAGTACACACACACTAGCCACATCCAGTAATGTACGTAAAGTCACGTGGATATAGATACAAACAAAATGACGCACAAACACAGGAAGAAGTCTGTGAGAATATTGCCTACTACGGAATACGGTTTCTGGGAATTTTGTTTTTCTTATCCTATTCTAAATTATTTGAATTTTTATAGAAAAATTTAAAATCTCTTTTCTAAAACTTAATGAGAGAGATCTCAGTAAAAGTGTGAAACTGGACAGTATTTAAATCTTTCTCAAAGTAAAATCTAATCTGATATTAATAAGCTACTTTTCAATAATAATCTACTGTGTCCATAAAGCAAAAGTTTATTTTTTAGAAAGGCAGACATTCCAAAGAACTATTCTCAGGGTTATAAGATTCTAGAGACTTATTATGGAAAGTCACAAAACTATTTTTGAGAAAATTGCCTATTACTGTCCTGTTAAAATATTTCAGAAATAGATACGTAAGATAAAGCTGCTTGAGCTGAATTAAATCTGGTAACACAGGTGACAGCGAGGAGACAGAACACCTGTTCTCTGTGGCTTTTCCAACACTGTAAGGGAGAGACAGGAATGTAAGAGTGAACAGTATTCCAATCACCGCAAACTGTTAGAAAAGGGCTTCTTTTCATTGTCAGTTTTAGATAGTAATGGTTAGCTTCCATTTATTATTTTTACCATATGAAAATCTGGCTATGGCACCTTCTCTTCAACATTCTTTATCAACATATCTAATTAATCCATATTATTTCCAAACATTAAAAAAAAAAAAACACAGCAGACAGTTATTCTGATTCGGAACCACAGTTCTCGAGTTTCTGTCTATAGACTCTAAGTTCTCTTAGTCCATGATTACTTAAATCTGGTCACTCTCAGATTATTAAAAACGGCTTTACTCAAAGTTTTGACACTTTATTTAAAATTTAAAACAAATCAACCAATAATTTCACCTTAAAGATATTAAAAATTCCATTACAATTTCGAGATTATTATTCCCCCTTCTCAAAGGAAAGGAATTGTTAGCACTTATCTTTTACTTGAATACCATAAAATAATAGACTAGATCTAAAACAAATAACTATTTCTTTGGAAAATTTAAAGCTCAAGATAAAACTCTCCATCCTAACCCTAGAAAACGGGCTTTTTGAGCCTTAGCAGGGAGTAGCTCACAGACCATGAAATGAATGAAATATTCAAGATTTTCTATTGACAGCATCATTTCAGTAAGCACAATTTATAGCAGTATAAAAATATCTAGACTGACAAAGGCAAAAAGAAAGGAGAAGAAAAGAACAGAATAGGGTAATCATGTTTCTGTGTAAGCCAGTAACACTGTAAAAATTTCATCTAATCAGCAAAGAGCAGAGGAAACCCAGGCCGGGCACCATGGCTTACAACAGTAATCTCAGCAGTTTGGGAGGCCAAGGTGGGCGGATCACTTGAGGTCAGGAGTTCAAGACCAGCCTGGCCAACATGGCAAAACGCCGTCTCTACTAAAAATGCAAAAATTAGCCAGGCATGGTGGCACGTGCCTGTAATCCCAGGTACTCAGGAGGCCGAGGCAGAAGAATCACTTGAACCCGGGAAGTGGAGGTTGCACTGAGCCAAGATAGCGCCACTGCACTCCAGCCTGGATGACAGAGACCCCGTCTCAAAAAAAAAAAAAAAAGTAAAGGAAACACAGTATGGAATCAGACAACTTGATAATGAATTCTGACAGAAGAAGTATTAAACATTTTCTTCAAGGGTATAATCATTGTTCAATTCCCATTCTTACCATAAGAAATATAAAATATCTACAAAGAAGCTTAACCTGTCCTTAGAAGTCCCAGTATTTTCGCTTAAGCTATTTACTATGAAAATAAGAATATTAAATACAAAAGAGCAATGGCTGTGGAGACACAGACATACTCCCCCGAGCTGTATTTCCTAATTCCTGCATCCATATTAGTATCCCCATTTGACCAGTAACATTGCCTCTTTTTTTTAATCTCATTAATTTTTTACTTCCCCTAGGGTAAACTTTTACCAGAAAACAGAAGATGTATATTTGCTTTTAAAATGTACAATCCAAATCCACAAGAGAATAAAATATGAATATTAATAGAGCTCCTTTGCTCAAAATTGTGAAACTCAGAGCACCACTTACACTAATTTCTTACAGACATTCTTGTAGACTTCAAAGAGAAGGTCTACATATTGACACTGATTTACTCAGACTTAGGGAATTGACATTACTTATTTGGCACTTAGGCATTTGAGTGGCAAGTCTTCATTAAACATTTTTTTTTTTTTTTTTTTTTTTTTTTGACACGGAGTCTCGCTGTGTCGGCCAGGCTGGAGTGCAGTGGCGCAATCTCGGCTCACTGCAAGCTCCGCCTCCTGGGTTCACGCCATTCTCCTGCCTCAGCCTCCCGAGTAGCTGGGACTACAGGCGCCCGCCACCTCGCCCGGCTAGTTTTTTGTATTTTTTAGTAGAGACGGGGTTTCACTGTGTTAGCCAGGATGGTCTCGATCTCCTGACCTCGAGATCCGCCCGTCTCGACCTCCCAAAGTGCTGGGATTACAGGCTTGAGCCACCGCGCCCGGCCATTAAACATTTTTTAAAATGCTATCCCAACTGCCTGTTGAATACGTACATAGCAAGGTTAAGTACACTTAGGCAATACAAAGCCACAGTTAGAAGACTAGAACATATACTGTGGTTTGCTCATCATGCTAATAGGAAAATTTTGACTGATGCCAAAGAGGGAAAGTATTATGAAAAAATGTTTTTTGAAAAAGCAAAGAAATATTTAAATTACGCAAGTTATTATAAAGCATATTCACAAACTGGAAATCATCATGAGTAATCCTGACAATGTGCATGGTTTCAAATAAGTATTTTAATAGTTAAGTATAAAATAATAGAGGTTGCAATCAAATAATTCCTTATTACCATCAATGCCATATGTAATATTCAGTCAGCACATATCACTCGTATACACATACATGCCACATTCTGCAACAATCACAGTATGTATATTCCTCAGTGGGATCAATGACTAAAAGTAATTGTGGAAAGTACCTAGTTTACCTACAGGGCAATTTCATTTTACTTTAAAAAAATAATTAGAATTCTTTATACACGATGTCTCATCCCTCCACCCTCCAAATAAAGTTAAAAAAAAAAAAAAAAACTCATGACAAAAATAAAGGCAACATTACATGGATATAAAATGGGAAATAGATAAAGAATGCCCCCAAAAACCTGCCTTTTGCTGTTTCCTGAATACCATAAATTGTACAGTTTATTACAAAGTAGTTATTCAACAGATGTTAGTAGGTTTCGTATTTCTGATGTCCAAAGGCCATCCATTAAAGTAGTCACATAAGCCAGAGGCAGGTAAGGGAAGGGGAGACGATATATTTTTACATGATTAAAACTTTCTAAATCCACACCCTGAAATACGGTATATGTGTTCTGTGATGTCCATTTATGAGTATCATCATTTCATTAGATAACCCCCACCCTCCAGTCCTTTATCCGTTCACCTGGCAAGACCACCGGGGATATCTTTTTGAAGCTATTATGAATTAATTCCAACCCTCTCACCAGCACAGGAAAGCTCATAGGTACTCACCCTGCAAACTGGGCACTGCCAGGGACTACTGCTGTCTCTAAGCCTGAACTCATCAGACAAACACTTGGAATGATACACACGAAAACACAGGTCACATATCAACACCTCTCCAGGCAAATGGCATTCAAAACAATACCAGTCATGATTTTCTGTTTCCCAGTCCTACAAAAAATACAAAATAGTTTTGTATGACATTTTGTCAGTATCTGCAATGACTAAGAACAAAATTGAAACTAAATGTCCATCAGAAGTTAGGCATCATAAACAATTTAAAGACATTTACTGTGTTAAAACAAGAGGGAAAATACCTAGAAAGTTGCTGCTTTAAATTTTAAAATCTTTCCTAAACAGTGGTAATATTCAGAAATATCTTAAGATAATCTGATAGCAAAACCAGTCCAAAATGAAATAAGTCCAAAGCCAACTCCAGTTCTAATATTATCTTTCATTTTGAAATATAATCTAAGGAATAATTTCTTTAGTAAACTGAGAATCCCAAACCAACCTATAGCTTTGTATTTCAAATAAACAAACCTTTGTTTTGCTCTGCTTTAAATATATGTATATAACAGTCCTTGACACACTGTGGGAACAGAGAGAATAGTAATAGGTGGTGATGCTCACTATTCTTATCTTCTCATCTGTGGCATTGGATGTTTTATTGAAAATAACCATGAATCAGAATGTCCGTGTTCT
Source organism: Colobus angolensis palliatus (assembly GCF_000951035.1). Taxonomy (NCBI): domain Eukaryota; kingdom Metazoa; phylum Chordata; class Mammalia; order Primates; family Cercopithecidae; genus Colobus; species Colobus angolensis. The sequence goes on along the minus strand of NW_012115255.1, from coordinate 609,561 downwards.
GATAGGATGTCAGATTTTCAGAGCTGTTGAATTTAGAAAAATAAATTGAAACTGTGAAACTAAAGGTTTAATCACATTATCCAAAGGGGATTACCACAGAAAACAAAAAAGGAAGCAGGCTTATTTCCTGACTGGGGCTATTCCTAGAAATAAAAGAACACAACTGCAGGTACACAGGCATTCTTCAACATATTCTTATTTTTGACACCTTTTTTTGGTACAGCTAATACCCTTTAAATATACACAACAAGAGTGTTAGAAGTTCTCTTAATTTAGAATTCATTATTTATAAATATTACTCTTAGCTTTTCTTAAAATATATTTATGCTAAGAGTGATGGGTTAATTTTCAACTTTATTTGTAGATGTGGTAACCGAATGAACAAGGGTAAAGCCCACAGTTAGTATAAACAGGGCCACTTCCAGTAGGGACCGTGACATTCCAAATTTGGGTTCCACCATCAATTTTATTTCTATAAATTGTTATCAATACTGTTTCCAAGGTGGAACAGCTTTACTGTTTTCTCTGATGTCAATACTGCCCCAGTAAATGGGCTTCCGTGTAGCACTCACTCCATAAGCAGCAACTTCTTTGGAAACTAGGTTCAAACGTGTTACTGCTTGACCGTATCTGAGTGCCAGATATGAAGGACTACCCAGTCCTTCAAAAGAGAAGAGGTACATGAATGTTCAAAAATTCATGTCTTCCAACCCACATCCAGAGTCATGGCTACAGTGCAGCAGTAAATCCTGCAGAGATGTAAACTTTCTGGTTTGCTTTTTATTAAGAAATTGGCAGTCTGCGTTCACCAAAGTAATAAAGAAAAAGACAAAGACCATTTTTAGTTATTTGCTATAGATGTGTACACTCTGCAAACTTCCTTTGGTAGGGTAATTTCAGTTGGGCTGGAATCTTAAAATACTGACTTTTACATACAACCCTGATTGCACATGGCAGGAAATAATGTACTCCACAAAGCTGGGCACAATGGCATCACACCGACAATATATGCGTATGGTGCTTGGCTGTATTAAAACAGTCTTCCTTGGTGTATCCATGTAAGATGGGCTCATATGTAAGCTGCATTTTAGCTATTTCAATTTATCAATTATTATATTAAAAATCATTGACAAATTAGGTTTTGGTGGAAATAAGATATTCGACTTTTAATTAACAGTACTCTTTCCAAATTTAGGACAAAATATTTCAGGGTATTTTCTTCATACTCATAGCTGTTTTAAAAACTTAAGGGATTTTGGTGGCTTATATTTGACTCAATATTAAAAAGAGAAATTGGCATCTTTCATCACTTGAATTTTTTACATTAATTCATCTTCATGTGCTGGGCAAAATATTATAGTACTTACTAGGTTAATTAACAAAAGGAAGCAAGAGTGTAATTCCTGTGCATACCTCTGGCCTCTCCACATTACCTTTACCTCTTTGCATCCCTACTCTTTCCCCATCCACCCATGAAATGAAGATAAAGATGGGTCTTTCTTTGACAGGGTGTTTAATTCTTGACCTAGTTTTTCATAACCAATTATAGAAATGAAAGCATAACTCAAATGAAGTAAAAGAGAAACATCTGGACATGTTTATACGATGGCATGTAACCAACTCCATTCTCAGACAGAAAGTATGGGCTGGGAAAGCAGTACTGTCCATTCTTTTAATCATGGCAATAGCTGTTCAGAATATGCAAAACATGCAAAATCAAGTTCAAAAGTTATTAGACTCTGAATACAGGAAATATTTTCCTGAGGTATGAATCATACAGGCATGTTTATTACAGGACAGGCTGCCTACAATTTGTCTTTTGGTAAACAGAAATCCTTTACATAATGCTTTTTAACTAGCACTCAGACATGTACGTCAAAAACCCTAGGTTTACATTTTCACTGGATTCCCCCAGATGTCATCAGCTACTCTAGAGATAGCCTGAGTAACAGCATATGTGAAATGCCAATTCAAAACATGAAAGCTTTTAAATAGCAAACCTACTAGCACGAAATTCAAAACTAGAAGCCATGTAAAGATAGTATGGTTTTACCAAACAAATCTAGCAAGAGTTAACTAAGCTAGCCAAAGGTAAAAGAGAAATATAATACAAAAAATAAAGCAGAATTATAGTAAAATAACATAGTGCAAAATTAGTTCACCTTGTTTGGGGCTGCTGTCCTGGAGAAAGGCTGCATACTGTAGGCCTTTCAAAATAAAAACAAAATAATCTTGGTCTCACTACTTAACTTTGCTAAATACCAGGCAATACACAGGGCTAAAGGGATTTCACACAGGGCCACACTGGTTATTATTTCCTATATGACGTATACTATTGTACAGATGATATTAACTCATAATCTATCAATGTGCTAATCAATAATGAAAAGACAGAAGCATGCAAACATAAGAGTCATTACTAGTTGTAGAGGAAACTTCAACTAACAAACACAAAAGCTACAAATGGACATAGAGAAAATCTCTCCCCAATGTACCATGAAAACTATAATGATATTAGAAAAATATTTTGCTAATAAATTCAGTGCCATTATAAACTTGCACAAGACATGAATGTATGTCTTATTGATTTAAAACTGGTTCACAATGGATTCTTTAAAAATCGGAAATGATGAATGTGAGTGTGGTCAAGTCAATACCTCACCAGAACATGAAATTTATACAGGCTGTCCTCAGAATCTAGTAGAAAAATCCACCTCTAACAGTAGTCTATTGATCTAAGTCTCTGTCATTCATATAGCGTTTGGTTAAGACTCTAGAGCTAGATAGGTTCAAATCCTGGCCCTGGCATTCGCAGTTGTATAATCTTGGGCAGAATGCTTATCTTCTCTGTGTGTCATTTTCTACCTGTATAATTAACAAAATGATAGTATCCAGTCTACATGGTTTTTCTATGAATCAAATGAGTTAATACACAGACAGTCCTTACAGGAGTGCCTGGCACAATGGGAGCACCCAGAAAGTGTTCTTATTATTATTATCTACTCAGTGCACAGAACAAGAACTGACCAAGTCACAAAATGATATAACATGTATATGTGCACATTTCTTTGCTAGGCATTTTAAAATTCATTATTACATCTGTATTTCACACTTTTTTTTTTTTTTTTTTTGAGACAGAATCTCGCTCTGTCGTCCAGGCTGGAGTGCAATGGCGAAATCTTGGCTCACTGCAACCTCTGCCTTCCGGGTTCCAGCAATTCTCGAGTCTCAGCTTCCCGAGTAGCTGGAATTACAGGCATGTGCCACCATACCCAGATAATTTTTTGTATTTTTAGTACAGACAGGATTTCGCCATGTTGCCCAGGCTGATCTCAAACTCCTGAGCTTGGGCAATCTGCCCAAAGTGCTAGGATTACAGGTGTGAGCTACTGTGCCCAGCCCACAACACTTCTATATGCTAGACAGAGCAAGAAATATTAACTCTGGTTTAGAGACCAAACCGAGGCACAGAAAGAGTTGCTCAGTCAAGTCAGAAGGGAGATATGTGGAAGAACTGTTCGAATAAAGTGTTCTAAAGTATAATCCACTCTCATCAATAATCCAAAAGCAATTTTTAAAGTAATTTCCTCTTTCTACTTAATGAGTAAATATTAGATAACCAAGTACGTGTGTTTGAGATAGCATTTTAATGTAGATGCAATGTAAAAATAATTCTCTACAATTCTAGGTTTAGCTTAATTAACAAATTCTGTTAATCATTAGGAGATATGAATCTGATGATTACATATTTCCAGTGATTTTAAATATTACTTATATTTAAAATAAAAACATTACAACGTTGCTCAGTGCAACAGAATTTAGACAGAGGAAAAAGAAAAAGAAACATATACACACACAATCATAATAAACCTAAAAGAGTACAGTAAGACAGCATGACCCAAAAAACTCTATTGAATAAGAGGGAAATTCTTTCACCAAAGCAAGAATAATTGCTAAGTATATTATAGTTTAAATGCACAGAGAACCACAGTATAAATGATTTCTAATAATCACTAATACTTAACTTGGTAAATGATTATATTTTTGTAACTAAGATAGGGAATGGACATTTGGAAGAAATATGTGGTTCCGCATGTAAGTAACAAACAGAATAAGTTATATTTCACACCCCATAAACATATACACCTATCCATAAAAATTAAAAATTAACAAAAGGTATATTTCATATTAAACAAATCAACAGTATCCAAGGGGTATCAAATTTGGCACTAAGGATACTTAAAACACATGATTAATTTATGACAACTATTATAACTGTAATTATATCAAGAAAAAGATAAAGACCTAAAACTTTAAAAAGGAATTCTTACTGTAATATGCCATATATATATAAAAGGGTTGCAGGGGTTGGGGGAGTCAGGCTCAGTTTGAATACAGCCTCACTTAATATTTTTCTCAAGAACAATGCAAGGGAGCCCCTGCTTGCCACGGCTGCTGATGGTGGTAGTTCCGAAGAATAAAGCCATAAATTCCAATCCTATCTCTTATCTAAAAGATGTGAGCTAAGCTAAATTTCAAGAGAAATATAACCCGAAACCTTTTTTAGACTGGGCATTTTGAGGTGAGAGGAACAGATGATGACAGAAAAGAAGTGTCTATCTTGCCCCTCTGTAAATTAAGATTTGTTTATCCCCAACATAATAGGTTAATCTCTTTAAGAAGCCAGAAAATATGTATTTTCATTAATTATGTTTTTAAATATGTTTCAAAAGCCTTAAATGAGAAAAAGAAAAAGATACAGAATTCTACCTTTTCATTTAAAAAGATATAGGCATGGTGGCTCATGCCTGCAATCCCAGCACTTTGGGTCACTGAGGCAGGGGGATCACTTGAAGCCAGGAGTTCGAGACCATCCTAGGCAACACAGCAAGATCCTGTCTCTACAAAAAAATGAAAAAATTAGCTGGGTGTGGTAGCGCATGCCTGTAGTCCCAGCTACTTCAGAGGCTGAGGCAGGAGGATTGCTTGAGGCCAGGAGGTCAAGGCTGTAGTGAACCATGACTGCGCCTCCGCACTCCAGCCTGGGTGACAAAGGGAGACCCTATCTCAAAAAAAAAAAAAAAAAGATGCCCCCTAGGCCTATTTAAAAGTAGTATAAGATCCTGCTCATAGGCAGTACCAACCGGAGCATGTGAAAAGAAGGTTCTCAAATAGAAGCAGGACACAGAACCAACACCGGAGTTCCTGTGTGCAGCTGCTGGAGTCACAAGCAGCAAAACATACTGGCAGAAGGACTTTAACCAAAAGTGTCAACTGTGGTTCCTAAACTCATACATTAGCTTTGTCCTGGCATTAACTATGACAAGGAAATGAAACTGTGAGACCAAATCTTGCAGATAAGTAAAGGGAGAAGCAGTTTTACAGCAAACATCACTTTTTAAAATTTTTAAGTCATCCTCAACACTTTTGACTAAACTATTAAATGTGAGATCAAAAGTATCTGTCAAATAACATCCTAGCTTTGTGCTGAGGGCTGTATATAAAGTTGGAAGTCACAAAATTAACACTAACTGCCTCAATTTCAAATAACGTATTTGATATGCTTTATCTGCAAATGATTCATAATTTAAGGTGACCTGCCTTACTCTATTACATTAAAGACTTTGGTAAGACCTCATCTTTATGAGTATCTTATTGCTTAAGAGTGTAATTCGTAAGATATTAAGTTATATTTATCACAGAAAGCTACTAAATACCAAATGTAACTTAGCTCAGCAAATGGTAAAATTCTGTCCAAGAAATACACTTCTCACATTTTACGAATAAAGGTGGTGAAATACTGTGAAGAAATATGGGTTTAGTGTAGCCATTCACGTGTCTTTTTCTAGAGCAAGCAGATGAAGTAAGCTATGAGCCTACAAGGACATACAGCATTTCTTTTAAACAAGCAAAAGAAAAAAGTCTTGAAATAACAAAACACTGAATGACCAGATATCACAAAATTTCACTCAGTGCCCTGGTCTTACGGTGTTTTTCCAATCATTTAAATAATGACATTTCCAATGTCATTATTTAAAACATTACCACGAAGATGCTTATCTATTACCTAATTTTACCACAGTTTCTCCAAATGAATGATCACTTATGTGGAGGGTTGCAAACGGTGGCTGAGATCAGCATCTCAAAATGCCTAAATTAACTGCAGTCTAGAAGAATAAATCTCAGCACCATGAGGTCACTATCTTGGCCTTAAATATACAGGCTTGCACTTGGATTATTTATAACTATATCCTGACATATTACAGTTAGGCTTTTGTTACATGAGTGCTAGATTTGATAAAAATAATCTTGTTCAATATATGCATATTTCTCAATTGTTCCAAAATTTTAAAAATAAGCATTGAAAAAAGTAGCAGAGGTGAAATAAAAATGTAACATCAACAAACTCTGACTTTTAAATTCCATCAATAATAGGCAGCATAGAGAAAACTACACTTTTGTCTACCTTCTCTTTATCAACAGAATTGTGGAATTGAAGACAAGAGTCCAGACTCTTTGCTGATACAAAGTATCTCAGGAGATATAACTTGTGGGACTTAGCAAGATAAATACACCTTTTCCCCACCTGTTTACAGCAATTTTTAGAGATAACAAAAGGGAAAAAAGAGCCTTACCACCCATTTTAAAAATAACAGAACTGCCTGAGTTAAGAATATTTGTAACTTTTTTTTTTTTTTTTTTTGAGGCGGAGTCTCGCTCTGTCGCCCGGACTGGAGTGCAGTGGCCGGATCTCAGCTCACTGCAAGCTCCGCCTCCCGGGTTTACCATTCTCCTGCCTCAGCCTCCGGAGTAGCTGGGACTACAGGCGCCCACCACCTCGCCCGGCTAGTTTTTGTATTTTTAGTAGAGACGGGGTTTCACCGTGTTAGCCAGGATGGTCTCGATCTCCTGACCTCGTGATCCGCCCGTCTCGGCCTCCCAAAGTGCTGGGATTACAGGCTTGAGCCACCGCGCCCGGCCGAATATTTGTAACTTTGACTTAAAGGTTTAAAAATAGATAACCAAAAACATCCTATGCCTTCCCTTCCTAAGGTCATATACATCTACTTGTCGTGTTCCTTTCTTGATGGATAAATAATAACATACATCTTTCAATTTAAAAAGCTAAGTTTTTAGAGACATCAAGGTGACTCATCCTCTATACAAGGTGGTAAAACGATAAAGCATGGGCGCCAGACTCAAACGCTGGCATGCAGGACAATCACTAGGCCACAGAACACCAAGTGCAAACTAGAAAAGACGGCCCTTCTGCAAGACACTCTTGTTGTTGTATGTTCGTTTATTAGAACAAATGCACTGGCGACTGTTGAATAAATAGGCAAAACACAATGTCTGTGATGTGGATCACAGTTCACATCTGGCACCCCAATATGCAATGGCCTCCACGCACTGGCCATACATAAAAAAAGTACACAAAGCTGGTCAGGACGAGATGCATGTGCTGTGCCTAGTGGGAAACAATTACATGTCCTCCTAGAGTGTCATCAGGGCATGAAAACTGTGGCACACGGACAGCTGCTGAGCAGCCAAGTGGGACCCCAGCCAAGGTAACAAAATACATATATAATTTGTCTCATTATTTTAGAGTTACACTTTAAATAAAGATCCAGTGTTCTCATGGAAAACCTCTTTACAAGTCTTGTGTTTGAGAATACAGGTTGAAAAGTAAAAAGACCCTGATTAGAATTTTTGTATGATTAGTAAGAAACTAATGTGCTTTCACTATATTACACACAGGCATTTTTTTGTTGTAAGCGTATTTATTCACTGGTCAAATACCTGCTTTGAGTACCTGGTTATATAATTTATGTAGATAATCTCCTTTAATCCTTCAAACCATCAAATGAAATAGATCTTAATATGCCCATATGACAGCTGAGGGCTAAGGAGCAGAGGCTAAGAAATTTCCTCAAGGTTGCATAACTAAATAAAGGCTTGAATTGGATCTGAAACCCCTGTTTGTTTGTGACATATGAGATCTTACCTCTTTCTAATAAACTACATTACCTCTGAATTTTAAATATTTATGTATTTTATAAACCAGGCACAGTTTTGATATATTCAGTTGTGCTTATATCATACAGCCATATTTAGAATAAAAATGTTTGTGAGAAAGATCCAGAATTAAACCTGCATACTATATGTTTGGTTTACATATAATATTTCATCTAGACAGAAGAAAAAAGGATGATTCTATAAATATATGCAAGAACAACATATAAAAATAAAAATTAGAACATAGAACCTAATATAGTGGTAAAAATATAATGTGCTCATTAACGACTTGTTGAATTTAAACAAAAAAACTTCAACTTGAGGAGGAAGAAAGCATGTGGAAAAGTACCAATCTAAACAGGAAAGAGAAATAAAATCGCTTTTATGAAAAAATGTACACATGATCCATAAACCAAAATCCTATAGATTAAGTTGCACTTACTGTTAGCTAATTACTATACAAATCTTGGAAATTATCGGTATAGTCTTCTATACTGTCTATAAATTCCTAAGTGTTTTAAGATTAGAAATTTTACATTATCAGATTATTCTGAGTATATAATAAAGTATCAACAATTAATGGCCCTCCTTTAAATACCCTTGGCACCCTAAGTTTCTTCACTGGCAGCAAAGCTTTACTTTTCTGTAAGGAAACTCAATAGAAAAATTGTTCTTATATAAAGATTTCCACTTAACTTTTCAAGAATACTTCCAGCGCACAAATGAAATTACACCAGTGAAAGTAAAGATTTTTTCTTCCATGTTTTCTGTTGCTGGAAAATGTGAATTTTCTTTCCTGAAGCTTTGAAGGTGCAGATTAAATTGACAAAAACAAAGTTAAAAAAGTGAACAGCTTTTCTAAGTTTATAACTTATCACAGCTGTTGCTGTAAACCACCTCCCCACAGGCACTGTGCTAGTTAGTTTACTGCTGTCAGGCTTCACACGTTAGTATGTTTGTTGGCTCATCTGCTGTAGAGCCAGAAAAGAAAATAAACTCAAACTTTTTGGAAAATTTTTCCACAAAGAACCAATTATAAGATTCCATATCATTTTTATAATTTTACATTTTAGAGAATTTATGATAAAACACTCTCAAAGTATTCAATTACTAAATCTATTCCTTTCAAAAAGTAAATCTATAGAAAGAGATAGATTTTTGAAAGGGGTTAAAAGGGGTATGTCTATCTATATCTATAGATAGATTTTTTTTTTCTTTTTAAGAGACAGGGTCTTGGTCTGCCGCCCAGGCTACAGTACAGTAGTGGCATGACCATAGCTCACTGCAGTCCTAAACTCCTGGGCTCAAGTGATCCTCCCAACTCAGCCTCCTGGGCATCTGGTACTACAGGCATGTGACACCACATCCAGCTAATTTTTTATTTTTTTTTGTAGAGATGGGGTTGTGTATTTTATTTTTTTTACCTTACTTTACTTAGTTTATTCTATTTTATTCTATTTTATTTTATTTTATAGAGATGGGGGCTATGTTGCCCAGGCTGGTGTGTCACTCCTGGGCTCAAGTGACCCTCCTGCTTTAGCCTTCCAAGTGTGAGGACTATAGCATGAGCCACCTGGCCACAGCTGCTACATTTGAAACCTATCATCTTAAACGATGTTCCCTTGTAAAAATTAAGACATTTTAAATCAAGGTATTAGAAATAGCAAAATAAAATAAGGTAGGAAGATAGAAATATTACACATGAAATCAATCTTTACGTAAGAAAAAATGTACTTCGAGATGTGCCTCTCAGTTTAAAGGTACATAATGGAAGGAATTAGAAGATTAAAATATCAACATTTAAAAGAGCAGTCAAAGTGAGAACTAGGTAAAAATGTCAAGAGAATTAATGTTCTGTCTTTCCTGTTTGATTTCTGTTCCAGTACACAAAACCTGCAATTGTCATTAGTCAGTGTAGGCACTGGCCAGGGGAACTTAACGTTTGGAACCTGTACTCTGCCGCAAAATCCCTACTGAAGCCTGCCTTCATCCCACCTGAACTGAGACTGTTTCCCTAGGAAGACAGTTCTATCTGTGTAGATGGCATCAGTATCATATGGCAGGGAAACATTTTTTGCTAATATTTATTGAAGAAAACAGGAATGCCATGAAGTGTGGGTACATCAAAAGAGCTTTGGTTTGCTTTATTTTTTAGATTCAAGGTAATATATAGAGAAGCAGGCTCTTTGTAAAAGTGAGTCATCTCCTAAATAATTAGTAAGGAAAGTAACCATATTACCAATGTAGAGCCTTAATGTTGATAAAAATGTTAAAATGAAATATTAAACTTCTGAAAATGATTTTCTATAGGTTGTATCTAAATAATGTTTAAAAGCTAAAAGTTCATATCTCTATGGTTATCAAATAAAATGTACTTACAATCTCATCTCCTGGCAACCAATATCCTTCTTGTTCAATACCAGCTTTTGAACCTTTGCAGCCCACTGTTAGAGTTTCGACAATAAGACCATCTTTCACAGCTAAGCTCAGCTGACGGGTGGTCTCTTTAGGATGCATACCGTGGACTCGAGACATATACCTAACACAAAGGAAAAACACATTTAAAAATCTTTCAGTACTGAAAACTAAAAATGAATGAAAATAAAAAAATGGAGGTAATTTCTTTCATTATGACTTGTATTTATGAGAGTCCTGTTGAGATAAAGAACTAACACGATAAACAGAAAAGGAAAAGTCTTCAATACACAACTCTTCTAATTATTATGCTATTTTAAACTCAAATTCTATTCTGTAATGATTAGACCAAGATATGTTCAAAATAGTTCCAAATCAGCAAATATAAATCACTTAAGAGATTGTAGTCAAACATCCCATTTAGTTTTAGCCTCTGGAGCAATTACCACTAACTTCTACTCTACAGATTCTACATTTAGAATTTTATAATCCCCAACCATAGGACTTTAGAATCACAAACGTATTTTGTAATACTTTTACCCAAAATGTAGGAAATGACACCAGAGAAAATTTAGAAATCACACGAGTGCTTGTCAACATACAAGGAAAACATGGATGCATGTTGTGATCAAGCAAAAATGTGATTTTCAGTGAAATATATTTTGAGTCACTGAAGCACGCAAACATTCCCTGATTTATAGTTACAAAATATTTTTTAAAAACAAAAAGTGAAATATTTCCAACACACCCTGGATCACAGAGAATAATATTGCAGATTCCCTTGTATTCACCAACTACATTCAACGGATGTTAATACTTGGCATATTTGCTTTGTATCTTTTTTGTTTAATACAGAAATAAGTTTTATAAAGTTGGATTTGTGCCATTTTCCATTCTCCTCCAAACCTCAACACTGATCGCTCTCTCTTTATACACACACATGCGCGCGCGCACACACACACACACACACATCAATGTCAATGTATCTATCTGTATCTCCAGTGAACCACTGAACTTCAAAGAGATCTTTGGATATCCAGATAAAAAACATAGCATGAGCTAAATCAGACTGGCCTGAGACTTCTCCAGAGAAACATTCCATGCTAGAAGTCAGGGGAGTAACGCCTCATAAGTCCTCAAGGAAATAAAGGTGACAAAACCAGTATGTTTGGATTAGCTCCCACCTTCTTCCTTCCCCGCCTCATTGCCACAGACGTTGCCATTGTCAGGGCCAGCGTTCTGCGGTTCGATCATTCTCACCTCTCTTTCTGTCTTAGTCCTTCGATTAACTGCGTTGACAGAAAAGCAACGTTGAAGGGGAAAATGTGCTAATGTCCTCGACGCTCACAGTGCAGAGTCAGGAATAACTATCTCAGGGACTGAGTGCACTATCCAAATATATAAACATCACCCTTAAAACAAAAAACATTTCTAAGCTACCCGAAGAAACACAGAGAAAATGTATTACGTAGTCATAAAACAAAATGATAAAAACAGAAGGCCGATTATGTATGAGAAGACCAAAACCAGACATGTTTCTCTTTTTAATAAATACAAACGGGCTAAACTCAACAATTTAAAAATAGTGACTCAGAAAGAGTGTAAACAAACGGGCAAAGGCATATCATAAAAATGCTATCTAAATGAAGCAGGGGTCAAGATGGAAATGTATAGGATTTGGAAAACAAGGCAAAAATCATTCTTAAAAAAGACAAACAGCACAGTTATAATGCAAACAACTATAGGAAATAAAAGAAATATTGACAGAAATATAAAATTGTGAGATTTTAATTCACTTCTCTCAGTTCACAAAAAAAATCAACTGGACAAAAAACTAAGTATGGCTATAGAAGAACTAACTAATAAGACAGAGCTATTGATTTATTATTTTGGAGATGTAATCTCACTCTGTTGCCCAGGCTGGAGCGCAATGGCGTGATCTCAGCTCACTGCAATCTCTGCCTCCTGGGTTCAAGTGATTCTCCAGCCTCAGCCTCCCAAACTGGGACTACAAGTGCTGGCCGATTTTTGTATTTTTAGTAGAGATGGGGTTTCACCATGTTGGTCAGGCTAGTCTTGAACTCCTGACCTCAGCTGATCTGCCCACCTCGGCCTCCCAAAGTGCTGGGATCACAGGCGTGAGCCACCACGCCCAGCCTGATTTTTTATTTATTGATTATTTATCTAGTTGATTTATTCCAAAACAAACAAACAAAAAAACACCTCAAGACAGGTATATTGATTTATCCTGACACCAAAAAAATACCTTTAATAGGTCCAGAAGACATACATAACTAACCACAAAATCACCACAAAGATGACTTGAAGAGATTCCAAAAGTGATACAAGCCATTGTTAATCATGGTGAAATTAAACCAGATATTAATACAAAACCAGAAAACCCTCATAAACAACCACTGAGTCAAAAAAAAGTTACTGAAAAATTACAAAAGATCTAAATGAAAAGCTAAAGCAATGCTCTTAAAAAAGAAAATTTGTAGAATCCAGGAACTCCTTTTTTTTTTGATACAGGGTCTCCCTCTGCCACCCAGGCTGGAGTACAATAGCACAATCATGGCTCACTGCAGCCTTGACCTCCTGTGCTCAAGTGCTCCTCCCACCTCAGCCTCCTGAGAAGCTGGGACTACAGCCACACACCATCACACCTGGTTGACTTTTTAATTTTTTGTAGAGACAGGGTCTCACTATGTTGCCCAGGCTGGTCTCAAACTCCCAGCCTCAAGTGATCCTCCCACCTCAGCCTCTCAAAGTGCTAGGATTACAGGCATGAGCTACCATGCCTGGCCCAAGAACTCCTTCTTTAGGGAAAAATAAAAGAGGTATCATTACCTAATCCAATCAATAATGAAGATGCAAAGCACAAACATACAAAAAAATGCTACAGGGAGACACCTATATATAAAAAGGAAATTAAAATACAAGCAACTACTTTGTTCAGTTCTGTGCAAAAATATAAACACTATGATTTTATAAGAAAATATAAATGACCAAAACCTGAACACAGAATAAAACAGAACCTTTAAAAGGTCAATTTCCAAAGAAATAAATAGAGGAAGTTTGCAAAGAGCTTACCCAGAAAAACATCAGCTACGGACATATCCATGAGTTACTTCTGTCAAACTTACAATGACCAGGTAACTCCAATGAGACTCAAACTCTTCCAGTGCATAGCCACAGGAAAGCAAGGAATCCAGCGTGTAATAAGAAAACCCCACACAAC
>NW_012115255.1:590402-595489 GCF_000951035.1 Colobus angolensis palliatus | reverse complement strand
GTCAAAATAATATACTAATTCTAAGAACTGAAGAAAGATTTAATATGAAGAAATGTAAAAATATGATTTACTCCATTAATAGGTCAAAAATAAATTATCATGAAGATTTTGATACATGTTGAAAGGCATTTAGTAAAATTCAACACCTAGCCCCTAACAAAACAAGAATGAGTAAATACTTCCTTAACCTAATCAAGAGTATTCAAAGATGTCTGTGGCTGTCACTTTTCCCTAACACTCTGAAAAGGTAATAACCAACATAATTGAAATCGTCATAAAAGTTGATGAGGAGTTTGCAAATCATGTATCTAGAAAACCCAAAAATATCAGCTGATATGCTTTTTAAAGTAATTTTAATTAAGTATATAGTTTAATAAATTCTTTGGGTACAAACTGATTTACTAAGATTAAAAGCATTCATATACAGAAACCAAAAAGACAGATGACTGAAAAGAAGACCAAACCTCAATTATTTACAACAATAAGAAAAATAAAATTTCCAGGAAGAAATAGAATGACAAAATTTGTGTAAAGAAAATTCTGAAATGCTACCGATGCAAAGAAAAAAGATGAATAAATCAGAATTTTCATTACAATAAAAGTGGCATTTCACATTATTGGTGGAAAGACTGATTAATCAATGCAGGACACTGTGACAACTGGTTATCTAATCTGGGAAAGGAGATGGAGCACTACCTTAGATTGTACCTATAAATTATAGATAGATCAGAATTAAATATCGACAACAAAACCACACAATTGTTCAGCATGTCTGAAGTAACACACATAGAAGGAAGGAAATTCATTTTAGTATTGCTGGCAGCAAGAAACAATTAGAAATAATGTAAACATACATCTTAGGGGACTGGTTAAATAACTGATAATTGTACCAAGGATTATTATACAGTTTTCACAAGAAATGAAGCAATGTTATAGGTGTTAAGATGACATAAGCTCTATAATATATTACATCTTTTAAAAAATCGTGGTATAAGACAGTACTATTTCTCAAAACACTGTATGACTGATATGCACAAAAGAGTTCTAGAGCTTGATTCCTTCCACAAACTGCTGCTAAGAGGGGCTCAGGGAACAAGGGATGGGAGAAGACTTTTCTCCACAGTATGCCCCTTGGAATTTCATTTGCATCTATTAGCTAGACTATTTTAACTTTTAAAAAAGTAGCTACCATTTACCATTCCTCCAGCAACATACAAGTTTCCTGCTCCCACATTAAGCTTGCCAGCCTTAGGGAGCTCCTCTCCTTCTTTTTCAGACTCATTATGGCTCTTCTTGGTCCCATATTCATCCACAGTAATTTTAAAGTTAGTTTGCCAAAATCCACAAAAATAGTTAAAGCTCCACAACCAATGTAAGAATATCCACTGACAAAACTGGCACATATGCTCATTTATTTATATATTTTTCTATGTCTTTAATATGGTTTTATAATTTTTATCCAGAAGATTCTTACATATCTTTTGGGTTTTTCCTAGATATTTTAATGTTTCTTTTGAAAATGGAATTTTATTTTATATACTATTTCCTGGTTGGTGGCTGCTGGTCTTTATTGGGCCATCTGCTTACCTCTCTTACTAGTTTCAGGTTTGTCTGTAAATTCTATTGGACTTGTTTCTTATCAAGCTGATTAGGACTTCTAGCAAAGTACACACCACAGGTAGTAATGGTGGATAATTCTACTGGACTTGTTTCTTATCAAGCTGATTAGGATTTCTAGCAAAGCACACGCCACAGGTAGGAATGGTGGGTGTCCTTACCTTGTTTTAGTTCTTGTAGGGGATTCTTACAATAGTTCACCATTAAACATGGCTCTTGAGGATGTTTATTGGTAGACATAGCTTATGAATATAAAATGATAAATATAAATGCAAATATGATGCTTGCTACAGGATTTTGGTGCATAACTTTTATTGAGGACATTTCTTTCCAGTTTGCTAAGTGTTTTTTTTTAATGGCACTGCATTTTATTATTCCTTGATATATTTTTATCCACAGACTGTCACCACACAGTGGGTTTTCTTAGCCACCAAGAAACAACGGTAGAGCATGGATTAACACACAACACAAGAAAAGGTCTGCTTTGTTGTTAGGCATAGCATGTTGGGCTCAACTTTCTTAATTCAAAGTGAAATGAAGTCAGTTACAATGATACATTCTGGTCATTTCGTTCTCTATCGCTGGTCTTTGAGGGACTAAAAAAGATGTCTGCCGTGAAGAGCAGGTTGGAATCAGGGAGGCCTTTCATAGAGACAAAGGTTGGGAAAGGGTATGGCTGAAGGATTAGTGGCAACTGGAACACATGAATGACAACAATGCAAAACAAGGTGCTTCCTCCTATACTGATGCACCTTGAGAATATAACAAAGGAGTTAATAATTTTGTTTTCTGGATGGAAAGTTTTGAGTTTAGGCAAATTAGAATAAAGAAGAACTGATCTAGTATATATTAAAAGTGTCAACTAAGGGTAAGAACATGTGTTCATTATTTATAACGGTTGTGTCAAGAAATACAAGCTCATAAAGTAATGTCTAAACTTGATGAATTTATTTTCTCCTGCTCACTCTATTCTTTAAAAATACATATATTGTTATGTTCTTAAGAAATAAGTTCGAAGAGATTCACACCTATTTTTCTTCAAAAGTAAAGCGAAGGTTAGAACTGAGCCAGAACCCTGTAAATAACAGAGGAGCACTGGGGTCCTACTATGCATTATAGGCCAAATATATCTGATAAGGCTTAAGATTTTCTGGAATTAATAATAAACTCTGAAGGTTGATTTATATGACACCTCAAATATAACAATGGTCAAATTCATTATTCATTTTCTTAGACATCACTCAGTCAGGTTTACATCATGTGAAAACACATTTGCTAGTATTCAGGTAAAGGATACTCCAGGTCTCTCGTTTTCTTATAAACTGCTTAATCTATAATGAGAACTTTTCTTCTTCCAATAAAGAGAAAACATAGCAATTTGGGTTTGAGATACACTGATAAGTGGCCTTTTAGTCTGCTATTCTAATTTCACTTAATACCATAAGTCACAAAATGGCATGTAAATGTCTAATATTTAAGTATACACTCAATTTATCTGAACTTTTTCAATAACTTCCTCATTTTCTCCCACCCCACTCCATTCCCACAACTTTCCACCATCTGGCGCCCCAGAGCGCTCCCTTCTCTCCCAGGGTATGAGCTTCCATGGGTTGCTGAGCACTCAAGAGCCTCCAAACCACAGGCCACAGAAGCCTACACTGTTTCCCTCCCCAAGATCATTCTGAAAGTTCCAAGACAAATACATACATATATATAAAATATATATAATGTGTGTGTGTGTGTGTCTGTGTATTTCATGGTAACAGCCACTGATTTAACATTTTTACAAAAGTAAGGAATCTCATGAGTCATAATTTGCAGAAAGTAATTACCTATCTTTAAGCCTTCTAACAATGATTCAGTCTCAGAAACTTCTGCCATCTCATTTGAAATTAATATATTGGAAAACAAGCACAATAAAAACAGTATAAAAACAGCCACAACCAGTGGAAGAACGAATCACCACAGAATGCAGTGATGTGTTTTCTGTCAAAGAAAAACAGAACAAATGCCTGTGATGTCTTCTCGTCCCTCATAAACAGGTTCACACCACTGTTTACGATGTTGATAGTATCATAAATTTATTTTAAGTGTATTCTAGGTAATCTGGATAAATACCTTAAGACTTAGGACTGCCCCCCCAATTTCAGTACCTTATGGCCCCCTACTGGCTCAGTGTACTAGCTCAGGGGACTGAAAACTTCAGAATCATAAAATTTGACATAGAAATTTAAATGAATATTGATCTAGTATCTTGATGTCAAAAGACTCTATGAGCATAAAAGCTATGGAAGTATAACAGGAGGAGATCCAAAATACCTGACTAGATTAGAAATGTTGAATTTCTTTATGACACAAACATCTGAAACTCATTTTTTCTTGCCTCTGAAGCAATTATCACTAATTTCCATTCTGTAAATTAAAAGAAAACAATAAAAAGGAAAAGCATTTATGACAAATATGACAAAAAGTTTATATTCTAAAAATGTGAAGCTAAAACAACAGGAAAACAATTTTTCCCTCTTAAATCAGCAAGATAATTAACATAATTATTCTCAATGCTGGTAAAGAGGCATCAAGACAGTCACCCTCAACACATCGCTATTGAAAGCACTTTCTAGAAAGCAGTCCAGCATTACACATCAACAGCCTTACAGATAATCCTATCACTTGACAGCCATTCCATTTCTAAGTAAATGACTTGAGATGGAGCAAGACTTATGTATTAATAGAAAAACATTTCCAGCCAGAAGTGGTGGCTCATACCTGTAATCTCAGCACTTTGGGAGGCCAAGGTGAGGAGATCACTTGAGCTCAGCAGTTCAAGATCAGCCTGGGCAATACAGCAAGACCCTGTCTCTAAAAATATATACACAGACACACACACACACTAGCCAGGCATGGCAGCACATGTCTGTAGTCTCAGCTAACCCTAACTTGAACCCTCCCCTCCCTGCCAAAACCTCTGTTAGAGTGTTTTAGAAAAGGAAATGGTGTGTATTCATCACTCCTATGGGCCAGGGAAGTGGTGACCCTTTTAGAAAATCTGAGGTATTTTCTTAATTAGCCAGGCATGGTAGTGTACACCTGTAGTCTCAACTACTCAGGAGGCTGAGGTGGGAGGACTGCTTGAGCCCAGAAGGTCAAGGCTGCAGTGAGCTGTGATCACACCACTGCATTCCAGCCTGGATGACAAAACAAGACCTTGTCTCAAAAAAAAGAAAAAAATGTTCCCCACATCATAAAATTTTATAGTTAAAAAAAGGAACTAAATGTTAATACTAGTAAAATAAGTTAAAGTATATCCACTTTATAGAATACTATGCAGTTAATAAAATTAATGTTCCAAAAAACAATGTTGTGGCAGGCCACGGTGGCTCAGGCCTATAATCCCAGCACTTCAGGAGGCTGAGACAGGAGGGTCACTTGAGCCCAGGATTTTGACACCAGCTGGGCAGCATAGTAAGACC